>NW_006921779.1:1875216-1906233 GCF_000298275.1 Orycteropus afer afer | reverse complement strand
TTGTTATGTGCCATCGAGTTGGCCCTGACTTATAGTGACCCCTCCTTGGGTTTCCGAGGCAGTATCACTACGGAAGTAGATTGCCCAACCTTCCTTCTGAGGAGTGGCTGGTGGGTTGGAACCACCAGCCTTTTGGTTAGCAGTCAAGTACTTTAGGCACTATGCCACCAGAGCTCCTGTTACCAGGCAGTGAATTTATTGTAACAGAGGAGGAACAACTCTGAAAATGGGTAAGAATGGTTGTACAACTTGAAGAAAGTAATCAGTGTCACTGAATTGTACATGTAGAAACTGTTGAAATGGTGTATGTTCTGTTGTGTATATTCTTAACAACAAGCACAAAAATAAAATAAATTATATAAAAAAAGAGTTGTGAAATTGTTATTCCTATGACGAAGGGCTCCAGTCCTCATTGCTGGAGTGGCTGAACTGAATAATGCTCTCACCAGCCTAGAGGTACTTTCTATGACTGGGCTGTCATGGGGTCTGAGCTGGGAGCTCTGACCTCAGGTTCAGGCTCTGGCTTTGAGCACACCAGCCTGAGGCCAGAAAAACACGGGGACCAGCTCTTTGTCCTTCGTACTGTGGGATATGGAGTGTAAAGCGTTTAGACAATACTTGGCTTATAAGCAGTCAACCCAAGGGTAATCATTCTTCCTATTGAAATATAAGGATCTCTGGTAGTGGAGAGGTGAATGGCTCTCCTGTTAACCAAAAGGTCTGCAGTTTGAACACACAAGCTACTCCGTAGAAAAAAGATGTGGCAGTCTGCTTTGGTAAAGATTTACAGCCTTGGAAAACCCTATGGGGGAAGTTCTACTCAGTCCTATAGGGTTGCTGTGAGTCAGAATTGACTTGACAGCAATGGGTTTGGTTTTTTTGGTCTGGGTATTGAAATGTATCGAGTGTTTACTTTATACCAAACCCTGTGTTCAACATTTTCTCTCCATTATCTTTTTATTAACCTCATAGTAATCCTATGAAGTCATTTTTATGAATATTATCCCCATTTTACAGAGGAGAAAACTAAAGGCTCAGAGATATTAAACCATTTGCCCAACATCACAATTAAGTGGTAGAGCCATGATTCAGCCCCAGGACGCCTGAGTCTAAAGCTTGTGCCTTAATCCCCTTTGTGACCTCCCTTATGTCAGTAAACCCTGCTTGTCTCTACCTGTAAACCATACCCCACACCCATTACTTCTTGCCACCTCCATGGCTACCACCCTGGGCCAAAATTATTGCAATAAGCCTCCGAACTGGGCTCTCTACTTTTATTCTTGTCCTTCTCCTTAATTTATTCTCAAAATAGTAGTCAGAGTGATGTTTTCCTTAAAAACATCAGCTCTATTGAGGTATAATTTATGGATGATAAAATTTGCCAATTTTAAGTGTATAACTCAGAGAGCTTTGATAAATGTAAACAGTCAAGTTAACCACCACTGTAATCATGACATGGAACATTTCTGTGAGTGTATGTCTTTTAAACCTTTAAATCAAATCATGTTGCTCTTCTGCTCAACCTGTTCTAAGATTCCCATCTCTCCCTGAGTAAAAGTCAAAATTCTTAGCAATGTGCTATAGGGGCAGCTTAGAATAGGTGAAGTATGACAAAAACATTTAAGTATTTAAGTTAATGTTTAATTTATTTTTAATGATAAAACTAAAGTGCTATTATTATTTGATGAGGGTCATTTTATATAATTAAAGATATTATTTCTCAATAAATAAATAAATAAAGTCCTATAGGGCTGTGGCAAAGAAAAAGTTATGTGTTAACCAAACAGTTTAATTTTCCTCCTGGGCACAAAGGAAGAGTTTGTTTCTTTTAGTTCTTGCATCTAGCTCAGGCCAATGGACAGAAGTGGACAGAGGGATGCCCAACCCTTCCAGGGTTGGAGTCTAGACTCTCTTGAGGGATTTACCCCTGCGTCTCTCCTCCCATTTCCAGCTGGGTATGGAGGATCCCAAGGAGCACCTGGGGCCTAGAGGATCCAGAGTCATTAGAAAGATGGAGTCAAACTGCATCAGGCTGGGATATGAGACATCACTTTTCTCTGGTAAACATCTGAGAGTTTGGAGGGGTAAGTCATGCAGCTTTGGTGGTGTGGTGGATAAGCCATTTGGCTGCTAACCAGAAGTTTGGTGGTTCAAACCCACCAGCTGCTCTGTGGAAGGAAGATGGGACAATCTACTTCCATGAAGGTTTACAGCCTTGGGCAGGGGTTGCTATGAGTCAGAATTGACTTGATGGCAGTGAGTTTGGTTTTAGTTGAGTAATGCGGTAACTAGTGTTAACTCTGATGGTGTCATGGCTTTGCATGCTCTAGCCTCTGCCACCTTCTGACCTCAGCTCCTGCTGCCCTACCTGCATTCTCCATCCCAGCCACACTCCTTCCCTGCTTCTTCTTCTAACACCCGTCATGCCTTTGCCTCAAAGCCTTTGCACTTGCTGTTTTTGGTAGGTTGAATAATGGCCCCTCAAAAGATATTCATGGCTTAATCCTTAGAACATGTAAATGTCACTTTACATGGCAAAAGAGATTTTGCAGATGTGATTAAATTGATGATCTGGAGATGAGGAGATTAGTGTAGATTATCTGGGTATGCCAAAGTGTAATCACAAGTGTCCTTATAAGGGAGATTTGATGACAGAAGAGGAGAGAGTAATGAGATGACAGAAGCAGAGATTGCAAGGATATGGCTACAAGACAAAGAGTGCCAAGGAATGCTGGCACTCACCAGACCCAGGAGAGAAAAGAATGGATTCTCCCCCGGAGCCTCTAGAATGAATCAGCCTGCTGATGCCTAGGTTTTAGTCCCAGAAGACTCATTTTGAACTGCTGGCTTCCAGAACCGTAAGAGAATACATTTCTGTTCTCTTAAGCCAGTACATTTGTGGTCATTTTTTTTTCAGCAGCAGTAGGAAACTAATACACTGCTTCTTCTATCTGAAATGCTCTTCCTCCAGATATTGGAACAACTGACATCTTCATCTCCTTTATGATTTTGCTCACATATTTGTCACGTTCTCAGTGAGGCTTCCCTTAACCATCTTAAGACAGCACCCCTGGGACTCCCTTTCCATCTTCTTTGTCATCATAATACTTAGCAACAGTCTGACTTACCACATATTTTACTGATTTATTTCACTTATTCATTTGTTTATTTTTTCCTTCATTAGAATGTAAGTTCTAATAACAGCAGGACATTTATCTGTTTTAGTCACCGCTGTTTCCCTGGAACAGTGCTTGACACATAGTAAAGAAGCAGGAAATATTGGTTGAATAAATGAATGAATAAAGAAGCCCCTTGGGTAGGAGAATGCCTATATTCATAGGTACCCTGCATTTTAGGGCCAAGTGGTCCCTTCATTCATCTTTCTCTGGGTGTGGCATTTGGTGAGGGGCTATTAGGAGAGACATGAGCCAGTCATAGATCCTGTTCCCAAGAGAATTCAATGGATGTAGGACATGAACCTGGTTGCAGATTAGGAGAATGCAGAGTGAGGCCAGGAAAGGGCTGAGGCACAGCTGGGGAGGTCAGATAAGAACAGGGTGATTCCTGGCAAAGAGGTCATGAGGATGGGCTGTGAAGGGTGTTGATGGAGAAGGAAAAGGGTACTTCAGCAGAGAGATCAGTGTAAGTGAAGGCCCAGAGGAAGTAGTACTGGAAGTGTGTTGGGACATGTCAGTAGTTTCCTTTCACTGGCATGAGTGTACGCTGCACAAAACTGCAAGGCAGGGCTGGAGAGGTAGGCAGGATCTTAATGTCACTCAAAAAGGACCTTAATGTCACTCTAAGGAGAACAGGCTTCCTTCTGCAGGGGATGGGTGGAGGGAGCATTAAGGATTATTGGAGAAGCATTCAAAAGGGGTAAAACACACATGTCATTCTAACATCTGACTTCATCAACGTCTCCCTTTTTCCATGAGCCCTTCCTGGGTGTCCACCTATGTAGATGGCCTGTGTAAACTCTTGGGACCACTGTCAGCCCCTGATTTGTCATTCTCCATGTAGGGTTACTCCTTGACCAGCATGTCATCTGGCTGGATCCTCTTCCCTTGGGGCTGGCTGTTCCCTTCTGAACTCTTTCTGAGCATGGATTTTAGGTCCCTGGCCAAGCTTCAGAATTCAGGATTAGCAGTTCATTTCTCTAAGTTAAGAAGTAGCTGAGAAATCCTAATTGTCCTTTGGAGAACAGAGACAGGAATATACTTCTCTTCCTGGAACCTAGTTTGCAGCAGACTGGCTCAGTGTTATTGGTTTTCATGTCAATACAATAGTTGCCTATTGATCACTTACTATGTACCAAGCGCTGTGCTAAGGGACATATAAACAGTACTCCTTTAATCCTCATGACAGCTATAGGATGTCTGATATCACCTCATTTTCTACATGAGAAGATTGTCCCTCAGAAAGGTCACATAGCAAGTATGTAACAGAACCTATAGGGTAAGCCAGTCTGTTTGATCAGAAGTTCAGGTTCTTGGGAACTGGATAATAGTTCACTTCCTCTGAAGGGCTTCTCAGCCAGGGACCCATGGATCCCCCAGAAGGTCTGTGGATAATCCAGGGTACCTGTGATGTGGGTGGGAGAAACATTTACATCTTTGTTTCACCAACCTGTAACTGAAATGTAGCACTTGCTTGTACTGTGAATGTAGGCAATAAAACACAGTTGAATTAGTAGTGCCGGAACTTTGTCACCAACAGAAATCACAGATATTACAGTTGTTACAAATATTTCAAAATATCATTCA
The DNA here is from genome assembly GCF_000298275.1 of Orycteropus afer afer. NCBI lineage: Eukaryota > Metazoa > Chordata > Mammalia > Tubulidentata > Orycteropodidae > Orycteropus > Orycteropus afer. The sequence goes on along the minus strand of NW_006921779.1, from coordinate 1,901,470 downwards.
CACTATCTAGAAATTATAGTAGTTTTTAGAACACCACTGGATCTTGTTATTTAATACATTAATAAAGAAGCTTTTATATTTCCACTTGGAGAAGAAATTGAAGTTGTCAGTGGTTTTATTCTACTTGGATCAACAATCAACACAGCAGATGAGAAATCAAATGATTGAAGCAGCAGTCAAGAAATCAAACAACATATTGCATTGAGCAAATCTGTTGCAAAAGACCTCTTTAAAGTTTTTAAAAGCAAAGTTGTCACTTTGATGACTAAAGCATGCCCGATGCAAGCCATGTTATTTTCAATTGTCTCATATACATGTGAGAGTTTGAACAATGAAAACAGAAAGTGGAAGAGTTGATGCATTTGAACTGTGGTGTTGGCAAAGAATATTGAATATATTGTGGGCTAACAGAAGAGTGAAATAATCAATTTTAGAAGAAGTACAACTAGAATGCTCCTGTGAAGCAAGGATGGTGAGACGTCAATTCACTTGCTTTAGATGTATCATCAGAAAAGACCAATCACTAGTAAAGGACACCATGTTTGGTAAATTAGAGTTGGTGTTGTTGTTATTATGTGCTATTGAGTCAGACCCGACTCATAGCAACCCCTCCTTGGGTTTCTGAGGCAGTATCACTATGGAAGTAGATTGCTCAACCTTCCTTCCGAGGAGTGACTGGTGGGTTTGAACCACCAGCCTTCTGGTTAGCAGTCAAGTGCCTTAGGCACTACGCTACCAGAGTCAGCAAAAAATAGAAAACCCTCAAGGAGATGGATGGGCACAATAGCCACAACATGGACTCAGAGATATCAGTGACATGAAAATGGTGCAGCACTAGGCAATGTTTCATTGTTACACATAAGGTTGTCATGGGTTAGAACCAACTTGATGGAGACTAGCAACAACATATTTTTACTTCACTGACTTGATTTTTAATTTTGATAGACATATTTCAAAATAATTGATTCACCTTGTAATCCCATGGATTTATTTTTGGCATTTTAAAACATTGTTTGGAGAAGGGTCACTAGGCTTCACCAGACTGCCAAAAGGATTCATGGCATTAAAAAATGTTAAGAGCCTGTACAGAGCTCTTATTAATTCTTGCATCATAAGTTATTCTTTCCTCTCAGTTCCTGTGGCCCTAGTTGGTATGCTTTGTGTGTGTATGCTTTACTCTAGGTTGTGTTATAGCCATTGATGCGCATGTCTCACCTTCCCTGGGAGACTCTGAACTCCCTGAAGGTAGGACTGTGTCTGATTTATTTGTATATTCCCCATAGCATTGTTTGGTACATAACAGATGTACAATGCATATTTGTAAATGTAGTAAATAAGTAAATGATGAATGAATCAATAAATATGGGAAGAAATACTGAGCAGTGTGGAGATTACCCTCAAGAAGGAATGCTGACATATTTTGAGTCCACTTTATGCCAACCATAGCAAGTTTTCTTATCCATTATTGCATAAATCCCACAGTTCTGAGAAAGAGGTCATGGCATCTGTTTTATAGATTTAAGGAAACTGAGGTTCAGAGTTAAATGACATGCCCAGTAAATTGGTGGCAAGGTTTCTCAGAGTCTTTCTTCTACAGTGCATGCACTCTCATCTAGATAGGCATAAAATTGTTAAAATCCAGACAAGGAAAGTATCGTGTGACACAGGAAGCAACATAGAGTCAATGACTTTTGCATGATGTTGTTGTTGTTGTTATGTGCCATCGGGTCGGACCCGACTCATAGAGACCCCTCCTTGGGTTTCTGAGGCAGTATCACTACAGAAATAGATTGCCCCATCTTCCTTCTAAGGAGTGGCTGGTGGGTTTGAACCGCCAGCCTTCTGGTTAGCAGTCAAGTGCCTTAGGCACTACACTACCAGAGCTCCCAATTGCCCTCAACCTGGAAGTTGATCTCCAGGTCACAGCCTGGATTGTCTAAAGAGTCTCTCTCTTTCTTCTCTTGCCAAACTAAAGAACAAAGACAGAGAGAAGGAGGCATTTGTATATAACAGACATCTGCTGCCAATGTTTTACCAAAGAGTCCTGTATCATTCAAAGCCCAGTCAGGAAAATAGAAGGTGATATCACTATGGAAATAACCTTCATTCCAAGGAGTGGCTCGTGGGTTTGAACCACCAGCCTTCTGGTTAGCAGTCAAGTGCCTTAGACACTATGCCACCAGAGCTCCTCTAGGTCTTTTAGACAGAGGAAATTGAATGCAAGTAATTGGTGATGTAAGAGCTGAGAAGCCAAACACAGGACAATGAGGCAACTGCTGGAGATTACCCACAGCTGGAAAGTTAAATCCTCTCAGGGGTGTATGCACAGTGGGTAAACAAAGCTCCTATGAGTCTGTCCTGTGGGAGCTAGGGCCTTATTGGGGGCTGCCTATTAAGGATTGTCTGGAGGAGCTGAAGTTCAGGGACAGCCAGAGACTCAGCCAGAATAAGACCGTTGCCATCAAGTTGATTCCAACTTATAGTGAGCCTGTAGGACAGAGTAGAACTGCCTCATAGGGTTCCCAAGGCTGTAATCTTTATGGAGGTAGACGGCCACATCTATTTCTTGCAGAGCAGCTGGTAGATTTGAACCACTGACCTTATGCTTAGCAGCTGAGTGCTTTAACCACTGCACCACCAGGGCTCCTTGCCAGAATAAGAGAAGGAGAGAAGTACTCTGGTTTTTCCCTCCTTCTACCCTCCAATCTTCCATGAATGGCTCTCATTGGCTAAATACACCAGAAAGCTAGAAGACAATTATAACTTCTTGAGGTACTGAGTAGAGAAGGATGGGGATGGAACTGAGAGCAAACTGGTAGTTGGCTGTCACAGATCTGCTACTGGAAGAGTAAGAATTCTAAGGCTTCTTCATGGTTACACAGAGCTGTGAATTAGATATAAAACATAGCTGATGGGGTTCTGCCTTTAAGTATGAATTTGGAGCAGTAACAGTCGGAGAGACTGTGAATACTATGCCAGTGATGCCAATCTTGGGGCTCAACCTCTTCTCTCTTTTGTCAACATTCACTGGACAATTTTGGTTCCTGCCTTATGGCTTTAAGTATTGGCATTGACTAATGATTCCTAAAGGCTGTCTTCAGAAGCCTGATTTCTCCCCTGAGTTTCAGACCTGTATATCCAATTCTTGACCTCACATCTTCACTTGGATATGTAAAGGAATGTTAAAGAGAATATGTTAGAAACCAAATATTTGCGTTTCATCTGCCCCCCTCTTCCCTATTCCCCAGAATTGCCCAACTCAGTAAATGGAACCATCTGTCACCCAGTTTCTCAAGCCAAAAACATTGGAGTGATCTTTAACTCCCATGTTTCTTTCATACCCCTCATCCTACCCCTGTGAAGAGAAAATCCTGTCAGTTGTACTTTTTCCCCTCCAAATGATTTTGAGTTTTGTTCCACATTGTTCTCCCTCTCTATCAAGGATCTCCTACATAGATCCCCTTCCAAGTGGATGACAGTGGTAGCCGGGCACCATCTAGTTCTTCTGGTCTCATGGTGTACTTTTGAACTATATCCTGGATCTGTCCTTTTCTCACTGCCTGTTCTATCACTACCCTGGTCTAGCCCACCAACATTTTTCACCTGGACTATTACAATACGAGTAGCCTTCTCACTGGACCCCCTGTCTCTAGTCCTCCCCACTTCCCCCACCCCAACTCTTACACAGCAGCCACAGTGGTTCTGTTAAAACGTAAGTCATATCATATCACTCCTTTGCTTTAAACCCTCACTGTCACCCCATAACACAAGAAAGCTGCTTACCATGGCCTACAAGGTGCTGTACAATCTTGCTCTACCTACCTCTCAGACCTCAATTCCCTCCACTCTGACTCTTATTTACTCTGTTCTGTGCATAAGCATTCCTCTGACTCAGTGCTTTTGCATTTGCTGTCTCTCTGCCTGGGACATTATGCTTCTATATATCTATGTGGCTCCCTCCCTCATTTCACTCAAGTATCAATTCTCTGACCACTCAAACTAAAATGATAACCCTAGTTGTTCCATCAGACGTCAGAGATGATAGAGGGGTCAGAACTGGGGAGCTCTTTTAAGATTTGCAGAGTTCTGGACCAGTGATGGTTCAGAATAAATGACTGCCTGTCCCCCCTTAACTAGCTCTATTTGTCTTCACTTTGTTGTTGTTAGGTGCTGTTGAGTTAGTTTCAAGTCAAAGTTACCATATGTACAACAGAACGAAACACTGCCCAGTCGTGCACCATCCTTAGAATCATTGCCATGCTTGAGCCATTGTTTCAGTCACTGTGTCAATCCTTTTCATTGAGGGTCTTCTCCTTTTTTGCTGACTTCTACTTGACAAAGTACATATCCTTCTCCAGGGACTGGTCCCTTCTGACAACAAGACCAAAGTAAGAGAGACAAAGTCTGGACATTCTCGCTTCTAAGGAGCATTCAGGCAGTACTTCTGCAAAGGCAGATCTCTTCATTTTTCTGCCAGTCCATGGTATATTCAATATTCTTTGCCAACAACACAATTCAAGTGCATCAATTCTTCTGCATTCTCTCTTGCTCATGCATGCATATGAGGCTATTTAATACACCATAGCTTGCATCTTAGTCTTGAAAGTGACATCATTGCTCTTATAACTTTAAAGCGGTCCTTTTGCAGCAGATTTGCCATTTGATTTCTTGACTACTTCCATGAGCATTGATTGAGAATCCAAGTAAAACGAAAAATGAAATCCTTCACTCCTTCAATCTTTTCTCCATTTATCATGATGTTATTTACTGGTCCAGTTGTGAGGAGTTTTGTTTTCTTTATGTTGAGGTGTAATCCATACTGAATGCTGTGGTCTTTGATTTTCATCAGCAAGTGTTTCAAATTTTCTTCACTTTCAGCAAGCAAGGTTGTGTCATCTGCATATCTCAGGTTGTTAATGAATCTTCTTCCAATCCTGATGCCATGTTCTTCTTCACAGAGTCCACATTCTTGGATCATTTACTCAGCATACAGATTGAATAAGTGTGGAGAAAGGATACAACCCTGACAGATCTTTTCTGATTTTAAACCATGCAATATTCCCTTGTTGTGTTGAAACAACTACTTCTTGGTCTATGTACAGGTTCCTTATGAGCACAATCCAGTGTTCTAGAATTCCCATTCTTTGCAATGTTATCCATAATTTGTTATGATCCACATAGTTGAATGCCTTTGCATGGTCAGTAAAACACAGGTAAACATCTTTCTGGTATTCTCTGCTTTTAGCCAAGATCCATCTGACATCAGCAATGATACTCCTCATTTGATACTCTTATCTGAATCTGGCTTGAATTTCTAGCAGTTCCATGTCAATATAGTACTGCAACAATTTTTGAATTATCCTTAGCAAAATTTAGTTGTGTATAATATTAATGATATTGTTTGATAATTTCTGCATTCTGTTGGATCACTTTTCTTTGGAATGGGCACAAATATGTATCTTTTCCAATCAGTTGGCCAGGTACTTGTCTTCCAAATTTCTTGGCATAAATGAATAAGCACCTCTAGTGCTGCATCCATTTGTTGAAACATCTCAATGGGTATTCGGTCAATTCCTGGAGCCTTGTTTTTCACCCAATTCCTCCAGTGCAGCCTGGATTTCTTCTTTCAATATCATTGATTCTTGATCATATTCTACCTCCTGAAACGATTGAACACCGACTGATTCTTTTTGGTACAGTGACTCTGTGTATTCCTTCCATTTTCTTTTGCTGTTTCCTTCATTGTTTAATATTTTGCCCATAGAATACTTTAATATTGTAATTTGAAGCTTGATTTTTTTCTTCATTTCTTTCAGCTTGAGAAATGCCAAGCATGTTTTTCCTGTTTGATTTTCCAACTCTAGGTCTTTGCACATTTCATTATGATACTTTACTTTGTCTTCTCAATTTGCCCTTTGAAATTTTCTGTTCACCTCTTTTACGTCATCATTTCTTCCATTCCACTTTATTTACTCTCCATTCAAGAGCAAGTTTCAGAGTCTCTTCTGACATCAATTTTGGTCTTCTTTTCCTTTCCTGTTTTTTCAAAGACCTTTTGCTTTCTTTGTGTATGATGTTCTTGATGTCATCCCATAGCTCGTCTGGTCTTTGGTCACTGGTGTTCAATACATGAAATGTATTCTTCAGGTGGTCTCTAAATTCACGTGAGATAAACTCAAGGTCATATTTTGGCTCTCATGGACTTGTTTTAATTTTCTTTAGCTTCAACTTAAAGTTGCATATGAGCATGTTCCCACAGTCAGCCCTTGGCCTTGTTCTGACTGATGATATTGAGTTTTTCCATCATCTTTTTCCACAGATGTAGTTGATTTGATTCCCATGTATTCCATCTGGAGAGGTACATGTGTATAATTACTATTTATATTGTTGAAAAATGTATTTACAATGAATAAGTCATTGATTGTGCAGAATTCTATCTTGAGGTCTCCAGTATCATTTTTATCACCCAAGCCATATTTTCCTACTACCTATGCTTCTTCTTGGAAGGAAGACTGGGCAATCTACTTCTGTAGAGATATTGCCTCAGAAATCCAAGGAGAGGTGGCTATGGGTTGTATTTGACTTGACGGCCATGAGTTTTTTTTGGTTTATGCTTCTTTGTTTCCAATTTTCCCATTCCAATCACCAGTAATTATCAATACATCTTGATTGAATGTTTGGTCAATTTCAGACTGCAGAAGTTGGTAAAAATCTTCATTTCTTCATCGTTGGCTTTAGTGGTTGGTATAGAAATTTGAATTTTAGTAGTGTTAACTGGTCTTCCTTGTAGGCATAGGGATACTATCCTATTGACAGCATTATCAGGATAAATCTTGAAATGTTTTTTTGGCAATGAATATGATGCCATTCCTCTTTAATTTGTCATTCTCAGCATACTAGACCATATGGCTTTCTGATTCAAAATGGCCAATACCAGTCCATTTCAGCTCATTAAATGTCTGTGTTATCAATCTTTATGCATTCTATTTCATTTTTTACAATTTCTAGTTTTCCTAGATCCATACTCTGTACATTCCATATTCTGATTATTAATGGATGTCTGCAGCTGTTTCTTCTAATTGTGAGTTGTGCCACATCAGCAAATGAAGGTTCCAAATGCTTTACTCTATCCACATCATTAAGGTTGACTCTACTTTGAGAGGCAACTCTTCCCCAGTTATGTTTTGAGAGCCTTCATAACACTTATTAATGGCGTCATATATAGTAAATTTGTTTTGTCATCTGCTTTTCCCATTAGAATGTAAGTCCCAAGCAGGCAGGAACTTTGTTTTGCTTTCTACTCTATCCCCAGCACCTAGAAGAGAGATATGCTGGAATATCATTTGGCAACTCAGCACACTTGTCACAAGAGCTAGAAGCTTGGGAGTTACATTTTCCAGAATCTCTACTAAAAGGATTCTAGGCTTGATTCTGCCAATGGCACCCTGCCAAGATTTAGACAAAAGGTGCAGAATCAGTATTATTTTTCTTCTAGCAGGAATGGGCACATGCATGGACTCTGATAGATGGCAATGACCTCTGGGTGTTTTCCTGAAAAATCATTCACCTTAGTCCTGAAAGTAGTAAGAACTATTTTGATAATTCTCTTGTTTCCTGCAATTTCCAGATTTTCTGAATGGTAACAGAGATTAAGATATAGTGGTGTCTTTCTCTCAGCCCTTCCAAATGTTTTACAAGCATCTGACTTTCTGAATTAAATCTCCTTCTTTAAATTTCTAGCATAGTTTCTGTTTTTCTGACCCAGCTCTCATCAAGTGCCTGGCATATAGTAGACACTCAATAAATACTGAATGAATGAACAATCCTTAATATAAGAAAGTGACTGGTCCAGATGAATACAAGGAACATTCTCAAATGTTGTAGAAACAGAAGCAAGTCCAGATAGGCCAGGCTAGAGACAGTGATTTCAGTCATTTCTATCTTGAAGTTTCACTAAGACCTCAATGAAGAGGGGCAAGTGTATACTTCAGAGCCATTCTATACAGAATTTGGGGTGTTCCCAAAACTATATGTACTTCATTTCATAATACAGGTTTCATTCATTTCAGCTAAGCCATTTTAAAAATAAATCTTTGGAGTCCAGAGAACTTCATTAGATATAATTGAGGAAAGAGGGGTCAGAACTGAGGAGGCTTTCTGAGATTTGCAGTTAGAGTTCCAGACTGCAGTGAATGCTTCCAGTGCGCAGCCCCTATGAAATAACCAGCTGCTTCTTCCTGAGCTCTGTGCTCAGGGTTTCCCATGCCCATCTCATAGACTCTTCATGATAATCCCACAAGGTTCGTATTATCTCTTCATTTTATGCATAAGGAAACAGGCTCAGAGAACCTCAGGGATTTTCCCAAGAACAGCCAGTTGAGGTAGAGCAAAGATAAGAAGCAAAGTTTTACCTTTTGGGGTGTCTATGCAGGTTATAACAACTTGCACTTTCTCTGGGATCTGCCTCTTCCTTCCTTCTGATCCTTGGGATTGACTCCCATCAATCAGGTCTTCATGTGTTTGGCGAGTAAAGTGGGGCTGTGGAGCCTCATGGTTTCAGGCCCCCTTCCCCTTTCTCTTCTAACACTCATAGTCTCACCACTACCATCTGCCTTAGAGGCTATCCAGACTAACCTTATTTTGCCCTTTATCCTTGTTGTTGTTGCTATTTTTGCTAAGCATTGTCAAGTTGATTTCATAGTGACCCCAAGTGATGGAGTAGAACTTCTCCATAGGCTTTTCTAGGCTCTAACCTTTACAGGAACAGATTACCACATCTCTTCTCCTGCAGAGCTGTCGGGTGGGTTCAAAAGGCCAACCTTTTGGCTAGCAGCTCAGTGCTTAATCACTGTGCCATCAGGGCTCCCCTCACCTCCTGGCTTACCCCCTCACCTCCAGCTCTCTAATCTTCATTTGGTTCTGTTCATCTTCCAGTATGACTCTGGCTTTCTCCTCTCCCTACTCCTGAAAACCTTCCACTGTGCTTTCTTTGATCACCCATTAGCTTCACCTGTGGCCTCTGAACATTATTACCCTTCACCTTCTTACCCTAAAGGAGAGCTAGTGTTTCCCCTGAGGACACAGCTTCCTCTGTAGCCTTCTCTAGGATTGGCTGTTCTTGTTCCCCCAGCCCTTGCACCACTAGGCCTGGTGGGGCTGGGTGATATCCTCTTTGCTCCTGATTGCTACTTGCAGATCATTTGTTCTGTTTCCCCATACATGCTGCTTTGGTAGTGTAGTGCCTAAGGCACTTGACTGCTAACCAGAAGGCTGGCGATTCAAACCCACCAGCCACTCCTCAGAAGGAAGGTTGGGCAATCTACTTCCGTAGTGATACCATCTCAGAAACCCAAGGAGGGGTTACTATGAGTCAGGTCCGACTCAACGGCACATAACAACAACAACAACAACAGCTGCTTTTTGAGTCATGCCACCCCTTTGCTACTCTTTCTCCTTGCATTCATTTGTGGACTCCTAGTCACTATCTTCTACTATTCCCTGAAGATTTTTAAATCCTGTTTCACTGTGTCTCCAACAGTACCCTGTCATAATTCTTAGTGGATTCAATATACATTGAGGAGATACTTCAAATACCCTTGTTTCTCACTCTGTTGACCTTCCTTATTCTACTTATCCCTACATTTCACTCCCAAGATCATGTATTAGTCCTTGTCATCAACAATAACTGTGTTCCTTCCAAAATCTTGATTTCAAGCAGCCTAAGATGGACTAAAGGAGCTCTGGTGGTATAATAATTAAGGCATTTGGCTGCTAACCAAAAGGTCCATGGTTTGAACCCACTAGCCACTCCATGGAAGAAAGATGAGGCAATCTACTTCCATAAAGATTTACAACTTTGGAAACACAACGGGGTCACTATGAGTCAGAATTGATTTGATGGCAGTGAGTTTACTTTTTTTTTTTTTGGAAGATGAACTAGGAAGAAAGGGCTAGTGATCTACTCCTGAAAATCAGCCCACAAAAATCCTGTGGATCACAGCAGTCCAGTCTGCAACCCATCATGGGTGTGTTGCAGGACCGGGCATTGTTTTGTTCTGTTGTGTTCGGGGCGGGGCAGTTTGCCAGGAGTCAGGGGCTGACTTGACAGCAGCTAACAACAACAACAACAACAACTTTCTGAACAACATCTTACCTTTCCAGTTCATTCTCTGCTTTAGGAAAAGTCCTTGCATGGGAGTCTGTTGCAGGGAAGGTGGCTCTCCACTGGCAAGGGGGAGGAGCTGCTGCTTCTGGCACAGAAGGCCTGGGGGGATTTGGGCTTCAAATTCTCAAGCTTATCTAGATAAAAGTCCTCATTTCATGAAGCCAGAGTCCCACTCCTTTCCTGTGGTGGACTTCAAGGACACCTATGAGACTGCCTTCATCTCCTTTGCAGTTCTCCACCTTAATAAACAAATCCTTAGCCCAGTTTTCAGCAACATCTTCCCTTACACAGTAGGAGACGAGGGTCTCTTTTCATGAGGCCATGGGTCCCTCTTTCAAAGATATATTCAAAGGATGACACAAGTTGGCAGCTAGCTGCCTGGGCCCCCATTTTATTTTTGCAAGGTTTTCCATGTGCCAAAAGCATCCAGTCACTTCAGTCCTTGTAAATATTATTTCCTTGAGACTGAACAAGCACCATATCCATTTGCTATCCCAATGCCTTACCTTCCTTCTGTACCTCATCTCGTTACCCACAAAAAAACCATGGCTTATTTTTCAGAAGTAGATCACCAGGCCTTTCTTCTGAGGTACTTCTGGGTGGATTTGAACCTCCAACCTTTTGGTTAGTAAATGAGCGTGTTAACAGTTAGCATCATCCAAGGACTATTGGTGAAGCCCTGAAAACCAGAGGTTATCACCACTTCACTTACCACTAGCACTGGGGTCCTTACTGTCTTCAGATGGGTAGGTAGTTCAATTCCTAAATCTCATCTTGAGGGGCAGCATTCTAGGGACTAATGTCAACTGCCTTAGTCTCAGTCCCCAGCAAACAGAGTCCCAGGCAAAAGCTTATATGGTAACACTAAAGGAAAGTGCAATCCCAGGGTAACAAGAGTAAGAGAAAGGGGCACATATGGTAGAGAAAGTGCAATACTGAGTTTTTGATACACAGTTTTGTGACAAGTGCAGCTGATAGCTTGGTCTCATGTGAGTCTTCAGAGAGATTGTATAGGACCACACATACTTCCGAACAGACTTTATTTTTAACTTTTTACTGTGGTTTGAGTGAAAGTTTATAGAGCAAATTCGTTTTCCATTCAACAGCTCATACTCATTTTGTTTCCTGACATTAATTGCAATCCCTGTAATATAACAACTCTCTTCCCACTTCCTCCCTGTGGTTACCTTTTCCTTGTATCCTCCTTTCCTATCCATTCCTGCCCTCTGGTCCATGCAATTGCTGCTTTTCTGATATCCCAAGGTTGATTGTTCCAAGGAGTGCACCTACCTGGTGCAATTATTCACCTCATAGACCTGTCTATTGTTTCACTAGAATGAGTTCAATTCCAGGCCTGAAGGGTGACTAGGGACCATAGCCTCTGAGGTTTCACCAGTCTCCATCAGAACTGTAAGCTTGGTCTTTTTTCTTGTGATTTTGAGTTTTGTTCCACATTTTTTCTCCTACTCTATCCAGGATCTCTGAATAGACTTTTGAATATCTTGTGATGGAGGGGGGAAATTGGGGGAAGAATTTATCCTCAAGTGTCCTCTTATCTCCTGTCAAAGTTGGACCTGTGGGGTGTCAATTCTTCACACTTCTGCATGGTGTCAGTGACCCCCTTAGTGGCCCTGGAGAAGTTAGAAGCCAGGCTTTTGGTGTGATGTTTTTTCTGAGCCCAGAAGCAGAGGATGGCTCCAGAGGTTGTGGAGGAGGCCTCAGACTGCAGACTGGTATAGTCTCTGCAGCTGGGCAGTAGCAGCCCCTCAGAGAGCTAGCGAGGGTGGTGATAGCTGGAGCAAAACAAGAGGTGAAGGGCACTAGGGGTGGTGAAGCCAAGAGGATGTGCACAGGTCTTGATAAACCCTTTTAGATCAAGATCAGATGACCTCATCGTTCCTCAGCTTAAAACTCCCAGAGCTTCTCACCTCCTTGCTGTCCACAAGACCCGATGCAATGTGTACCCACCACCTCTCTGGCCCCGACTCTTACTCTCCCCATTGGGACACTAACCTCCTTGCTTTCCTACAGCACATCAGGCTCCTCCCTCCTCAGGGCCTGTTTTTCTCTCTACCCAGAGTGCTTGTCCTTCAGATACCTGATGTCTCTCTCCTAACTTCCTTCTAGTCTCTTGTCTAATGCCACTTGCCCAGGACCCCTTCTCAGGTTATCTTATATAAAACACCAATTTATTCCTGTCCTAACCCTCAGAACTCTCTTTCCCTTTAACAGTTAACCGGTTGCCATTGAGTTGACTTTGACTCATGGTGGCCACAAGTGTGTTAGAGTAGAATTGCACTCCATAGGGTTTTAATGACTGATTTTTGGGAAGCAGATCTCAAGGCTTTTCTTCTGAAGTTCTCTTTGGGTGGACTTGAACCTCCAACCTTTCTGTTAGCAGCCAAGCATATTAACGGTTTGTGCCACCCAAGGACTGCTCTTTCCCTTGCAATATTGTTGTCTTGACATCTTATATACTTACTTAGGCATCTCTGGTAGCATAGCACCTAAGGCACTTGACTGATAACCAGAAGGCTGGCGGTTCAAACCCGCCAGCCACTCCTCAGAAGGAAGATGGGTCAATCTACTTCCATAGTGATACTGCCTCGGAAACCCAAGGAGGGGTCGCTATGAGTCGGGTCTGACTCAACGGCACATAACAACAACAACAACGACAACAACAGTCATTTCTTGTCTGTTTCTTATAAGCTAGAACATAAGCTCCAGGAGGGCAGGGGCTTTTTCTGTTACCCCTGGCACCTATAATAGAGTTTAGCACATAGTAGGTGCTCAGTAAATCTTTGTTGAATGAATGAATATTGCATGATCCTTGTTTCCCTAGCCATGACTGATGAGGCCAGAAAGAAACTCTGATTCAAGCTGGGCCAATCAGATTTCTCTGCACAGAATTTGGAACTGTGCTCAGGTGCTGGTGAGTCAGCAGAGAGCAGGAATTTGGACCTGTGACATCAGTGGTTATGGGATGGCACCTCCCACCAAATGTCAGAGCAGAGAAAGGATCTGCTCTGAAGAGAGGAGACTGAGGAGCCCTGGAGAGAAATGGTGAGGGGCCTGCACTGGCTCCATTCACCCCTTGGGGCTCATGAGATACCCCAGGACCTTCTAATAAACACTTCCTTTCTGCTTATAGAAGGAACTGTGGTGGTGTAGTGGTTAAGGCATTTGACTGCTAACCAAAATGTCAGTGGGTTCGAATCCACCAGCTGCTCTGTGGAAGAAAGATGAGGAAGTCTGCTTCCGTAAAGATTCAGAGCTTTGGAACCCAATGGGTGTCTCTATGATTGGGAATGGACTCAATGGCAGTGAATTTTGAGTTTATTTTGTTTATAGGATTGCTATGAGTCAGAATCGACTTGACGACAGGCAAGTACTCTGCTTGAAATATCCGGAGTAGTTTTATTTTGATTTGCAATTAAAGTCCTAAATATCAACACTACCATTGATTTAGCATCACTATATATGTCAGGGGGAGCTCTGGTGGCGTAGAGCCTAAGGCATTTGACCGTTAACCAGAAGGCTGGCGGTTCAAACTCACCAGCCACTCCTCAGAAGGAAGGTTGGGCAATCTACTTCCATAGTGTTACCACCTTGGAAACCCAAAGAGGGGTCACTCTGAGTTGGATCTGACTTGACAGCAGTGAGTTTCATATATATATATATATATATATATATATATATATATATATAATGTCAGGAGGCATGGGCCTTATTATGCTTTGTAGGCCTCTAGTGGGCTACTTCCTGCTGGCATGGACCACATAGGCCACTTGCTCACTCCCAGCATCATAGTGAGCCCACAGGCCCATGTTGCAGGTGAGTGGACCCTGCCAACTTCCAGTGCGCCTGCTTCAAGTTTACCCTGAGGCCTTTTTCTGGCACCTAGGGCGTGGCACAGCTGCCCCAGAGCCTCAGGCCAACTCCTCACCCTGGCATGTTGCACCCCTCCCCCACCCTCCAGCTGTCTCCACAGGCTCCCTGCTCCCTGCCACCTCCACTCCTGAGGCTCTGGGTCTCAGCAAGGCTCTGGTTGAGGCCTCAACACTTCCTCTCCCTGACCCTGCTCAGGTCCACCCTGAGCCGTTTGGCTTCCTTTTCTCCTTGTCTTCTGAGCCCTGTAGTCCCTTCTCTCAGTCCTGACCCCAGAACCTGGAATCTATTGTCCTTCTCCATCCCAGCCAATCCCCAGCCTGACCTGACAGCCCCCATTAGGGATGCACATTTACAAACAGCTCATTTGCATAGAACACTACAAAACAGCTTCTGTCTTTGGAAAAAAGGAGGCTCTGGGCATGTAAGACAGGGTGAATCCTGAGATTAGGGACCCTCTTTCCAGGAAATTTTGAATGGAACATCAGGCCATGAGAAGGAGAAGGGGGAGCATACAGTCAATCTGAGCAAAAAACAAATGAGATATTGGGCAGCTGGATGCATTTTTTGTTTGGTAATTTTCATTTCTTACCTACCTAGGTCATTGTGAAACCTTTAAGACTTGTTTTTTAATTTTGCCCAGTTCCTAGCCCTCACTGTTATGCACCACCCCCCATTGCCACCATCCAGCTATTGTCTTAAAGACTAACTTATCATAGTGCAGGAAGGCAGGGTGTGCTGTAGGGAACAACTTTGGAACCAAGAAGCTCTATATTTGAATCCTGGCTCCACCCCCTGCCAGATGCACTGACCTTTGATAAGGGATTCCATCAGGCCTCAGTTCCCCATTAATAGAATGGGGATGTACTACCTACTTGAAAATGTGGGTTTGAGGATGAAGAAGTGAGCATACGCCCACAAAGCACATTGTGCAGTGCTGGGTAGAGGATAGAGGACCAATAGTAGATGTTAGTATTAAGATCTAAAAAAAAACCCAAACTCACTGCTGTCAAGTCGATTTTGACTCATAGCGACCCCTCCTTGGGTTTCCGAGGCAGTATCACTATGGAAGTAGATTGCCCCATCTTCCTTCTGAGGAGTGGCTGGTGTGTTTGAACCACCAGCCTTCTGGTTAGCAGTCAAATGCCTTAGTCACTACACCATCAGAGATCTAGGAAACAGACAAATTCAGCCACATGCCCCATCCTGGCCCCCTCTACTATCTTTCTAAGAGACCTCTCCTCTTGTTCTGACCCCAGGCATCCACCCGCCCCTGACTACAGGGAGCATGCAGGCAATATGGTCTCCTACTTTTATTAGTTCACATTCTTGTCTGAAAATGGTTCCTTGTTTTTGGTTTGTTCTTTATGTGTCAGGGATCCTTTCCTTTCACCCTAAGAAGGTGGCAGAATGTGGACCATGGTGGGGGAGAAGGCAGGCAGGCCTTGGACCTAATAATGCAACAGTTCTGAACATGCCATTGTGAGCTGGTGTTATGCTAACTAAGCTCTGCATGTGCAATATCTGAGAATGAACTTGACGACGGTGAGTTTGTTTTTTTGGTTGGTGCACTCACAGCAGACATTTCCTGCTGAACCCTGAAAAGTTCTCAGAAATAGTGTTGTGATGCATTAATGATGTCTGGCATGGGTGAAGCCATGCGGCCGACAAGATTCTGTTTGCCTTCTCCAGCTGGCTACAGTTGGGAACCTGTAGGAAGAAACTTGAGCTCAAGCTGGGGGCTTAGATGAGTTTCCTGGGGGTGGAGGTGGTGACCTCTGAACTGATAGCTATAGTGTGAATCAGATGGTCAGGTGGTCAGTTGAAAAAGGGTAGGCAAGCTTTCTGGGCTGGGAAACTGCATGAATGCGAGATATGAAACATAATGGTAAGCAGGGAATTAAAATAATTTGGTATTACTGGAGCTTAAGCATGGGGCAAAATAGGTAAGATATTTGACTGCTAACCAGAAGGTCAGTGGTTTAAACCCACCAGCTGCTTCATGGGAGGGAGATGAAACAATCTGCTTCTGTAAAGATTTACAGCCCTGGAAACCCAATATGGGTCTCTATGAGTTGGAATGGACTCAATGGCAGTGGAAGCATGGGGCAGGGAGAAAGGGAGGATGAAGTCAGCAAGAAAGGCAAAGAGCTGGTATATGTAAAACATTCAGAACACCTAGTAAGTTCTCAGTGAATAATAACTCCTATTATTACTATTATTGTCAGAGAATTCCAATAAATGGTTATATTGACAAGCAGGGGGCAAGGCCCGTTAAGCACCTAGTGGATACTGCTCAGTAGATTCCTAGTTGAGTTATTGGCAGATTGATCAATAATTGACAGACTCTGGGAGAGTCCAGCACTGGTAGGTGACAATATGTCAGGGTAAAGACCCAAGGGTAGTACAAACACCTTTCCAAGTCCAAGTTCAGGTGAAATTTGCTTTCTATTTACCTCGTCTTCTAGGGAAGTTCTCTGAGCTTCCCCCAGGCTCACTTGCAGCCTACCCTTGGATACTGCTGATTCTTTTTTCTTGTGGCACAATCACATCTTCCCTTGCCCGGGGCCTTGGAGAGAGAACTGCCCCCAAGAGGAATGAGAACTTCTGTTTGGAGACAAGGAGATGAAAAAAAAGCTTCTGCTCAGTTCTTTTTTCTTTATTTTCTTTCTTTTCTTTTTTTTTTTTTTTTTTTACTGTGATTTGGGTGAAAATTTACAGAGCAAATTCACTTTCCATACAGCAGTTTACATACACTTTGTCTCATGACATTGACTATAATTTACACCAATGCAACAGCTCCCCTCCCACTTCCTCCTGATAGTTACCTCTCCCCTGTGTCCATCCCTCCATGCACTCCTGCCCCCTGAGCTGTCTCCCTTCTGCTCAGTTCTTTCTGGTGACTTCACTGGGGTGAGGTAAGGAGTACACACTTCAGTAGGGGTGGATTGTCACCACTGATGCTCATTAGGGCCTGGAGAGTTGAAACTGATTTCCTGAGTGTCTAGATAGGCTGGCACCAACTGTGCCAGGAGTGGGACTTTTCCTGTAGGTCTGCAAGCCATGGAAGGAATGGCAGAGGGGCAAAGGGATACTTACAAACCAATTGAGCCTCACTGCTTTATCCATCACTTCTCCATCCCTATTCTAGTGGACTTCCTCCTGCGGTGGCCTAGGAGTCCTCTCTCCCCAGCCAATCAGGAGGGTCTCCTTCAGGAGAGAGACTGAACTGCCCCCACCTCCTGCCTCTGAGCAGGCTTCAGAGGGAGGGCTTAGCCTGGGATCTTCCTTGGGACTCAGGGCATCATTGTAGGTGCTGTGACTGAGCCAGTGGTTTCCTAAGGCTGAGCCCCCTCCTGTCCTTTTTCCTGTGGAGATGGGGCTCCAGTGACCTCTGAGTGCTTTGAAGACAGACTCTTTCCCCAGATGTTACCTTTTCTGGTCTCTGCTCTGAAACTCAGAACTTGTGCCTCCCTCACCAGACCTGGGGAGACCACCCCCTCTTCATTTTCCATATTGTGCTTTCTTATTTTACAGAACAGAGGGGCTGGGCTACCCTCCTACCTCACCAGGGACATTTCTGTTTCCTTCCCTCATCCTCAGGGTGCTTGTCCCTGCTCCTACCCTCCCCTTCATCCTTCAGAGTCTAATTGAAGAGGCTCCTCCTGGCAGAGAAGATGAAAGCTTTATCTTCCTATTCCATCCTGAAGCGTGTTAAGATGATGGATGAGTTTCCAGACTTGCATGCTCCTCCCAGTAGCATTAACAAAATTGCCTTTCAGGATCCCAACTCCCATGTCAAGATGGGCTGCAGTGGAGAAGGGAGACCCAAGCTTTGGCACTCAACGGTGAACATTAAAATCATTTTAATGCTGCATTTATGGTTTGCATTCCCAGGGTGCGAGCCAGTCCCAACGCTGGCACTGGAATAAGATGAATGATGTTTGTTAAAAAGCTCTTTGGTGCAGCCTGATTGACCATTAGGAACACTCAGCTGGGAGCTGGGATGCGTGGACCCAGCTTCTGGGTCTGGATGGGACCCAGGAGAGATGCTGTCACTGTCAGCCCTGTTGGGTCATGGCCAAGTCTTTTCCTTTAAGTTTCTCAGATCTCTTTTTGGCTTATGCAGTCAAGGAGGTCAGAGATAGAACATGGGTATGAGAGTCTTGAGTTAGAATCTCACCTCTGTAACTATGTTGCTGATTGAACTTGGCAAACCCTTTCCCCCTTGGCCATCAGCATCCTCATCTATGAAATGAGAGGGGTAGCTAGCTAAAGCCAATTTGATTCTCCCAGTCTGTGATTCTCGGATTCAGTCTTAGGGACCAGTGGGACAGGGGCATCTGCAGTGTGTGTGTGTGTGTGTGATCCCCTCTCTGCTGCTCCAGGAAAGCATGGAGGGTGGAAGCCAAGTAAGTAGGACCTTGTAGCTGAAGCCACTGGCTGTCTTTGATCCTGAAGCTAAAATAGTAAAAAAAGCCCAGGAGCTTGGAAAGAACTGATGGTCCTTTGGGAAAGTTGTGCAGAAGGCAGGCTGGGACAGAAACACTGCTTCCCAAGTATAGGAGTCCAGTCAGAGCTCCGCTGCTGGGTTTAGGGCCACTCAGGACCCAGGACTGGGTGGAGGGGACTGGAATCCTTGTCTGAAAATCTACAGCAGGGGTGTCTGTTTCTGGGCATGTGGAAGAAGGTGGATATATCCAGCCAGCTTCAGCTTCTTGAACCTCCCATTTCAACTTTTTTTTCCCCCAAAACAAGAATTTTTTCATTACATGAAAATGTATCCATGATGTAATACACAATCTACCATTAGTATTTTGGTGCTGTTCTTCAGTCTCTTTTATTAGCTGTAATCATGATACAGCTAATACATGATACAGCCCTGGTGGCTCAGTGGTTAAAATGCTTGGCTCCTAACCAAAAGGTTGACAGTTCGAACCCACCAGCTTCTCTGTGGAAGAAAGATGTGGCAGTCTGCTTCTGTAAAGATTCAAAGCCTTAGAAACCCTATGTGGCAGACCCACTCTGTCCTATAGGGTTGCTACGAGTTGGAATCAACTTGAAAGCAGTGGGTTTTGTTTTGGTTTAATCATGATACATGGACAACTTTGTATTATCCTTACTAACAGGTGCTAACATGATTGAAGATTTAGGCTTAACCTTATGCGGTTGGCATTATTCTATATTGCTGCAAAGTTATTGTGACCACTGTTGTTTTAAAGGCTGCATAACATTCTAACATATTGATAAGTCATAGTTTATTTACTATTTGGATGCTTTGACTGCTTCCATATTTTTCTTATGATAAATACCACTTAGATGAATTGTCTTATTCTGTTAGGAAAATTTGCAGTTGTAGAATTACTGGCTCAAAAATTATAAACATTTTAAATAATTCTTGATACAACTTGCAATGTTGTTTTCCTAAAGGAACATCCTGTTTAAAATGTATTTACTGTAGACACTCCTTCTAATGGAGCAATGTGCAAGGCAAGGGGACTTGTGGGTCAGAACACAGGTTCTTAACTTGGATCTAAAATGAACCTGCTGTGCAGCCTCAGGCAAATCCTTTCTCTCCTCTGAGTCTCAGTTTCCTTATCCGGGTCAAGACATTTTTGATTAAAAAATCAGAAATAGAGTTAATGGTCTAAAATAAAACAAGAGGATAAAATCTCTGGAAATCCAAGGTCAGAATAAAAGCTTGACCAAGACTTAGAACTGAGAACTAGGAGCAGGAGGCATGGCTGCTTGCTCCATCCCTGGAGGTCTGAAGGTCTGTCCCTCAGTTTCTCTGTCATTCAGCTCTACTGTTTGATCTCAAGACTGGATCCACCTGCTGACTCATCTTACATCCACCCAACATAGTCAGATCATCCCTGACCCTACGTCATGACCCTCTAGGGTCAGGGCCTAGCACCCATAGCTCTAGACCCTCTGGATAACAATTCCCAAATGCCTAGGGCATAATTTGGCTCAGCATGTGTATTTGGGCCTATCCGTAACAACCCTCCACCAGGGGAATGGTGGCTCTTGGGTAGAGTGCTCCATGGTGGTAGCAGTAGCCATCTGGCAACAAGTTTCGTCAGGCTGCTTCCTGCAGGTTGTATCACGAAGGCAGGCTGAGCTAAAGAGGAAATTGGGCCTGGCAAGCAAGTTAACTAACTTAACTGTTTGGGACAAGGGCTTTCACAGATAATCACTCAGGGTCTCACCAACCCTGAGATTCTCAGAGTCTGTGGCTGGTTTTATCTGTGAAAACTTTTTAGACAGCAGCTCCTTCCCACCCTTCAATGTTAATAATAAATAACAACTACAATGCAGTGTATTACTTGGTACGGCTCTACTAGCCATGGTCTTTGTGACTTCCACCAGACGACTGGGTGGAACTATGCAAATGTAAGGTGCTTGTGGTCTACCAAAGATAATTGGATAGATTGTTAATAATGCAAATAAGGTACATGGCACTATTTTAGGGGGTGGGACCATGGAAACGAGGTGTATGGAACCCTAATGTGGGAATTGGTCAGTTTTTCATTCTGCTAGGCTTAAAATGAGCCCTCTTAGAGGCGGAAGGGGGATATCACTGTCATCAAGAAAGAAGAGCTGGAGATGGAGTGTGTCCTTAGACCCGAGATGCCTCTCCTGGACCTTCTTGGCAGAGAGACCAGTAGAGAGACACTGTGGCAGCAGAGGCAGCAGAAGCAAGAGACCGGCAGGAGACCGAGCGGCGGGCTTGCCCATGGAGCAAGGAAGCTGAGTGCCTCTGGGTAGGAAGCTTGCTGGTGGAGTGGGGTGCACGTAGGTGCACCTAATAAAACCAAACTCACTGCTATCTAGTTGATTCCAAGTCATAGTGACGCTCACTTGGTTTCTGAGTTAGTAAATCTTTAAGGAAGTATATTGCCCCATCTTCCTTCCACAGAGCGGCTGGTGGGTTTGAACCACCAAACTTCTGGTCAAATACTTTAGGCACTGTGTCACCAGGGCTCCTTAGGTGCACCTATTGGCTGAGCTAAAAGAGCTTTGTAACACTTGTCCAAGCAATGTGGAGGCCAGGCCAAGAGGCCAAAGGCCAGAGAGGTGTGCCTGAGGGCATGCCTGAGAGGAGGTCGTTCTGATTGAAGAATTGTATTCTGAGCATTCATGAACCCAAATTGTAACTGTTACTTCCCTAATAAACCTCATAATCATGAATATTGTCTGTGGGTTCTGTGTGGCCATTGCAACAAATTGTTGAACCTGGCATAGAAGTAGTGAGTGCCGTGGGAGCGATGGTTAGTATCAGAATTGGTAAAAAGGTTGGAGCGTGGAAGCAAGTCTGACTCTACCTCATAGAAATCAGCCTTGGGGTGCTGATGGTGATTCTGTCTTCCCCTCATGATGTTAGAGGAGGTCAGAGGAGAGTGCTGCCCCACACACCCTTTGTGCAACAAAGAGTGCTGTCCTTACACACTCTTCGTGCAACAACTCAACAATCTTAAAATTGTTGGGTAATTTAAAAATGATATTAGCCAATGTTTTTTCCCCCAATCTTTCATGGTTTCACTCTCTTTCTTATTCCATGTTCACTGCCTCCGGGGAGGGATGTGACCAGGCAGAATGTCTCTAAAAAGCAGCCAGAATAGAGAAAATGTTTGGGAGAAACACCATACGTGAGAGAAGCTTTGTAGAGAATCTCTCAGACACTAAGAAAGACACAGGGTGAAGGACTGGTTGGGGAAGGGTGGGGGCACTGGTGGGGGATGGGCTTCGAGCTGGTAGGGGAAGGGGAGGGGTTTTGGAAATAAGAGGAAATGATGAGAGCAGAGAGGCTGATGGGCTCTGGAGAGAGCCTTCTCCAGTCCTACCTTTATGGGCAGAGCCCTGGAAAAACATAGCTTTAGTCCCCACACCTCGATAAAGAGGGCCACAGACAGCCAGGCGGAGATTTCTGGTGCCCCTTCTGGCTGAGAAGCAGCAGAGGGGTCTCCATACTGCCAAACATGACTCAGAAGAAACAGAGAGAGGGCCAGGCTGCCCAGAAGGAGGAGCAAGCAGCAGGGGCCTAGAACCAGTGACAGAGGATCAGACAGGAAGTTGGACAGTTCCTTGGACAACCTTGAGAATAGATGCCTTCAGAACCAGATGACCATCAACCTACAACCCTGAAATTTAGGCTCAACCCTGGGGTAAAGTAGAGAGGTGATTCTGAAATGACTGAAATTAAATTTCTACTTCTCCAGTGGGATCGGTGGGGAAAGACTTGAAGTAGACGTTGTTGTGTTGTTATGTGCCGTTGAGTCAGACCCAACTCATAGCGACCCTCCTTGGGTTTCTGAGGTGATATCACTATGGAAGTAGATTGCCCAACCTTCCTTCCGAGGAGTGGCTGGGGGGTTTGAACCACCAGTCTTCTGGAAAGCAGTCAAGTGCCTTAGGCACTATGCTACCAGAGTTCCGAAGTAGACATTAGTGCATTAAAAAGAAAATAAAGTGAAAGTTCTTGTACACTTGAATGTATGTCTAGAAATATATTAAAAAATACAATTCTTACTCATGGCGACCCCATGTGTTACACAGTAGAACTGTGCTCCATAGGGTTTTCAATGGCTGGTAGTGTGGTGCCTAAGACATTTGACTGCTATCCAGAAGGCTGGTGGTTCAAACCCACCAACTACTCCTCGGAAGGAAGGTTGGGCAATCTACTTCCGTAGTGATATCGCCTTGGAAACCCAAGGAGGGGTCGCTATGAGTCGGGTCTGACTCAACAGCACATAACAACAACAACAACAACATGATCTTTCAGAAGTAGATTGCTAGGCCTTTCTTCTGAGGCCCCCCTGGGTAGATTTGAACCACCAACCTTTCAATTAGTAGCTAAGCACTTAATTGTTTGTGCCACCCAGGGACTTCTAAACCATTAATAATTACTGAGTACCTGCCAGGAGCTCTGGTAGCATAGTGCCTAAGGCACCTGACTGCTAACCAGAAGGATGGCGGTTCAAACCCACCAGTCACTCCTTGGAAGGAAGATAGGGCAATCTACTTTCATAGTGATATTGCCTTGGAAACCCAAGGAGAGGTTACTATGAGTCGGGTCTGACTCGAGGGCACGTAACAACAACAGCAGAGCAAAGCACTTTGTTAACTGTATTCCATTAATCCTGCTGATAACTCTGCTAATGTATATAATATTACTGTGTATAATATTACTGACTCCGTTTTACAGATGAGGAAAACTGAGACACAGAGAAGGTAAGTGACTTATCCAAGATCACACAGACAGTAAGTGATAGTACCAAGGACTGGTTACTAGGAGGCCAGATACCTGGTAACACTGAATCTTCTCATGAGAAGCCCAGACTTGAGAGAAGTGAAGGGAGCCAGACACACAGAGCAACCCAGCAAGAATAAGGAGGAAGATGTTGGTCAGAAGTGGCCTGTTGATTTGTGGACCATGTTTATATTTACCCAATGTGGGGTTTTGGTGGGTGAGTGTGTGTAGGGGGTACATGGACTTCGGTTCTGGGAGGGCAGCCGTCTGCTGGTGGGGAACAAGATGGGCCTGGTGTGCTGACTTCCCACTGCCCCTCCCCCATGTGGCAGGTAGTGCCAGGTGTATTTGGCAAAGGTAGGCGGGAAGGCCAATCAGTTTGAGAGCAAGTGCGGCTGAGATGGGCCTCGGGATTGCGCGGGATTGCACTCGCAATCAGGGCATTTCATACAGCAAATTGTGGTCATTTAGGCTTCTCCACGGCGAGCTTAATTTCAGGCCCGAGTGCGGAGGATATTCTGAGACACAATGAGGTAATTTCACATTTTAAAGCAGAGAATGCAGCGTAAATTAGTAGAGAAATCATGACACTTATAAACCTGTTCTAAAGACGTATTGTTCCCTTTTCTTCTGGGAGAAAAAAAATCAGGTTCTATTAAGGTTGAATTAACCATTGAAGGAGAATTTCTCAGACGGCCAATTCATAAGGAGAAATCTATTTTAAACTTGGTCAAAAGGCTTTTGCCAAAAGTAGTGGGTAGAGAGTTCCCTGGGAAATGCAGGTGTTCTCACAGCAGTCCCTTCACCTGGGCAGGCAGAGCAGGGCCTGCTGAGGCTAGAGGACCTCTCATGGCCACCTGAGTTGATCCCCTTGGTGCACAGCCTTGAGTGGTATAACTGCTGATGCTGGACAATGAGCCCTTAGTGTGGTGGTCCTGGACTCACCTCTAGTGATGGTGCACAGGCTCCTGAGTCATCTGGTTGGGTTACAGTCCTAACCCTGCCCCACTCAGGCTGTGACCCTGAATAAGAGCTTAAATTTCCATCCTTAGTTTCTTCCACTGCAAAGAGGGTAATAACACATCTCCTAGAGCATTTGGGATATGTTGCATATGAAGGCCTGACACATAGTAGGCTCTCAAATGTGATGTATTAGTTACCCGAATACCACAGGTTGGGTGGTTTATGAGAACAGACTACCACCCATCTGTCAGTTTGTTGTATGCTGGTGGCTTGCATAAGAGCCCTGGTGGGGCTTAGCCTGGTGGGCTAAGGCCATTTGACTGCTAACCAGAAGGCTGGCGGTTCAAATCCACCAGTCACTGCTCAGGAGGAAAACTGGGCAATCTACTCATAGAGATACCACCTCGGAAACCCAAGGAGTGGTCTCTATGAGTTGAATTGACTCAATGGCGGTGAGTTTGGTTTTTGGCTTTTTGGTGGCTTGCATGTTCCTGTGATGCTGGAAGCTATGCCCCTGATATTTCAAATACCAGCAGAGTCACCCATGGTGGACAGGTTTCAACAGAGCTTCCAGACTAGGATAGACTAGGAAGAAAGGACTACTTTCGAAAATTAACCAATGAAAACCTTATGAATCACAACAGAACACTGTCTGACTTGCTTGCTTTGGGCATGTCATCGGGAGGGATCAATCATTGGAGAACACCATATTTGGTAAAGTAGAGGGCCAGCAAAGGTGAAGGAGACCCTCAGAGAGATGGATTGGCACAAAGCCAGACAATGGATTCCAACATGCCAGCAGCCATGAGGATAATAGAGGACTTTGCAAAATTTTGTTCTGTTGTATGTAAGATTACTATGAGTCAGAGTCAACAACGGCAGCTATAAATCAACCAATCCATTGATCAATCTAAATTTTGGAACAGAAATTTATTGTCTCACAGTCCTGGGACTAGTGTGGTAGTTAAGGTTATGTGTCAACTTGCCTGGGCCTGGTTTTGAGTGGTTGGGGAGCTGGATGTGATTATTCCCCATGATGAGACTAGCAATCAACTCCATGGTGGAATCTGCCCTGAACAGCCTTAGGGATGTGGTCTGCTTCCAGTATATAAGAAAGTACTTTAAGAAAGTCCTTGAACTTTTTGGCACATCTGGATCCTGCATTTGGCTGCATGTTTATCTCAGTGGCCTGCCATGTTGTCTGCCAACCTTGGGACTGTTTTGGTCTTGAACTAGTTGCCTGCTATGTTGCTTGATAGTCTTAAGACTGTGCCATGTTACTTGCCATCTAGGGTTTGTTGGTCTCAGCAGCCAGCATCTTCCTGAGTTAAGAAATACCTCCAGCTCCAGTGGGCCAGGAGCGAGAGGCAGAGCTGGAGCCCAAAGTCAAGGAGGCTTCACCCAGTGCCCTAGAGATGATACCTTGAACTCAGACTTCTAGCCTCCTAAACTGTAAGAGAATAAATTCCTGTTTGTTAAAGCACATATTTGTGGCATTTCTGTTAATGTAAGCACTAGAGAACAAAAACAGCTAGAAATTTCAATTTAGGGCTTTAGTAGGGACGTGCTCTCAGAAGGCTCTAGGGGAAGATCCTTTTTTTGTGTACTCCCCACCCCTTTTTGGTGGCCCCAGGTGTTCTGTGACTTGCAGCTGCAGCGTAACTCCATCTCAGTTTCTGTCTTCACACGGTCGTCTTCCCTCTGTGTCTCTCTCTGCCTCTCTGTCTCTCTCTGTCTCTGTGTCTCTTCTCTCTTATAAGGACACCATTCATGCTGAATTAGGACTCATTACTTGAGCATGACTTCCCCTGAACTTAACTCTTAACATCTTCAAAGACACTATTTCCAAGCAAGGTCACATTCACATGTGTTAGGGGTTAGTACTTCAGGCACTGAAACAAGGCGGGCTTGTGCTTACTCACTGATCTGCACTGAACACGTTCCCTTGTTACCCTACCGAGAGGGACCAGGTCTTCGGGAGCAAG
>NW_006921779.1:1846608-1871026 GCF_000298275.1 Orycteropus afer afer | reverse complement strand
TGCGGGATCGGGCAGTGTTTCGTTCTGCTGTGCATGGGGTCGCTATGAGTCGGAAACGACTTGACGGCACTTAACAACAACAACAACAACTTCAACATACTGTTGTGGGGAACACAATTCAATCCATAACATGTGGTAACTCTCTTAGTTTGGGATCTCCTTGAAGAGGGTCCCGAGGACTTGAATGCACATAGTTTACTTGGGAGGTGAAGGCAGAGGAGTGGAGAAGTAAGATGCCAGTAAGAGCCAATAAAAATACATTATCAATCTAAGAACCAAACCCAACCCACTGCTGTCGAGTCAGATCTGACTCATAGCGACCCCTCCTTGGGTGTCCGAGGTAGTATCACTACAGAAGTAGATTGTCCGACCTTCCTTCCGAGTGGGTGGTAGTTTTGAACCGCCAGCCTTCTGGTTAGCAGTCAAGTGCCTTAGGCACTACACTACTATGAGGAGTGAGGGAGCTGGGAGATTTATATTTTGTTGTTGTTGTTATGTGCCGTCGAGTCGCCCCGACTTGTAGCGACCCCTCCTTGGTTATATACCTAATCTCAAAAAATCATTCATTGAAGGCTGCTCCAGGTGGTTTTCCTTTCTTGGCGTTTCTGGCCTCTACCTGGGAGGTGACAAAGTGGGCTCTAGCAGCCAGAGGAAGCTCTCAGGCAAGGAAAGGGAGGTGCCGGTTGCTGAAAATCAGGCTGGTACACTGAAGTGATTAGGGCCAAGGCTTATGGTTGGAGCCCTGAGAGCATCTACTGCTGGTCACTGGTATCATTATTCTCTACCCCTGCTCCAAGGACTCTTCCTCGGGCTCTTGTTAGCTGCTGTCAAGTGAGCCCCCACTCATGGTGACCCCACATGCCATGTGCACGCTGCCTGGTCCTGCACCGTCCTCATGATTGCAGATTGGACTATTGTGATCTGTAGGGTTCTCTCGGGCTGATTTTCAGATTCCACCATGGAGTTGATTACTAGTCTCATCAGGGGGAATAACACATCCAGCTGTCCAGCCACTCAAAATCAGGCTCAGGCAAGTTGACATATAACCTTAACTACTACACTAGCCTCTAGGACTGGGAGACAACAAATTTCTATTCCTAAATTTAGATTGAGCAATTGATTGGTAGAAGGATATCTTAATATCTTTCTTCCTAGTCTGTCTTAGTCTGGAAGCTCCACTGAAACCTGTTCAGCCTCCTAGCAACACGTAAGCCTCTGCTGACAGATGAGTGAGAGAACCACCACTTCCCCCACTTCCTTGGGCTCTAGCACTTCTTTTATCACAGACAGACAGGTACCAAACTGTCTTTCTATGTCACCCAGGAGCCATGTCACAGAGATACGCTCTGGGTTCTAGTCCCAGCTTTTTTCCCTGTGAACTGTGAACTTGAGCTCCTCCTGGCCCTCTGGGTCACAATGTCCCCATGTATTTTGGGATGCCCTTTCTCCTGATCTAAAATAATGGCTTAGATGGTGGATTGGAAGGGAAGAGGTAAGGGGGCCAGCCTGATTCCCTTGCTTCTCCCAGCACCAGTTCTAGCTCGTGTGCCTAGCAGGTCCATAATACTTTGCTGAATGGAGCTAGACTGGTGGCCAGGCTCCTGCATCCCCTGAACTCGACAGAAGCCACAAGTACCAGGCCCATTGATTGGCTGCAGCTCAGGGTGGTGCCTGGAAAGTTCTGGGGAGAGATAGCCCCAGACCAGAGGTCTAATCTTGGAGTCCAGGACACCAGAATCCTTGTCATTTTAAAAATGACGTCAAAAGAAAATTGATGAGTTTATCTCCATGTGATAAAGATTTAAGCCTGAGACAACCCTGAACTGGCATTCCCTCCCTTCTCTGAGTGCTCCCTGACTGCATTTTATCATTCAAGTTAAAATAAGAGTCTGCCTTCGTTTCTACCAGCCTCCCCTATCCCTGGTATTTATTTTATTTTTTATAGACTTTATTTTTTTCAGAGCAGTTTGAAGTTTACAGAGAAATTGTGCAAAAAGCACAGAGTTCCCATACGTCCCACTTCCCACCCCCACTGTTTCACCTGTTATTAACGTCTTGTATTCGTGTGATATATTTGTTGCAACTAGTAAACCAGTAGTGCTTAAGGCATTTGACTGCTAACCAAAAGGCTAGTGGTTCAAACCCACCAGCCTTGGAAGGAAGACTAGGCAATCTACTTCCATAGAGATACTGCCTCAGAAACCCAAGGAGGGGTTGCTATGGGTCGGATTCCACTTGATGCAGTGAGTTTGAGTTTAGTGAACCTATATTGATATGGTATTATTAAGTAAAGTCCATGGTTTATATTAGAGTGCATTCTTTGTATTGTACAGTCCTATGGGTTTTGGCAGGAGCCCTGGTGGTGCAACAGTTAAGTTCTAGGCTGCCAACAAAAAGATTGGCAGTTTGAACACACCAGCGGCTCTGCGGGAGAAAAGACCTGGCCATGTACTCCTGGGAAGGTTACAGTCTAGGAAGCCCTATGAGTCTGAATCAACTGGATGGCATGCAACAATGGTTTGGACAAATGCCTAATGTCATGCATCCACCTTGACGGTGTCATGGAGAGTAGCTTCACTGTCATAAAAAATGTCCTGGGCTCTACCTATTCATCCTTCTCCCCTCCCCTGGACCCCTGGCAACCACTGACCTTTTTATTTTCTCTAATTTTGTCTATCAGGATGTTATATCGTTGAAATCACACAGTGTGTAGCTTTTTCAGATTGACTACAAGCCTTCTTAGTCTTCTGAACTTTTCATAAAAAACTCCAACTGCCAGAATAGTTCTAGGCATTTTTTTCTCCTTTACGATAATTTCCAATTCATTTTTTCAGAGAAATCCATTTTAATGTTGATCAAAGCTTTTCTGAGACCCGGGTGACAGAGCTCAAGAATTCAGTGGTCAAAGAAATGCAGGGTCCCAGAGCTGGTCCCCAGACCTGAAAGTAGAGTGCAAAGGCTGCCAGCTATCCAAGCGTGGGACCCTTCTTAGTGCCCCCAAATGACCCTCCCGAGCCCGGCAGACTTGCAGGGCCTTGTCAAGTCCCAAACAAACCACATCACCTCCAGTCTGCCTGATAGCCTATGGCGGTGAAATGGCTGCTCTGACAGTCTGCTTTGTACAAAGACAGAAATAATCAGGTTGACCAAAGGGGAAAAAAGGGAAAATTGAGCATTATGAGGGGGATAATTCAGAAAGTGTCAGCCTCAGAATAATTGAATCCGATGACATTTTGTGCTACGGGAAACAATAGCAGCTAGCCCGCTGCCCGTCTGATTCATGTCTGGTTCATGTTTAACAAAACAAGGGCAAGGGTCACGCAGCCACGAGCCCCATAAATAACCCGTTAATGGGATTTCCAAACAAGCTGTCCTCAAAGTGGCTTTCCGTCTCACTGAGAGAATATTAAAATGCAAATGGATTCGGGCTGTGTCTTCATAAACAACCGTGTTCATTTAACCTCCGACCTCCCCGCTTAACTGCCCATTCCAGCAATTTGTACTGGCTCCTTGGCCGCCGGTTCCGTGCGGTAATTCAGGGAAAGTGCATTAAAGGAAATGTTACAATTTGCGATGCTCAGTTAATCACGCTATTGAGATGTTTATGGACAGAATCACGCTCCTCCTCGCACTCGTCTTGGGCCTTCTGCCCCCACTAGCCCAAACGGGGTTGGGTTTATTCCTTTTGTTGTTTGAGAATATGGTGAGGTGGGTGTGAGAGGCAGACTAGTTTCCTCACTGAGCAAAGACCTGTGCTCAGGTGTCCAACCACCAGTGCATTCTCCTTCTTGGCTACTGTTATGGGGTCTGGCCAGAGGCCCTCAGCTAAAAGCTCCTCCCAGTGAATGGTCTCAAGGCTTGTGGGCCTTTGTGAAATGGAAATGGTTCAGACTCTCCCTAGGGAGCTGTCACTTGATCTCTTCCCAGGTGCCCCTTGTCTGCTCCTTCCTGGTCTGCCTTGACCCCAGCTCTGGCATTGACCTGGCAGTAGCCCCAGCTCTGACAAGCCTTTTGAGAGGTAGCTTGAGTGCGTATTTCCTCCCCAGTCTCTAGGCTTGCTCCCTCGGTCTGACACCTGAACCTATCCATTCTGTGCCCAGCCCTCTGGCTGTCCACTATTAAAAAAGATAAGGTTTGTACAGAGAAAGTAAGGGGCAATATGAGCCAGGGTCCAGGGCATGAGGTCTGACACTGTGGGCATATATCAGGGGATTAGACAGGCACTGTGTTAGGGGGATCCCTGAGTGGTGCAGTTAACTTGCTCGGCTACCTGAAAGGTCAGAAGTTCGAATATACCCACAAACACCTTGGAAGATAAGCCTGTAGATCTGCATCTGAAAAATCAGCCATTGCAAACCCTGTGGAATGCAGTTCTACACTGACACAAGTGGGGTTGTTGTGAGTCAAAGCTGACTCAATGGCAACTGGTTTTTATGTTTGGGGAGGGGCATCTAGCTCCTGGGTTGCTTGGGCAGATCACATGTGCACCACACTCTTCAGTTTTCATCGGAGTTTTCCACAGGGGCGATTTCAGTAACTCCATTCAACCCTGGTGCCTGGCACCTCATAGGGATTCACTCATGAGGTTTCACCCTTCCCATAAAAAAAAAACAATAAGCCAAACTCACTGCCATCAAGTTGATTCCAACTCACAGTGACCCTCTTTGGGTTTCTGAGGTGGTAAATCTTTATGGAAGTAGATTGCCCAGTCTTCCTTCCATGGAGTGGCTAGTGGGTTTGAACCGCCAACCTTCTGGGTAGCAGTCAAATTCTCACAGAGATGAGAAAAATGAAATTTGGAGGAGCTGAGTGACTTGCCCAGGGTCCTGCCACTGGACTCTGAGGTGGCAAATTTTCTGCATGCCTTGAGGAGGTCCCCCCATCTGTGGCTTCTCTTTGAGGAGAAAGGAGAGTCTGTGAGAGCCTGGACTGTGAGAACACCAGGGAAGGATTGTGGGAGTTGAGGGAGGATGTCCCCATCATTTGGCCCTAACTGGAGGAGGCCCCGCTCTAGAACTGAGCTGCCCAATTCCAGTTGGTTTTTTGTGTTGTTCTCTGATGAGAGTGTCTTCTCTTTTGGCTTTTCTCTCTACCAGGAAGGGAGGAGAATGAATCCCACTAAACTCTCCAGTCGACTAACACCGACTCTGGGCTGTGGGGATCCCCAAATGGGAAATATCCAGCTTTGCCTTGTTTGCCTGCTTGATAAACTCAAATATTCTTCTACTTATAAGTCTTTCTCAGGACATGTAAAGGCTGGAACTGCCGGAGCAAACCTGTCAAGGAGCTCAGCACAGGCTGTGGCTGCTGGGGAGGTCGCCCTCCCTTACCTCTTCCTCATGCCCTGTCATCCCATTCCTTCATTCCTCTTTTCTTCTCATCCTTCTTTCAGGCTCAATACCTCTAGGTATGGCAGAGGGGAGAGTGGGACAGGGATCCCATGAGGGAGAGGGGAGGCAGGAGCCCCACAGAGACAAAGGAGGGGGATGCCCATCACTGGCAGCCCGCCCTGCCCACCCCGTTCTGCTAGGCCTCTCCCTGACACTTTCCTTGCATGGATGGAATTTCTGTCTTTCTCTTCCTCTCTACTTCAGTCTGTTTTTGTTTCTGTTTCTCTCTGTTCTCTTGGTCTCTCTTTTCCTTCCCTCCTTCTTTCTTCCCTCCCTCCCTTCCTTCCTCTCATGTGTTTTGCCCCTCTGTCTCATCATTTCTGTTCTCTGTTTCCCTAACACCTCTCCAATCCATTTACTTATCTCCATTCTTCTGCCCCACTCTAGTTCAGCTCCATCTCCCTAAAAGCCTTTGTATTTGTTTCTTTGTTTTCAGCCTCATCCCATTCTCCACTTTGTTCTCACAAGATTTAACAAAAATGCAAATTGGACCATATTTTTTCCTAGGCTAAAATCCACTAAGGGTCCCACTGCCTTCAGGATTAATTCCAGACTACTGATTGAGACAGGTCAGGCCTTGATCAAGGAGCCCTGGAGGCACAATGATTATGCTCTCGACTGCTAACCCAAAAGTCAGCAGTGCAAATCCACCCAATAGCTTTGTGGGAGAAAAGATCTGGCAATTGGTTCCCATAAAAACTATAGCCTAGGAAACCCTCTGGGACAGTTATGTCTTGTTGGAATTGACTCAATGACATTCAACAAAAAGCCTTGATTGGATCCTTGTCCACCTCTCCAGACCCAGGTTTCCGGGCTCCATTCTACAGTGGAAGAGGGGGTAAGGGGCAGGAAGAGAGAGAATAAGAGAGAGAGAGAAGGAGAAAATGTGTTTGAAAGAGACATAGAATGGTAGACTAAGCAAGATAGATGGATAGTTGGATGGATGGATAGAAAGAGAGGGATCTGAGGAAGAGACACACATCCACAGAAAGAGATAGAGAGGTCCCATGATGGAAGACCATTGGCCTTTCAGCTCTTAGCTCTCTGGGCCATCCATCCATTGCAAAACCAGGTCATGTGTGCATTGCACCTGTCAGTTTGCAGCGGATTTTCTACCCACCCAGGTCCTACAATACTGGAACCTATGCTCCTAACCACCTTGACACACTGGCTGTCCTGGAGTGACCTTGGGTAGAGAGAGGCAGGATTCTCTGATTGTGGAAAGTGTGGGGAAGCAGGTAAGCTTACAGGTGGCTGCAGGGTGTTAGTGGCCCTGTTTCTTGTGAAGTAGGAGGTAAGGTCTTCTGCTGGTTGAGTGTAGAGTGTATTAAGGGGAGAGGAAAGGGGTGAAGATTTGGATGGGTCTCAGGGCCATGTGATAGGAAGCTGACTAGGAAACTTCAAGGACTTGGTGGGCAGCAGTGGGGCCCCAGTTAATGCTGGAACCATGTGATGTGGTAAGGTCACACTGTGTGGGTGGATGATATCCTTCAGCAGTGCTTGGCAGCATGGACACTGAAGAACAGAAGTTGGGCAGTTGGATTAACGCAGGAGTGAGTTTTTTTTCTAAAGGTGTGATAGAAGGACAAGGGCCAAAGGAATTGAAGACATTGGCAAAGAGTAGATTATGACATAGGCCATGGGATCTAGGTGGGATTAGGAAAGAAGGAAAGCCAGGAGGGTCAGATTGGGAAAAATTAGAGGGGGAGAAAGCACTGGTGGTTTTGATGAAGCTGAAGAATTGATGTTGTTGTTAGTTGCTGTTGAGTTAAGTCTGACTCATAGTAACTCCATGCATAACAGAATGGAGCATTGTTCCATCCTGTGCCACTTTCATAATCATCAGTGTGCGTGAGTCCACTGTATCAATCCATCTCATTGAGGATTTTCCCTCATTTTCATTGGCCCTCCACTTGACCAAACATATGTTCTCCAGAGAGAGGTTTCTCTTAATGACCAAAGTAAGCAAGTCAACATCTTAGAAAATATCCTGTGATCCATGGGGTTTTCATTGGCTAATTTTTGGAAGTATATTGCCAGGCCTTTCTTCCAAGTCCTATTAGTCTGGAAGCTCTACTGAAACTTGACCACTGTGGATGACTCTGCTGGTACTTGAAATAGTGGCATAGCTTCCAATATCACAATAACATGCAAGCCACCACATGCAACAAACTGACAGTGACGGAGCTGAAGAATAAGGATACTGAGAATAAGACAACGAGGGAGCTGGAGGGATTAGGAAGTTTGGGTCAGAGAAAAACAGCACAGTTTTTCTTATTTCAGAGGTGTTGTGGTTCTGGATAATGACACAGTACAAAGGTCATGGCACTGGGGCTGAAGTGCAGAGCAGGGGGACCACTGGAATCCAGGTCATTAGCTCTGACTCTGTAACAAATCACCCAAAGACCTAGTGGTTTAAAACAGCACTCTTTATTATTACTTACAAGTCTAACATCGGTGGGGAGGGTTTGCTGATCTTGGCCAGGCTCAACTGATCTTGGCTGGCTTACTTGTGTGTCGGAAATCAGCTGGCATGTTGGGTGGGGCTGTCCAGTCTTAGACAGTCTCACTCACATGCTTGGAGTTGACTGACTGTTGGCTGAGATGTTTGGGGTGAGGGGCCTCATGTGCCTCATCATTCCTGCTGAGACGCAGATTGAGAACTTGTGCAACATCCCTTCTGCTGCATTCTGTTGGCAAAAGTGAGCCATAAGGCCAGCCTAGATTCAATGGGGTAGAAAAATCAACTCCTCCTCTTGATGAGAGGCCCTGAAAAGAATTGTGGCTATTTTTCCAATCTATTAGCCATTTGTTGTTGTTGTTGTTATGTGCCATCGAGTCGGACCCGACTCATAGCGACCCCTCCTTGGGTTTCCGAGACAGTATCACTACAGAAGTAGGATTGCCCAACCTTCCTTCCGAGGAGTGGCTGGTGGGTTTGAACCGCCAGCCTTCTGGTTAGCAGTCAAGTGTCTTAGCCACTATGCTACCAGAGCTCCATTGTTGTTGTTGTTGTTGTTGTTATGTGCCGTCGAGTCAAACCCGACTCATAGCGACCCCTCCTTGGGTTTCCGAGGCAGTATCACTACGGAAGTAGGATTGCCCAACCTTCCTTCCGAGGAGTGGCTGGTGGGTTTGAACCGCCAGCCCTCTGGTTAGCAGGCAAATGTCTTAGCCACTATGCTACCAGAGCTCCTCCAGAGCTCCATTAGGGCCCTGAAAATCCAAGAGATTGGATAGGTGGTCAGTCCCAACAATGATGTCCTTCAGGATGTAGACTGAGTGAGGGCATGTGACACAGAGCACTGCAGATGACGGTATCAGAAAGGACAGAGATGATTCAGAGCAGCTGCTGTGTGTGTGTATGTGTGCATGCATGTGTACACATATGTGCATACATGAGGTGAGGTGTAGTGTGATGGAGAAGGATGCCAGCCTCTGATAGGGTATGTATGTGAGATGACAACTCTGGGAAATTGTTCCTGGTACTTTGCAGAATCATAGCATTAGCAATTCAGTCTCTTTCTCTCTCTTGTCCCACCCTTGCTGCTGGTAACTGACAGAAGGTCATGGCCCATCAAGATGCTGCCCAGGGGAAGGCTGCTATATCAGCTCTTTCTTATTGACTGGACTGTCTTCACTTTCTTTCACTCAACAAGTAATTATCGAGCATCAGTCATGTGCCAGGCTCTGTGCAGGGGACAGGAAGAAGACACAGTCCCTGCCCTTGGGGAACTCAAAATTTAGACATTACAGTTAAGGTGTGTCCACACACACACACAGACACACGTGTGCACACACACAACACATCCCCCCTGCACCCACAGATGCTCTGTGAACTCAAATATATAAATACATGTGTTAATTAAAAAAAGAAAACACTTCAAAATTATTTATCTTTCTGCCTTAATCTCTGACAAATCTGAGATTTTTCTAGAATAAAGTTTTTTTTTTAATTCACAAAATCTATTCAATGGTTTAGTTGAAATTTCTCATATTTAATTTGACTTTCAAAATGGACATATTTCCATGAACAAATGGAATGCCAGGAACCCTTCCCCCTTAAAAATAAAATATGTAAGAACATCAATAGCAGCAGTAATAATAATAATAATAATAATAACTTCTATCTGTGGCACTTTACAGTTTCAAAAGCTCAATCATGCATGATATGTCAGTTGTCCAGTAAATGGCATCTCAAGGTTGGCCTTCGAGTGCCTGGGAGGAGTATGGGACCAAACATGGTTTAAGCCCTAACCAAGTTGAAGGGCAGGCTGGCCGGGTCTCTAGGTGCAAACCAACTTTGGAGGGTCAGGGTGAGCCCTTATAAAGAGAAGATATCTTTACTGTCCCCCAGTTGTGTTGCCTCTCCTTGGGCAGGACTGAGGCTCCCAGCTGAGGACCCTAGAGCTAGCTGGGAGCAGCACTAGGTTCTGTGGCTGTCTATGGTCAGTAACCTGATTCCATGCATAAAGTCTACGAAGAATCAATGAATCAAGGGATGTTGGAGCTGGAACCAGCTTAGAAGACCTCTGGGCTTCAGTTATTCATTTGTAAAATAGTGCCAGCATTCACATCTGGCTTCAGGACATTGCAAAGTAAAGACACTATTGATTGGGATGATGCTGGGGCAGGTGCCATGGACAGTCTGGATGTGAGGCAGGTGTTAAACTTGTTGGTCCCCTCTCTCTCCTAAGCAGAATCTGGATGGAAACTTACTAGGTCTGGTCACCTAGTCCATGACCCTTCTCTCTTCTTCTTCTCTGGAGATTTTGGCCAGCCCCTAACTCCATGCTTTTCAGAGCTTTAAGTTCTTCAATCCATGTCTCAGGGAGCTGAAGATCATACCCAAAGACATGCCCTGAGCCTGCTCAGGTGCATTCATCCCATCTGCTAACTGTCCAAGCTTCTGCTCTGAGTTAGACTGAGTGCTGTGCTGAGGATAGAGACGAGTTGGGCATATATATTCTTTGCCTGCACAGAGCTCACAGTTTGCTTTCGGAGAGATAAACAACAGATTATCACAATGTGAAATGATACAAAAAGAATCAGAGGAAAAAAAGAACCTCCTGGAGAAGTTAGAGAAGGCTTCAGTTGAACAGGTGTTCCCTGGGCAACAAAAGTGGAAAAGGGAATTCCAGGTAAGAGGCTGTGAACAAGGGGGTGCAAAGGGGGTGCAAGAGGGGTGCAGAACAAAAGATACACGAAGGAGGCATGGCAAGAAATAAGGCTAGAAAAAGTAAGGCCTAGCAAAGGGAGAGGTGCTGTGGTAGCATAGTGCCTAAGGCACTTGACTGCTAACCAGAAGGCTGGCGGTTCAAACCCACCAGCCACTCCTCGGAAGGAAGATGGAGCAATCTACTTCCGTAGTGATACACCTAGGAAACCCAAGGAGGGGTCGCTATGAGTTGGGGCCGACTCAACGGCACATAACAACAACAACAAGCGAAGGGAGAAGGAACCTTGGTGGCGAAGTGGTTAAGCACTCAACTGCTAACCTAAAGGTTGGTGGTACAAACCCACCAGCCACCTTGCAGGAGAAAAGACCTGGCCATCTGCTCCTGTGAAGATTACAGCCTAGGGAACACTATGGGGCAGAGCCACTCTGTCCGGCAGGGTCACTATGAGTTGGAATCGACTTAGTGGCACATACAACAAAGCCAAGGGTCATGATGATACTGGCTAAACAGTCTAGATTTTATCCTGGAGCAATTGGGAGCCATTGAATAAATTTTATGGAACACTCAGTACGTGCCAGGCTAAAGCAAGGCATTTTGCGTGGCAAATTTGATATGGCTCTTTTGCTACCCAAAGTATGAAAGGTGCTGTTTTTATTACCAGGTCATGTGACCAGAGGGCATTCCAAACCCTCACCTTTAAACCAAAAAAACCCAAACCCACTGCCATTGAGTTGATTCCAACTCATAGCGACCTCCATTGGGTTTCTAAGAATTCTAATCTTTACAGAAGTAGATTGCCCAGTCTTCCTTCCACAGAGTGGCTGGTGGATTTGAACCACCAAACTTCTGGTTAGCAGTCAAATGTCTTAGGCACTGTACTACCAGAGCTCCTCTTTGTTGTTGTTGTTAGGTGCCACTGAGTTGGCTCCAGCTCATAGTGACCCTATGCACAACAGAATGAAACACTGCCCCTTCCTGTGCCACCCTCACAATCCTTGCTATACCTGAGCGCATCATTGCAGTCACTGTGTCAGTCCATCTCGTCGAAGGGCTTCCCCTTCATCATTGACCCTCCACTTTACCAAGCATGATATCCTTCTCTAGGGAATAATCCCCCTGACAACATGACCAAAGTAGGTGAGACCAAGTCTGGCCATTCTTGTTTCCAAGGAGCATTCTGGCTGCACTTCTTCCAGGACAGATATGTTAGTTCTGGCAGTTCATGGTACTCTCCGTATTCTTTGCCAACACCACAACTCAAACGCATCAACTCTTCTTTGGTCTCCTTTGCTCATTGTCCAGCTCTCACATGCACATGAGGTGACTGAAAATACCATGGCGTGGGTTAAGCACACCTTAGTCTTCAAAGAGACGTCTTGACTCTTCAGCACTTTAAAGAGGTCTTTTGCAGCAGATTTGCCCAGTGTAATATGCCGTCTGATGTCTTGACTGCTGCTTCAATTGGTGTTGATTGTGGAACCAAGTAATATGAAATCTGTAACAATTTCAATCTTTTTTCCATTTATTGTGATGCTGCTTATTAGTCCAGTTGTAAGGATTTTCATTTTCTTTATGTTAAGTAAATGCTTTGAGTCATCCTCACTTTTGGCAAGCAAAGTTGTGTTGTCTGCATATCACAGGATGTTAATGAGTCTTCCTCTTATCCTGATGCCATGTTCATCTTCATATAGCTTCTTGGTTTATTTGTTCAGCATGCAGATTGAATAAGTATGGTGAAAGGGTACAACCCTGGCACATTTCCTTCTGGATTTTAAACCATGCAGTATCCCATTGTTCTGTTTGAAGGACAGTCACCTGGTTTATGTATAGGTTCCTCATGAATACAATTAAGTGTTCTGCAATTCCCATTCTTCTCAATGTTATCCATAATTTGTTATGATACACACAATCAAATGCTTTTGCATAGTCAATAAAACACAAGTAAACATCTTTCTGGTATTCTTTGCTTTCAGCCAAGATCCATCTGACATCAGTAATGATATCCCTCATTCCACGTCCTCTTCTGAATCTAGAGTGCATTTCTGGAAGTTCTCTGTCAATATCCTTCTGCAACCATTTTTGAATTATCTTCAGATTTTATTGCTTGTGATAGTAATGATATTATCTGATAATTTCCAGACTCTGTGAGATCACCTTTCTTTGGAATGGGTACAAATAAGGATCTTTTCCAGTCAGTTGCCCAGGTAGCTGTCTTCCAAATTTCTTGCATAGACAAATGAGTGGTCCAGGACAGCATCCATTTGATGAAACATCTTAATGGGTATTCTGTCAATTTCTGGGGCCTTGTTTTTCACCAATTCTTCCATTGTAGCTTTGACTTCTTTCTTCAGTACCATTGGTTCTTGATCATATGTCACCTCCTGAAATGGATGCACATTGACCAGTTATTTTTGGTACAGTGCCTCTGTGTATTCTTTCCATCTTCTTTTGATGTTTCCTGCATCAGTCAATATTTTGTCCATAGATTCTTCAATATTGCAACTTGAGGCTTGAATTGTTTCTTCAGATCTTTCAGCTAGAGAAATATCAAGTGTGTTCTTCCCTTTTGGTTTTCTAACTCCAGGTCTTTGCACATTTTATTATAATAATTGACTGTCTTCCCGAGCTGCTCTTTGAAATCTTCCGTTCAGCTCTTTTATCTTGTCATTTCTTCCATTTGCTTTAGATACTCTCTGTTCCAGGGCAAGTTTCAGAGTCTCTTCTGACATCCATTTTTGTTTTCTTCTTCCTTTCCTGTCTTTTTAATGACCTTTTGCTTTCTTAATGGATGATGCTCTTGATAACCAAAAACCAAACCCACTGCCTTCGAGTCGAACCCGACTCATAATGACCCCTCCTTGGATTTCCAAGGCGGTATCTATCACTATGGAAGTAGATTGACCAACCTTCCTTCCAAGGTGTAGCTGGTGGGTTTGAACTGCCACCCTTCTAGCTAGCAGTCAAACACCTTAGGCACTACACTGATGTCATCCTACAATTCTTCTGGTTTTCAGTCATTGGTGTTTAATGAGTCAAATCTATTTTTTAGATGGTCTCTAAATTCAGGAGGGATATAATCATGGTCATATTTTGGCTCTTGTGGACTTGTTTTAATTGTCTTTAGCTTCAACTTGAATTTGCATATGAGCAGTTGATGGTCTGTTCTGCAGTCAGCTCCTGACCTTGTTTTGGCTGAAGATACTGAGTTTCTTCATCGCCTCTTTCCACAGATGTAGTCGATCTGATTCCTGTGTATTTCATCTGGTGAATTCCATGTGTATGGCCATAATTTATGTTGTTGGAAAAAGGTATTTGCAATAAATAAGTCATTGACCTGGCAAAATTCCATCATGAGATCTCCAGCGTTATTTCTATTACCAAGGCCATATTTTCTAACTACTGGTCATTCTTCTTTATTTCCAACTTTTGCATTCAATCACCAGTAATAAGCAACATATCTTTTGTGTGTATGGTCAATTTCAGACTGCAGAAGTTGGTAAAAATCTTCAATTTCCTTGTTTTGGGCTTTGGTGGTGGTTGTGTAAATTTGAATAATAGTATTAACTGGTCTTCCTTGTAGGAGTATGGATATTGTCCTATCACCAACAACATTTTACTTTATCCATTTACATCTATCCATTTTACAGGATAGATCTTGAAACATTCTTTGTGATAATGAATGCCATACCATTCCTCTTCAATTTGTCATTTTGGGTATAGTAGATCATATATGGTTATGTGATTCAAAATGGCCAGAACAAATCTATTTCAGCTTACTAATGCCTAGGACTTTAATCTTTATGTGTTCCATTTCATTTTTGACATCTTCCAATTTTCCTAGATTCATGTTGCATACATTTCATATTTCAATTATTAATGAATGTTTGCAGCTCTTTCTTCTCATTTTGAGTCATGCAACATCAGCCAATGGAGGTCCTGAAAGCTTTAGTCCATCCACATCATTAAGGTTGGCTCTACTCTGAGGAGGCAGCTCTTTCCCAGTCATATTTTGAGTGCTTTCTGACCTAAGGGGCTCATCTTCTGGCACTATATCAGAAAATATTTCAGGGCTATTCACAACGTTTTCCAGTAATATATCAGACAGTGTTTCACTGCTATTCATAAAGTTTCCACTAGTCAATTCTTTGAGAAGTGGACTGGCCCCTTCCTTCTTCTGAGTCTGTCTTAGTCTGGAAGCTCTGCTGAAACTTGTCTACTATGGGTGACCCTGCTGGTATTTGAAATACTGGTGGCATAGCCTCTAGCTTCACAGCAACACATAAGCCACCATAGTACGACAAACTGACAGATGAGTGGTGGGAGCTCTTCTTTAGGAACAACAGTTTTTTCTTGATCCCTGCATTATTTCTGGTCTCTCCTATCTCTTCTCAAACTGCTTCCATCTCTTATCTCATCCCCAAGTCTTCTCCAGCCTTCAGGCCCAACACAGAAGGAAGCTTTGGGGTATCTATCTTACCCATTATTTAGTAATAGCAAAGAATAGAATGTTCAATGGTTTGCTTATAAGCTGTATCTAAAAATTCCTGCTTGAAATGAGTATATAAAAACTTCTCAGTCTAAGGATCAAGAAGCCATTCCAGTACCCAACCAGATGCTGCAGAGACACAGATGAATAAATGTACCTCTCAAACTGCTCTTACTTAGTGTGGGGGCTGGACAAGAAACGTGATAATTGTATTCAGTGTCATAGGAGCTTTGACTGTGAGGTGCAGAGAGGGCTTTAGGGACACCAGGAAAGGAAATTTAATCCAACCTAGAGAGGGGGGCCATTCCTGGAGGTGTCTCAGGTTCCCTGGAGACAGACTTTGAGATGGAGACTTGTGTGTAAGAAGTTTCCAGGGGAGTGATTTTGGGGATTATACTTGTAGGAAATGAGGAATGCAGGATTGGACAGAAGGAGAGGTTTAACTGCTAAGAAGTTGTACCAGAGGCCTCAGCCTATCCCACAGAGATCTGGAGCTGGAAGGCCAGAACTCTCCAGAACTGGACAGGGAGGCTGGACCTTTATACCTCCCATCAACCAGCCACTGGATGTGGGCTGCTCCAGGACAGGAGCATAACTGGAGGAAGACAGCCAAGTCTGTTGCTCCTGGGAGTTGGGGAGTGAGTGACTTGGCAGTGAATGGTGGGGTCTGGGTGGCACACCACAGTATCTACTACAGAAGGCCTCTGCAAGGGGTGATACCTATGCCCAGACTTGAAGAATGAGCAGAGTGACTAAGAAGAAGTAGTGGGAGGGACTTATTAGGTAGTAGGAACAGCATACACAAGACCCAGGGGCAAGGAGGTGCTTTTCTTGTTTGTTTGTTTTTGGAAAAGAGCAATTAAGTTAAACGTGGCTCAGACCAGAACCTCTGGATAGGAGCTGGCAAAAGGAGAGGTCCAGTAAGTAGCAGGGGACAAAAACCTTGAATAGCCTGCTTGATAAAGCCAAGTTTGGAGACTTGAACTGTGTCACAGTGGCAATGAGGAGCCATAGAAGGGTGATAAACAGGGGTGCTGTGATTTTATTTGTCTTGTAGACTCACTCTGGTTGTATAATGGAAGGGGCTGAGATCAAAGGAAGGGAGAATAGTTAGGTGATTTTTGCATTAAGTTTCACATTTTTTGAATTGACAATGTGGTGGAAGAAAAGTAGAAGGATTAGGAAACATTTAGGGGACAAGAACTGATCTAATTAGTGACTAATTTGATATGAGATTTACTCTATACCAGACACTTTTCTAGTTTTACATAGAAGAACCCATTTATGATTCACAACAGCCCATGTTGGTAGGAAGTATTATTATCCCCATTTTGCCAATGAGAAACTGAGGCTCAGAGAAGTTAAGTAACTTGCTAAGGTCAGACAGCTAAACCCAGACTTTCTTACTTCCAATTTCTGGCTTGGTCAATTGGATGGATGATGGAAGGTACTGTTTAGTGAGATGTAGGACACAGGAAGAGAGCAGGTTGGAAAGGATATAGTGACATCTGCTTTGGACACAATGATCCTGCAATGCCCTTAAGTTATCTGAACAGAGATGTTCAAAGGACAGTTGGCTACGTGGGTCTAGGTCAGAAGAAAGCACTGGTTGAAGTGACAGATTTGGGGGACAGTAGCCTTGAGGTAAAGTTGATGGCTGGAACAAGTGGTTTGCACTTAACTACTAATCTAAAAGTTGGTGGTTCAAATCCATCCAGTGATGCTGCAAAAGAAAGGCCTGGCAATCTGCTTCCATAAAGATTACAGGCAAGTGGAGCACTATAATAGAGATCACTGTGAGCTGGAATTGACTCGATGACAACAGGTTTTTTTTTTCAGTCTTTAGGTGACAAAGGAAGCCATGGGGATAGATGAGCTCAGCCAGGGAGAAGGCTTAGAGTGAGAAGGGGGCCAGGGTGGAGTGAGAGGGACAGGACAGTCAGGGAAAGGCAAAGTAAGACACAACCTGACTAGGAAGCCAAGAGGAAGAAGCCAGAGGTTTTGGAAGAAACTCACAAGAGTTGGCACGGAAATCAGAGGAAGGTAGGGTTTTTAGGAAGGCCAAAGTATCAGATGCTGCAAAGAAGTCAACATAAGATGAGGACAGAAAATGGTCCTCCATCCACAGAGGCAGAGTTGGGACCACCCCCAAACACCCACTTTTCTGAAGAAGGCAGAAGATTGAAGCTCAGATCTCAACACTGCTTACTCACTATCTCTTGGCAGGAGCTGAAGTAAGAGCTTTCGGA
Organism: Orycteropus afer afer; assembly: GCF_000298275.1. Lineage (NCBI taxonomy): Eukaryota > Metazoa > Chordata > Mammalia > Tubulidentata > Orycteropodidae > Orycteropus > Orycteropus afer. The sequence continues at coordinate 1,853,721 of NW_006921779.1, read as the reverse complement.
ACAAAATATCTCTTTGGAGATTGATTTGAACAAACACCCCGTTTATCATTTCCTCCTGGGATTTCCCTAGCACCTCTCTGCTGAGATAGAAATCTGAAGCTTGTCATCGAAAGGGGGGAAACAGATCACGACAGCTCATCCTCTGAAAGCTGCCTGCTGCCTCTGCACCTGGAGAGCCCCTGGAGGCTGGGGGTGCTGGCGGGCGGGGGAGTGCTGCCCCTACCTCCCCTTCTTGCCCCATGTCTTCTCCCCTCAGTTCCTGCAGGCAAACACCTGGAGCCCTCCTAGCAGGCCCAGGGCTGTCCTGGGACAAATCCCCGCATCTGACACAGTGGCATGTGGCTGTACTGTATCCATTTCTCACGCTATGCATGCCTCCCCCCTGCAAACTCACACACATACACACACACACACACACACCACACTGTCTGGTTCTGCACACCATCGCCCCAGTGCTGGGGAGGCAGCTAGGGTAGAGGAAAGGATACAAGGTTTGAATTCAAGCTCTGACCTTTCATACCACCTAAGTGACCTTGGGCCAGTTACTTCACCTCTTTGCATCTTGTTTCCTCATTTGATAACATGAGAATAGCTTTATTATTATTTTTTTTTCTGAGAGACTGGTGTGCAGTGACTATAGTAATAACAATGCTTATTGGATGCCAGGGATTATGTGAAGCCCTTTACACACATTTTCTCATTTAGTCTTCATAATAACCTCATAATGTAGGGACTATTATTATTACTGTCTTAAACCAGTTGCCATTGATTAGTGTCCAAACCATGATGAGCCCCTGTGCATCCAAGTAGAAATGTGCTCCATAGGGTTTTCAGTGGCTTGATTTTCAGAAGTAGATCTCTGAGTTGCCTCTGGGTAGACTAGAACTTTCAACCTTTCAGTTAGCAACTGACTGTGTTAACTGCTTGTACCACCTAGGGACACCATTCCCATCTTAGATAGAGGCAAACTGAGGCTAGTGGAGGTAAATAACTTTTGCTCCAAATTTCACAGCTCCAAGGTGACAGAGCTGAGATTTGAACTCAGGTAGCTGGGTGCTGAGCTCTTAACCACTTTCTTACCCCTTGATTTTTTTTCTTTCCAATTGACTCCGCACACTGCATCAGGGGCATCTTCTTATCTTATATGTTTGCCTATATCATTACACCAGCTTAAAACCATGCCATGGCTTTCCTTCAGCTGCACATTAAAGGCCAAATGCCTTAGCTGGGTCTTCAAGGTCCTCATTTCTCATCCTCTCTCACATAAGCCTTAGATCCTAGCACCCAGCCAGAGTAACAAACAGGCTGTGTGCTTTCATGTACAAGAGACAGGCTGGTGGCCCTAGAGGACAGGATCCACATTGTCTCATTTCTGAGCATCTCAGTGTTGGCCCCTGAGTTCCCATCCGCATCCTAACTTCCAGTGAATGTCTGTGGAATAAAACATTAACCATGGGAATATTAGTAACAGTGGGAGCACCAGGGAAGGTTAGATGTAGCCGCTAATAAGGCTTGACTGAGGACCACTTATGTGCCCAACTTGGTGGTTGACGCTTTGTGGGAAGAAGGAATTAAGACACTTTATTCTTAAAGAAAAGTGTCTCTGTGATGAGCAGGAAACAAAGAGATGCTAACAAATGCAGACTTGAAGCTAACAAGGGGTTATTGTCTAATTGGAAAGCAAGGAGAAATCAGGGCAGACTTCCTGGAGGAGATAGCATTGTCACTGGGACTTTAAGAATTGGAATAAAAGAGGGTATTTCTTGAGTGGAGAGAGACCTGTACATTCAAATTCTTCAATCCTTCTGGTGCACCCCACTCCCCTGCCCTTGGCCTGACAGTCTGGGTTTTTCCCATTTCTGGCCTCAGGCAACCATTGCAGTCCCCCTCCCCACACCCCACTCTAGCAGTTTCCTCATCAAGTCTTTTTCTCCTAAGGAGTTGTTCCAGCTGATGTCTGGGAGAGGAGTGCTACCCCTCCTTACCTGGCTAACTCTTAATGTTCTTTCAGTCTCAACTTGCCACCACTTTCCTTGACCCCAGTCTCACTAGGGGCACTGCTTGCAGTTCTCACTGCATCTTTTACTCTCACAGCACAACTCTTAGTGGCCTTGATGCTTATGGCTTACCTCATTGTCTCCACCCCTACTAGTTGGTAAACTCAGGGAGATAGGGACTGTGTTTGTCCTATTTACCACTGTATCCACCAGCACCTGGCACACAGTGGGTGCTCAATAAATGTCTGTGGAAGAAATGACTAATGCTTGATAAGTAGAAGGTAGTCTTATTACTATCACTGCCTTGAACACCCTTCCTAGTCAACACTTCCTTCTGTCATTGTTCCCTGCCCTGGTCTTCTGGGTCCTGGTTCCAACCAAGAACAGAGAGTTATGCCCAAGCCCCAGGGAAATTGGTGATGTCTTGAGAGTAGGGCTGTGAAAGCCACAATGGGCCGGATCCAGAGAGCTTGTCCCTGCTAATTATTAAGGACAAGCCTCCTTATTGAACCCCGTCCTCTTATTGACATTCGGATGCATGAGCCGAGGCTGTTGTTTTAAACGCACTCATTAGCCACACAAATCAGTCCTGTTGACAGAGCGCCTTTGAATTAAGCATCTCGCGGTAGTCATTGGACAAGGAGCAATTTATAATGCCATTAGCAACGCTTTCGAAGGTTACAGGCATCAAAAATTGTTCAGCCGTAATTATTCTTAATGGATACAAGGAATAAACTGACGCAGGACAGCTTTTTCATTAGCCTTCAATCAAGGCTGATGGCTTTGAGAAATGTACAGTAAGTGTGTTTTGGGGAGAAATAATGATGTTACAGCACCTTTCCCAGGAAAATGCTCTCGGTACACAGCTTAACTTTTAATGGCCTTAATTTGACATAATTAAAAAAAATTTGAATTTGTTTTTGAAGATCTTGAAATAAATTATTTGGTTCCCAATTTTTAACCCTTCAGGGAGCTGGTGCCAACTAGCAGTAGGGGAATAAAGGGCCAGCCCTTAGAAATGGGGGTGCTATCTGGGGAGCTGGGTGTCCAGGGCAGAGGTCCCCAGAAAGCTCACTTAGCCTCCAACATGAGGGCTGCATCCCCACCCCAGGCTTCCCAAGTGACCTCGGGGGAGAGGATTGGCTTTCTGAGTATCCAGAGCTATTCACAGAGAGGTCTGCACCTGTGGAGCTCTTTTGCACAGTCCAGGAAGTGAAGTCCATAAAGGAGGGGAAGAGGAATCCTATCCCTTGGGGGCAGAACAGGCTAAGGAACTGGCAGAACTGGCAATAAACCAATGCTGTGGTCAGCAGAAGCTCACCTTGGCTTCCACATGTGGACAAGCTTAAGACCAAATGCTGAAACAACTACAGGTTTCTCCTGAGCTGTGTGACTTCAGACAAGTGACAGCACCTCTCTGAGCCTTGGGTTCTTCATTTGTGAAACGAGGATGACAGTGCCTACATCTTGGAGCTGTTTGAGGGTTCGATGAGAGAATTGATGCTAAGGCTTCTGCCCAGTGCCTGGCACACCACAAAAACAAAACAAAACAGACAAAAAACAAATTCACTGTAATTGAGTCAATTCGACTCATAGCAACTCCTCCTTGGGTTTCCGAGGTGGTATCTCTATGGAAGTAGATTGCCCACTCTTCCTTCTGAGGAGTGGCTGGTGGGTTTGAACTGCCAGCCTTCTGGTTAGCAGTAATGCCTTAGGCACTATGCCACCAGAGCTCCCATAGATGCTCAATAATGTTTATTCCTAAGATTAGGACTTGATTCACATTACTCTGGTAGTTTTTATTGACCAAGGCTAGGGTACCCAAAGCACTGGAAATGTAATAAGATGGAGAGTATTATATGATGTGGTTGAACAAAAATGCTTGGGGTGGGGATAAGATGCGTCTTCACACACCCACTACACCCACCTCACCCAAACACCCCCCCCATACACACACACATACATGCATGCACCAAACACAGACTGAAGGAAAAATAGACTTCTAAGCTCCCTTTTAAGTAGAGTGGGTCCAGTTGAATGCAGGGATTTTGCTTTGCTGAGTGTGGCTATGCAAGTTTGGAGCAGAATGGAATGTTGGGACAATGAAAGATGGCTGAGCATCTGCTTTCTTGACCTTGCATCAGACAGTGCTCAGCTTTCCTTCAAAATAAATACTAAGTATATTCTTAAAGTGTTGAAGGTGGTTCAATCATAACCTTTCTGGAGTGCTCATCTGTCTGGTTCAGGTCTGATTATACCAAGAAGGTATCTACACAAGGGTTCACACTGAGCCATGCTGAGTTACAAGGATGGAGTTCAGCCACTGCCATAATTACTATCACTCAAGAAGCTTCATCAGTGCCTCCCAGGACTCATCAGTGATGGTAGACACAGAGGGACAGCCTGGCATCAGGCCAACAGACTTGGCATTTAGCCTTGGTGCTGCCAATGCCCACCTTATGACCCTGGATAAAATACCTACTCCCTCTGGGTCTTAAAGTCCTTATATAAAAATGGCAGAGCAGTTGAAAGTCACCCTTGCAGACCCTGGGAAAACTCAACACACTAAGTGACCATCAGGATGTACTCTCCATCAGAATCTGCCTATGAGCAAATTCAAGGCCAAAGGCTTGGAGACTTTGATGGCAGGAATATTGTGAATGGGGAACAGTCTGTCCATCAGCTTAGTGTTGTCTGTATCTTGGGAGAGGGGTTCATGTTGCATCCTAGTGGGTTGTGAGGAATCTGTGATCAGCAGAAGCTCACCTTGGCTTCCACACATGGACAAGCTTAAGACCAAATGCTGGAACAGCTACTGGAAATTGGTTGAAATGGGCTCTACTTCCAGCTTGAATTCCCTGTATTACCCTGTGATTTGGGTCAATTAACCTCTCTCTCTATGTATGTATGTATGTGTGCATATATATAGTAATTTGGGTGAAAGTTTACAGAGCAAATTCATATATAGTTTGTTTCATGACATTGATTACAATCCCCATAATGTAATAGCTCTCTTCCCACTTCCTCCCTGTGGTTACCTTTTCCCTGTGTCCTTCTTTCCTATGCATTCCTGCCCTCTGAGCTATCTCCTTGTGCAAATACTGCCCTTCTGATCGCCCATGATTGATTGTTCTAAGGAGTGTTATCTATCCGGTATAAATATTCACCTTATATGCTTGTCTGTTGTTTGGCTGGAAGCCATGGGAATGAATTCAATTCCAGGCCCCAAGGGTGACTAGGGGCTGGAGTCTTGGGGGTTTCACCAGTCTCTATCAGACCAGTAAGCCTAGTCTTTTTTATGATTTTGAATTTTGTCCCACATTTTTCTTGCACTCTATCCAGGATCTCCTGCAGTGATCCCTTTCCCAGTGGTTGGCAGTGGTAGCCAGGCACTATCTAGTTTTCCTGGTCTCAAGGTCATGTTGGCTGAGGTTCGTGTGGTCCACTACTCCCCTGGACTAATTGTTTCCATGCATCTATGGTTTTCTTCATTCTTCTTTGTTCTGGATGAGGAGAGACCAATTGTTGCATCTAGATGGCCGCTCACAAGCTTTTAAGACCCCAGTCGCTACTCACCAAAGTAGGATGTAGAACATTGTTTTTGTGTAGTCTGCTGTGCAAATGGAACTTGATGTCCCCTGTGACCATGGTCCCAAACCTACAAGCCCAACAGCTTGCTCCCTCAGGGTGGTTGGGTGTGGCTAAGAAGTTTTCATAAAGTTATCACTTTGCCCCCTCAATTAACCTCTTGAGGTCTCAGGTATTTTGGTTTTTTTTTTTTTTTTTTTACATTTCTGTGGGATTTTTATTATCATTATATTATTTCTTTTCTTTCTTTCTTTCTTTCTTTTTTTTTTTAATTGTGATTTGGGTGAACATTTACGGAGCAAATTCACTTTCCATACAGCAGTTTATATACACTTTGTCTCATGACATTGAGCACAATTCAACACAATGCAACAGCTCCCCTCCCACTTCCTCCTGACAGTCACCTCTTCCCTGTGTCCATTCCTCCATGTACCCCTGCCCCCTGATCTATCTCCCTGTGCGTAAACAGCCCTTCTTTCTCCCATGATTGTTCTCTCCGAGGAGTGTATCTACCTCAGGTAAATGTTCAACTCATATGCCTGTCTTCTGTTTGGCTGGAAGCCACAGGTGTGGGTTCAATTCCAGACCTGAAGGGCAGCTAGGGGCCATAGTCTCAGTGATTCTACCAGGCTCTATCAGACTAGCAAACCTGGTCTCCCTCTCTTTTTTTTCCCAAATGATTTTGGGTTTTGTTCCACATTGTTCTCCCTCTCTATCCAGGATCTCCTACATAGATCCCCCTCCAAGTGGTTGACTGTGGTAGCTGGGCACCATTTAGTTCTTCTGGTCTCATAGTCATGTAGGCTGCGGATTGTATGGTGTACCTACCAGTCAGTAGGACTAATTCTTTCCATGAATCTTTGATTTTCTTCATTCTTCTTTGTGCTGGACAAGGAGGGACCCATCATTGCATCTAGATGGCTGCTGCTATTAGCAAAAGTAAGAGATGGAACAATGTTTTGTGTAGTGTGTTATGCCAATTGAGCTTGATGTCCCCTGTGACTATGGTCCCACGACCCACAGGTTCAATTACTTGGCCCCTCTGGGTAGCTGGCTGTGACCAAGAAGTGACTACCACCTTGTGCCCTGTGATAGTTGGAGCTGTGGCTGGACCCCAGTTCTGTGTGGTTGTTCCCATGATGGGATCAGATGACTGTGTTCTGAGTGGCCAGTCTGCCCAAGGGGAGTTTCCCTAGGGGTGTGGCCTGCTTCCAAGATATCCAGGGACATCCTGGGAAGAGAGACATTCTTTGAGGGATTGGAACCCTGGTGTGCTGACTAAAAACTTCCATGAGTGAGCAGCCCACCACTCGGCCTGGAGATCTTGGATTCGTTTTTCGTTGGAGTCAACAACCAGTGTACTGCCTGCCAGCCTTGAATTTCTTGGCCCTCTGCACTTGCGGAAGCTAAGGCTGCTGCCAGCCGTTTCCTCCAGGGACTTTGGACTTGCCAGCTTCTATACGTTTGTGAGCCATTTTCCTAAGATAAATTTCTCTCTCTCTCTCTCTAAATATATATATATACGCTT
>NW_006921779.1:1802204-1845883 GCF_000298275.1 Orycteropus afer afer | reverse complement strand
ATATATATATTTAGAGAGAGAGAGAGAGAGAGAGAGAAATTTATCTTAGGAAAATGGCTCACAAACGTATAGAAGCTGGCAAGTCCAAAGTCCCTGGAGGAAACGGCTGGTGGCAGCCTTAGCTTCTGCAAACGCAGGGGGCCGAGAAATTCAAGGCTGTCAGGCAGTACACTGGTTGTTGACTCCAACGAAAGACGAATCCAAGATCTCCAGGCCGAGCGGTGGGCTGCTCATTCAAGGAAGTTTGTAGTCAGCACACCAGGGTCCCAATCCCTCAAAGAATGTCTCTCTTCCCAGGATGTCCCTGGATATCCTGGAAGCAGGCCACACCCCTAGGGAAACTCCCCTTGGGCAGACTGGCCACTTAGAACACAGTCATCTGATCCCATCATGGGAACAACCACACAGAACTGGGGTCCAGCCAAGTTGACACACAGCTCTAATTATCACATGCCCTGTCAGCTCTACTATACACCTGGGAATTCAGATCATACAAATATACTTATACGACCATTGTCTGTTGAGGCCTCAGTTTTCTTATCCTTCCATCCTATTACAGACTTTGGAATGAACTGTGTTTATTCTTTTCTCTTCCTTCCTTCCCGTCTTCCTCCTTCTTTTCTTTCTCTCTTTCTATCTCTTTCTTCTCCCCTTTCCCCTCTCCTCCTTTCTTTTCTTCCTCCCTCCTTCTCTCCCTCCCTCCTGCCTTTTTTTTCTCTCTCCTTCTTTTCTTCCCTTTTTGGCTGCTGAGTCCTATTTTCAAGTGTAATTTTCGACAGATGTATAATACATGAAATAAACATGGGGTTTGTCTTGCTGAAAGTGTGGTTGATGATCTGGAATCTGCCCCCTCAGTCCCCTCTAAGGGTCTGTACATAAGGCTGTTGTTGGATGGTCCCGTCACAAGATGACACCAGCTTTCTCTTGAAGACTCATCTCCTGCTGCCTCCCCACCCACCCTCCACTTGGTCGCTAACATCAGCTCACTTGCCATTTCCCAAATGTGCCACATGCAGTTTCTCTTCTCTGCCTTTACTCAGGCTGCGCCCTTTTCCTGGAATGCTCTTCCCTGCTTGTCTGGCAAACTCCAACACATCCTTCAAAGCCCGCCTCAAAGACGTATGCAGAACGAATCTCTCACTCTTCTACATCCTTGTAGGGCTTTGTAAACAACTGGTAAAACAGGACTCAGAACATTTTAGCCACTAGTTTATTTGTCTTCTACACCTTCCCCCCAACTGCAAATGCCTGAAGGGCAGGGATTTTACCTAATTCAGCTCTATGCCCCGGCACTCAGCACTGAACTCCATGCCCACACAGTGCAGGACCTGGCCCACTGTGGAAACCTGCCTGTTCTAGGGTTTGACACACATAGGTGCCTACCCAGCACAGGTCACCTAGCCTAAGCATGGCCCACAGTAGGCACTCTTGGGTCTTGGCTCACACTGGGAGCTCACCAGCGCTGGGTCTTACTCATGCTCAGTAGATGTTTGCCAAGTGAAATTTCAATGGAATGGAAGCCCAGTTCTGAGAAAGCAGCTGGTTTCTCCCTAGTCAGAGAAGCCATTATTCTCCCTCCCTTCACCACTGGTCAAAAGAGCAAATGCAATCACCTCCCAAAGTCAAGAGCAGGTAAGGCTGTGGGTTTGAGGTGGTGGGAGAGAGAGGTCCCTGGGGTAATGAACAGATACTATTTCCTTATCACCATTGGCATGTTTTCAGGCTATTACTCCCCGTCACCCTCCTGGCTCAGCCTCTATTTGGACTTTTTCTGATAAACACCAATATCTGTGCAAATGCTTGAGGCTGACTGCCTCCCCAGCCCAGGGGCTGCTCTACTGGAACTTCAGATGTGTGATAAGGCAGGGAAATACATTTTCAGTCCACTAAGTCATCAACTTTTCTGACAAGGATTCTCAGGCTCATGTAGATCTCTGATGACTAATATTGCCTTCACTCAGCAGAGGGCTTCAGAAACCATCCAAATCATCAACAGCTGTCAAGTGTCAATGCTTCCCCTGTCTTTGCATTTTGAGAGACCCTCTGAGGAGCTCTGTGGGAGTGGGTGTGGGAGTGGAGAGCGCTGGCCATGGGTAGTACCTGTCCTACTCTCCCTGGGTAATTCCTGTGGATTTGCTAGCCTCTTTGGGTCTCAGTAAGGAGTTCTGGTAGCATAGTGGATAAGGGACTTGACTGCTAACCGGAAGGTCAGCAGTTCAAAGCCACCAGCTGCTCCATGGAAGGAAGACTGGGTGATCTACTCCTGTAAAAGATTTACAGCCTCGAGGCAGTGAATTCTTTTGTTTGTTTGTTTGGGTCTCAGTTTCCCCATTTGTCCAATGGGCAAAGAATGGATTCTGTAGTCTCTAAGGGACATTCTAGCTCTGAGTCCCATGATTATTAATCCCAGGGCTCAGAATACTGAGGAGAAAATAACATGGTCATTGTATCCGTAAAAAGGCAGACCTATTGCCATCAAGTTGATTCTGTAATGACCTTATGTGTTACAGAGTAGAACTGACCTACAGGATTCTCTTGCCTGTAATTTTTATGGAAGCAGATTGCCAGGCCTTTCTTCTGTGGTGCCGCTGAGTGGGTTCCAACTGCCAACTTTTTAGTTCATGGTCAAGTACAAACCATTTATGCAAACAGTGTGCATTTGTTGTATACATATGAATAATAATAATAATAATAATAGAAGTTATAATTTTCCATGAACTTTTTATTTATATCTCTAGAATCAGGCAGAACTAGATTCAAATCCCTGCTGTGTCACTGATTGGTAGCTCTGTGACTTTGGGCAAGTTACTTAACCTCTCTGAACTTTTTTTCTCTCATTATAAGGAGATAATGAGAATTGAAAACACATAAAGAAAACAGATATTCTCAGAACTGGACCAATAAGCAACATCATGATAAACAGAGAAAAGGTTGAAGTTGTCAACGATTTCATTTTACTTAGATCCATGATCAGTGCCCATAGAAGCGGCTGTCAAGAAATCAAATGATATGTTGCATTGGGCAAATCTGCTGCAAAAGACCTCTTTAAAGTGTTAAAAAGCAAAGATATCACTTTGAAGGCTAAGATGCTCCTGACACAAGCCACGGTCTTTTCAATCACCTCATATGCGTGTGAAAGCTGGACAGTGAATAAGGAAGACAAGAAGAATTGATGCATTTAGATTGTGGTGTTGGCAAAGAATATTGAATATACCATGGACTGGCAAAAGAAGGAACAAATCCATCTTGAAAGAAGTACAGCTGGAATGCTCCTTAGAAGCAAGGAAGGCTAGTTTGGTCATATTATCAGGAAAGACCAATCCCTGGAGATGAATATCATACTTGCTAAAGTAGGAGGTCAGCAAAACAAGAGGAAGACCCTCAATGAGATGAATTGACACACTGACTGCAACAATGGGCTCAAGCACATCAACGATGGTGAGGATGGTGCAGAACCGGGCAGGGTTTCATTCTGTTGTACTTAGGGTCGCTATGAGTTAGAACCTACTCAATGGCATCTAACAACAAGAATTAAATGAAATTATATAAAGCACTAATAGCACAGGGCTTAGAACACTGGAACTACCCAACAAATGTTGCCTCTTTTTATCAATGTTATTGGAGCAGTGGTTAATGCACTTGGCTGCTAAATGAAAGGTCAGTGGTGGTTCTAATCCACCAGCTGCTCCTTAGCAGAAAGATGAGGCAGTCTGCTTCTGTAAGGATTTATAGCCTTAGAAACCCTGTGGGGCAGTTCTACTCTGTCCTACACGGTTGCTATGAGTTGGAATCCACTGGACGACAGTGGGTTTTATTACAACTGTGGGTTTTATTTATTTATTTATTTATATCAATGTTAATAAAGGTCCTTAGTATATACTCTGTGAGGTAATGGTTATTACCTTGATTTCTCTAATTAGGGTAATAAAGTACAGAGAATTTAAATAACTTGCCAGAAGGTCATATAATTAGTAAGTGACAGAGCCTAGGTTTGTCCCCAGGCCTTTCTGACCTGGGTTCATGCCTTTAACCCCTTCACTGTACCATTGAAAAGTGGACCCTGCTGTGGGGCTTGCTCTGCACACACTTGCTCAGACCAGTCTTGGCCAGCCCGCACTGGCATCTATAGAAATGAAGATGATTGGCTGGGAGTTGGTGAGCTAGGCAGGATGGTGGGAAGCAGTTGGACCTGGGGGCTCTGGACCTCTGAGGGGGTGGGCTTGGGCCAAAGCATGGAAGTCATCTGCAATTTGAGCTTTTCTTTTGGAAAAAGAAGTTGAGAAGAAAATGGATTGCAGTCTGTTACAGACCCAGTGGCTGCAAATCATTCTGAAAATTAGCTTTCTATGGGAAAATCTATATACTAATTAACTCCATGGCCTCTCTAACGAGTTAAGCACAATAAGGCCTCTGAAAATATTGAGGCATTTTGCAGCTGCCTTAAATTCTACCTTGGGAGACATGCTCACAGCTCAGGAGGCTGTTTGAGAGGTTCCAGAATGAAAGGGGAATCTTGAATGATTCATTTCCAAGGGCAGGAGGTGGGGAGTGATTTCAGAGGGAAGCTCAGAGCTCTGGGTTTGCTCTGGAAGATGGAATCCATCTTGGTGGCCTTGGGTGGCACCTAGGTGTGGCACCAGTGTCTCCCATTCCTCCTGTCTCTGATCTTCCATGGACTGTCACCAACTCCAGGAAGAAAAAGGTTTCCTGGGACTTGGCTATGTAAACCAAGGTGGAATCTCCTGCCACCTTGTTTTCCTTGAAGACAGTAATGTTCAGGCAAGGGGTATGGCAGACATATCCCTGAATGTGATGTTGGGATATGAACCAGCCAGCAAAGTCATTGGGGCACTTGTTGCCACTTCACCTAAGAGATCCAGATTTCTCCTGGGAGCAGGGGTATAATGTGAGGAGGGATGGGATCCCTCTGTGTTGCTGGGACCAAGGGGGACTTGTTCATATTGTGTGGGTTCTGAAGCAGGACCTTCAGGTCCTGGGTTCTGGGTGAGGCCAGGGCTACAAGACTCCCAGGACATAGCACAGGCTCAGAGTGATGTCAGGGTGAGCAGATGGGCCAGGAGGTTGTTCAGTTCTTCAAGGTGTTGCTGCTTTGGCCACAGACCCACTCCTCCCACTTGAAACTCTTTCTTCTACTTGGTGCCAAGGATACTGTCATTTTCTGTTCTTTCTCCTACTTCACTGGCCCTTCCTTCTGGGTCTTCTTTGCTGGTTCATCCTCTTCTCCCCAACCTCATATGGAGTACCACAGTCCCTGCTTGACTTCCAAAGGTATATCTCTATCCTGGACTCTTTCCTAAACCCTGACTCATTTTTCTATGCCTGCAACATCTCCACTTAGATGTGTAACAGTCATCTCAAATGAACACATCCAAAAAAACCCCGAGAGACCTTCTTGACTCCAATCAATCAATCAGGAAACCTGGTTGACTCTTCCTTCTAATTATGGCCAAGATCTGACCACTTCTTACCACTTCTACTACCTGGAGCACTCTTCCCCAAATACCTACTCTGGTCCAAGCCATCTCTCATTGGGATTTTTGCAAGTCTTCTTAACTGATGATGCTTCTTTCCCCCTTACACCCTGTGGTGTATTTCAACCCAGCAGCCACAGAGAACCTTTAAAACATAAGTTAGATCATAACTCTCCTGTGCTCAAAATCTTGCAATGGCTCCCCCTTGTCAAGGTCAAAGTAAAAGTCTTTGCAACAGCCTAAAAAGCCCCATCCCTTGCCCCATGATGATGGATAGGGTGGAAGGGCGTAGGGGATGGGGAGAGTCATGACCTCCCTGACTTCCTCTTCTCTAGTGACTCTTCCTCTCTGTTCCAGCCACTGACCTCCTGATTCCTTGGGCGTCCCAGATTCAGTCCCACCTCAGGGCCTTTGCACCACATGCTCCATTATCACTCTTCCCCAGATACCCTCCCTCTGTTTTCTTTTTAGTCAGGTCCACACTGGCCATCCCACTTTACACTGCAACCCTATGGCAGACACTCTCAACTCCTTATCACCTCTCACTTGCTCTTACTTTGTATAATAACTATGTGTATTGTTTTATTGCCTTCACCTGTAGCTAGAGTACTCTCTCCATAGGAACTGTTCTGTTCCCTGGGGCATTCAGTCCCTGAGGCATGTCCAGAGTGGACACTAAGACTTAATTGTTCAATGGTTATTGTGTCTTAGCTTCTATGAACCTTGACATCTTCATCTGTAAAAGTGGCTTATTTTGAGGATTGAATAATGTATTTAAACATCTCACTTTAGTGCCAGCACCTGGAGAGTTTTGGCAACATCCACTCCCTTTCCTGAATGAGAGGCCTAATTTCTCTTTGGGGTTTCTGCCTTATTCATATATCCCTGATGTTTTGGATGCTTTGGTTCCCTGTGGGAAAAGGATGTGGGGGTGGGCAAGTCAGCGTGTCTGGGCCCCTGAGTTCTTCCCCTGGAACCTCAACCTTGCCTGTCATAAGCACAGGGGGAAATTTTCCTGGAGAGCTTTGTTTTCTGGGTTCCTGTGGTCATAGCCAATGACCCTTGGTGGCACAGTGGTTAAGTGTTCAGCTGCTAACTGAAAGGTCGGTGGTTCAAATCCACTAGCTGCTCCATGGAAGAAAAATGTGGTAGTCTGCTTCCATATACATTTATGACCTTGAAAACCCACACAACTTAGCTCTGTCCTATAGGGTCACTATGAGTTGGAATTGACTTGATGGCAATTGGTGGTCAGAGCCACAACAATGGACTCAAACATACCAATGATCATGGAGATGACACACGACTGGGCAGCATTTTGTCTGTCATACATGAGGTCACCATGAATTGAAGCTGACTGGAAGGCAACTGACAACAGCAACATGGTCACAAATGTAGTAGTAGATGGCAGGTATGGGGAAGCACAGGTCCACGTCTGCCCTGCAGACTCCCAGAGAGAAAAATTTGTAATGATGGGAAATGTAATTGGACTAAAGAAAAAATTTGCTTCATAAATAGTGAAGCAGATGATTTTAATGGCTAACAAAGAAGAACTAGGAAGGAGTAATAAGATATATATGAGAACAATTTACTTTTATCAAAAAGCTTGCAACTGCAGAGCTGATGTTTTCCTAGTAAAGGTATGCATAATGAAGGTGTTGTTTTTCCTTTGAGGTTATATTACTGTTGTTACGTGGCAAGTTTAAATAAACTTTTTCCCTCTAAATTGCAACACAAAAAATAATTGCAACAGAAATCATAGTTCTATTTGTTCTGTGGCAGTATAAATATTAATCTTTTCCCATCAAGATGGAAAGTAAAAGCAAAGAAAAACTATGCAAAACTGTGAGTGGTTGAGTAAGAGTCACCCATGGATTAGAATGGGAACCATGAATGGTGACAGGCATGCCTGGCTCTTCTCTCCCGCTCTATTAAAAATAAATAAATAAATTTAGGTTATGACTACATCCTGAGTTAATGGAGAGGTAAGAAGTCCTGCTGGTGCAGTGGTTAAGTGCTTGGCTGCTAACTGAAATGTTGGTAGTTCAAAACTTCCCAGCAGCTCCGCAGAAGAAAGACCTGACATCCACTCCAATAAAGATTACCTAGAAAAGATTAGCCTAGAAAACCATGAGCAGTTCTACTCAGTCACATGGGGTTGCTATGAGTCTAAATTGACTCAACAGCACGGAACAATGACAGGGCGGATGTACGCCTCTACAATGGAAGAGGACTACAATCAATTACTCCTTATGTTTTTCTCCTCCTCTTGCTTCCCTCCTCCCATACCTTCCTCTCCTTTAAATAGGATGGCATGAAGTAATGCCTTGTGCTTAATGCTTGGGATTCAAGGACAAGCAAGACAAGATCTTTGATCTAAAATATTTTAGTCTTGTGGGAGGGACATGTACATGAACCAACAGCCATATTCTGTAATAGATGTTTATGCAAAGTTCTGTGAAAAGCCAGGAGAGTGATGGTATGGGAAGACTTCACAGAGGAGGTGATGTCTTAGGTGGGGCTGGAGGGGTGGGTGGTTGGGGGCCATGAAGATTTCCAGGAAGGAGAAATGGCAGATACAAAGCCATGGAGGTTCAGTTCATGCATTTTGTTTTTGTGCATGTGTGTGTGTGGAGGCGGGTGCTGAAGAGGTGGGTATGTGAATGGGAACAGCCCTGGTCTTTGCCTCAGGAAGATTTAGTCTGGGTTCCCCATAGTTTCCCCATAGTGGCTAAAACAGAGCCACTGCCGTGGAGGGAACTCTCCCTCTTGGAGGCTTTCATATGGAAGCAAAGGGCCCTGGCCATAGCTCTAGGACATACTCTGTTCCCAGACCAGCCAAGATTGAACTGGGTTTCCCCTCCCTTGGGCTTCCCTTCTCTATATCTATGCTAGGTGCTCAGGATACACCTAGCTACACAAGGATGGGCTTGTAGGCCTTCTGTCCTAGAAGAAGACTTCATTTAGTTGTGGTCTCCTGAGACCTAGGAGAATTCTGCTGGGCTTACCAGGCACAGGCTACTTCTACAATGGAGGAGATATGCCAGCTTAGTGGATCTTGATCCTAAGTGAGTAAGGGGCTTGCTCACCTCTTAGAGCCCTTTCCCAAGCCCAAGGCCAGTAATAGCTCGGGGTAGAGGCCCAAAGCATTCAGAGGCCTCTGGAACTGGGTCCCAGTCTTGCACACTCCTGGTGGCTTCTCTATAGGGGCAGCAAGAAAATGAATGAGGGCCCTGAGTGTCTAGCCTCCCTTCTCCCTGAGCCCTGGGAAGTTGCTGCTGGAGCACTGAGTGCAGCTGAACCCGGAAATCATTGTGATGGAGAGGTGGCTTTCTCCTTTTTTGACCAGTGAAGGATCAAATAAATTTAGATTATAACTATATCCTAAGTTAATGGAGAGGTAAGAGGTCCTGCTGGTGTAATGGTTAAATGCTTGGCTGCTGAAAGGTTGGCGGTTCAAACCTACCCAGAAAGAAAGAAAGAAAGACCTGAAATCTGCTTCAATAAAGATTACCTAGAAAAGATTAGCCTAGAAAACCCATGAGCAGTTCTACTCTGTCACATGGGGTTGCTGTGAGTCTAAAT
This sequence comes from Orycteropus afer afer, assembly GCF_000298275.1. Taxonomy (NCBI): domain Eukaryota; kingdom Metazoa; phylum Chordata; class Mammalia; order Tubulidentata; family Orycteropodidae; genus Orycteropus; species Orycteropus afer. The sequence continues at coordinate 1,836,806 of NW_006921779.1, read as the reverse complement.
TGACTCAATAACACCGGAAAATGACCAGCAAAGTCCATGGTCATTGCAGTGAGATCTGAGGACTCTGCCTGGCTCAGAATAAAGGGTGGGAGAAGGCTGAGATCAATTCAAATAGATTGAATTGTCTGCCCCCCCCCCAAGAGATATGTTGAAGGCCTGTGAACTTGGATCTTTGAAAACGTTAACTGTTAAATTAATATGCAATCATGCTGGAGTAGGGTGGGTCCTAATCCAATGTACTGTTGTTATTGTTTGCTACCATGGACTTGACTCCTGATTCACAGTGATCTCACGTACAATGGAACAAAATGCTGCCCGGTCCTGAGCCATCCCCATCCATGATTTGTTGCAGATTGGACGTTGTAATCCATAGGGTTTTCACTGGCTGACTTTTGGGAGCAGATTGTCAAGTCTTTCTTCCTAGTCCATCTCAGTGTGGAAGCTCCACTGCAACTGTGTTGGGTATCATAACAACACATACGCCTCCACTGACAGATGAGTGGTGGCTGAGAATGAGGTCCGTTGTCTGGGAATGGAACCTGGCTCACCTGCACGGAAATTGAGGTCCCAGGTTGAAACTGAGAGTCACTAGAGGAGCTGGAGGGAAGGAAGCAGACTTTCAGCACCATTAAATCAATCATTCATTCATTCTGGCATCCATTCATTCAAAAAAAATTTACTAAGCATCTACTACACATGTGGAATTCATGGGTGAACTCATGAACAGTTAACATGCTCAGCTGCTGGCCAAAATGTTGGAAGTTCAAGTCCACCCAAAGGCACCTCAGAAAAAAGACCTGGTGGTCAACTTCCAAAAAATCAGGTATTGAAAAGCCTTTGGAACACAGTTCTATTCTGACACACACCAAGTCACCATGGGTCAAAGTCAACTTAAGGACAACTGGTCTCTGTGCTGGGTAATGGTAAAAAGCAGAAGTCCCTTGAGCTCCTGGAGTTCATCACTACCATCATCCACTGCTTATTGAGTGTCAAACTCCAAGTCTTAGTTTTCTGGTGTTTTCAGAACAAAGTACCACACAATGTGAGAGGCTTATAAGAACAGAGATTTATAATCTAGCAGTTCTGGAGGTTAAGAGTCCAAAATCAGCCGTGCCAGCCATGTTGGTTCCTTCCAAGGGCTCTGAGGAAGAATCTGTTCTATGCTTCTCTCCTAGCTTCTGGTGACAGAGCTAAGCATTTTACTAGAGTATCTCATTAATCCTTACAACAAATCTATGGAGGCTTGTAGGTGAGGCAGCAGAGCTCCCAGAGAGATGATATAGCTTATCCCAAACCATAAAATTAGCTTGTGCATGGTGGGGACAGATGCGGACTTAGCTCCTTCTGACTCCACAGCCTCTATCTTCTTACGTAATGCTTAATCAGGAACTTTCTATTTCAACTTAAATGCCCACCAGTCCCCCAGAAAAACAATTCCCAGCATAGACAATGGACAGAACAAAGGGTCCATGGGAAAGGAGGCAGTCTGTCAGCACCAGGACTGCTATGGTGTGCAGGCTCACCTGAGCTCTGCAGGTAAGCAAACCTGGCTGGGATTCTGGAGCCAGACCATGAGTCGAGCCCTAGCTGCCCCTCCCCAGCAGCAGAGGCAGCAGCAACAGCCAGAGCAGCAGCAACACTTCTTTTTTTAAGTCAAATGTTGCCTGGAAGTCATTGCTTCAGCAATTACCTCTGAAACCCATTGTTTCCTCAGCCCCATTAACATGTCAGATCCTGGCAGCCGCTGACGGGGCAAACACCCCTCGGAGGGCTGCAATTCAATTTAAGGATCGCCTCCCCTGCACAGACAGCCTTTGAGCCGGCCCATCTCCAGATTTCACCAAATCGAAGAGAGAGTCTCAGGGCGCAGTTTGATCATGCTGCTTCCTAAATTAAAAACAAAATTGTAAGTGTTAAACATCTTTAACAAGTCATTAAGCCCCAGCCATAATCCAGAAAAAGTCCCTTAATGAGTAATGACATATGTTGTGAGCGCAGTTATCTCCTAATGTTGGATGCTGAGATGGTGTGATGAAATGGCACAGCGCTCAGAAGGGATGGATCACCACTAATGGGAGGATAATGCGAGGCTGTTGGGCTGAGGACTCTGGAGGGTTGGAAGATACCCGGAGCCAAGAGGCCAGGCCATCTCCCTGGATGGACCAGACCTCCTCCTCTCCACCTTGGGCCACTCTGCCCCCTCACAGGTGCAGTTCTGCCCAGGCTCTGCCCCATCTTCTGTAGAGTCCAGAGGTTGGTGTCCATCCAGGCATCTGTCCGACTGTGGGCCCTCCCCACTCCCCTGTGTCCCCCTGTCTCTGGGCTCTTGAACAAGTCTGGTGTTTTCTCCCAGTCCTGCACATGGAGATTCTGCCTGGTCAGCTTCCCTGTCTGCTGCCCATTCCTCCAGTCTCAGGATCCTGCCTTTGCTCATCTGTTCACATGTTGAGGTCCTTATCTGCCACCTGGGCTTTCATTTACTTTGTGGCCCTGCTCATTGGCCCCTGGCTGGCCACTAACACAGAAACTCTTATATGCCGACTGCCCCACTAGACTCCTCTCTGATGTTCATTTCAGACATGCAAAGAGACTTAACTCACTGCTTTTCACCCCCAACTCCCAACTGTCAGGAGAAAAAACATGATTGGCCAAGCTTGGGTCATGTAACTATAAGTTCACCATCACCCACAGGATGATGAACAGTCCCTAGAGAAAACCAAAACCACAACCAAAGCAGTTGATACCACTTTGACTTGGACTCAGGGCAACCTTGCATGTATCAAAGTAGAACTGTGCTCTCTGGAGTTTGCAATGGCTAACTTTCCAGAAGCAGACTCCAGGTTTTTCTTCTGAAGCACTTCTGGGCAGACTCAAACCACCAACCTTTTGATTAGCAGCTGAGCACATTAACTGCACCACCGAGGGATTCCCATCCCTGAGACCAAAGGGCTTACTTTCTCTAACTCCGACTTCTGTAACGGTAGCCCCACACATTTTAATCACCCCAAATCCTCCTTCTTGCTGGGCCTTGCTTCTGTGGTCCTCTCTTCACAGACCACTATAGGGTTGCAACTTCAGCTGTCTGATGCCCTCCCCAAGAAGCTCCTTATTAAGACAAGAGTCTTAGGGCAGAGAAACCAGAAACAGACGCTGAGACTTGGATCCAAGGACCAGTGTGCAAGTGATTTGTTAAGGAAATGCTCCCAGGGGAAATCAGAAAGGGAAGGAGAAAGCAGGTCAGGGAGGGGAGGAAGCTGACAAAGGGTGTGATTTCTGGTGAAGTCCCACAGTGGGTAACTTCAGCCTGGTCCCTTAAGGAGCTCCGGACTGGAAGTTACACTTCAGAGTCATATTTCCGGAGTTGAACTTCAGGTGCTTGGAATTAGAAGCAAAGCACTCTCCCTCACCCCTGCCCTGGCTTCCTCATTCATTCATTCATTCATTCACTCATTCACTCATATATTTAATCAACATGTTGCCACATTCTGTTAGTTAATGAGTGTCTACTAGCCACCACCCTGCCCTGAGAACTTTACATACTTTATTACATTGAAAACTCACAACAATTTAGTGATATATGAAAAACAAAACAAATCCACTGGCAATGAGTTGATTCAGACAAATAGTGACTCCCCACTGGGTTTCCAAGGCTGTAAATCTTTATGGAAGCATATTGTAGATTGCTTGATCTTCCTCCCATGGATCAACTGGTGGGTTTGAACTGCTTACCTTCTAGTTAGCAGCCAAATGTCTGCTCTGGTAGCGTAGTGCCTAAGGCACTTGACTGCTAACCAGAAGGCTGGCAGTTCAAACCCAGAAGCCACTCCTCAGAAGGAAGATTGGGCAATTTACTTCCTTGGAAACCCAAGGAGGGGTCGCTATGAGTCAGATCCGATTTGATGGCAGTGAGTTTGGTTTTATATGTATATGTATATATATATGTATATACATACATAATACATACATACACATATGTGTGTGTGTATATATGTATGTGTGTGTATATATATATATATATATATATATATATATATATATATATATGTTGTTAGGTGACATTAAGCATGTACTTGTTGGTTCATAGTGACCTATATAGGTACAACAGAATGATACTACTACTACCTCACTGAATAAGTCCAAATCATTTACATTTTAACAGCAAATAAAATAATTGGAGTCATGATCCCACAGAATTTCAGAGTTGCGAGAGAGCTAAGAGATCTCCTGGCTGAACTCTTGCACTTATAAGAGGAAAGTGAGGGCAGGAGAGGAGTCATCTTGTCCAGTCACTCAGCAGGTGAGGGGAGAAATGAAGTGGCTGAGACTGGCCCACAGTGCTGCAGGAGCCACGTCCCTCCTGCCTCTCTGCAATCTGCTCTCTCCATGAGTGCTCAGGGAAGCCCACTCACTGTGCAGTTTACTTAAGAACAACAGAGAAGCATCATTGAAGAGGATCAATTCCTGACCATGCATTCAAAACTAGACACTTAGAGGGGTTGCCTGCAGAGTCCTTGCTATTGGTGCCCCCCAGGCCTGGAGGGGGCAGGAGCCTGCCTCAGGCACCAGGATGCCCTCTGTGTGACGCTGGAGTCTGTCAGCTCTGTTGAGCTTCTGACCCAGTTCTGGAACTTCTGCTTCCATCAATCCTCAGTTCTAAGATTGACCCTTATCTCTGAGCCTACTGTCTCAGTGACTCCTTGTCTTAGTGACTCCTTGTCTCAAGAATTTCTGGACTGTCCTGCTGTGGGGATCACTGCTAACTAACTTTGGTGACCTTCCAAAGTTAGCCTGTGGCTGATGCTCAAAGGTGATTGTTGGTTACACCTCTAGCACCATGAGCCTCTCAGGGACCCATGGTGTCATGATGGGTGTCTTAGTTATGTACTGCTGCTATAACAGAAATACCACAAATAGGTGGTTTCAACAGAAGCTTATTTTCTCATAGTTGGGAGGCTAGAAGTTTGAATTCAGGGTGCCAGTGGGAAGGCTTTCTCTGTCAGCCCCGGAGAAGGTCTTTCTGTGCTTCTGTTTTTTGGTGATTTTCATGTGTCTTGGTTTCCCCATCTCTGCTTGCTCTCTTGCTTATTTAATCTCTTTTAAACCTCAAAAGAGATTGATTTAAGACACTCTCTACACTAATGCTGTCTCATTTACAAAACAAAGAAAACTTATTCCCAAATGGATTATGACCCCAGGTATAGAGATTAAGATTTACAACATATTTTTGGAGGACACAATTCAATCCAAAACAATGGGTGTCCAGGAGCCAGCTGGTTGCTGTTTATGTGTCACAGTTAAAGAAAAGGTACATGAGGCTGAAACGCAGGCTTCAGGGCCTGGCAGGAAATGGTAAGGTGCCGCGGGTGAGAACAGCACTGGCAGTGAGGAGAAGTGGTTGCTGGTTCAAGCCTGATAAAGGTCAGCTGTGTGACCTAGGGAAAATTCCTGCCCCTGCACTTAGAGATGCCTCAGAAGGAAGGCCTGGCAATCTACTTCTGAAAAATCAGCCATTGAAACCCTGTGGAGCACAGTTCTGCTCTGACACACATGGGGTCGCCATGCATTGCAATTGACTTGACGGCAACTGGTTTCATTTTTTGGTTTTGGAGTGTCTATCTGTGTAATGAATGGGATGGATGAGGATACTCTCAAGTTCAGTGGGTCTCTAGACTGGAGAAAAGGGCTGAGTTCTGTATCTTCTGTACCCTCTTTCATGTGTCTATTAGAAAAAGGGGACATCCCCATACCCTGGGTGGAAAATGCTACTCAGAGGTCTGCCATGGAAGAGAATAGAGGACTGGCGATTTGTTTTTCCCAACTTCTGATCATCCAAAGGGGCTGGGATGGAGTTAGCATTTCTTAGCTGTTTGGAGCTCACAGCATGCTGGGCAGGGGGCTTGTCAGACACAGGGGAGCATCCTACTAGCCTCTGCCCTACAGCAGCCGCTCCCCCACAACGGGACCCAAAGAGGGACAAGAAAACCTTCTTTGTTCTGAGCAGACAGTACAAAGTCTTGTTGCCATAGCAGCAACAGCCATTTCCTTCAGCTCTGATCTGGGACAGCAGCTCAGCTGGGCCTGGGCTCAAGCCCTAAAGAGACAGGAGCAGAGGTCAGCCTTGTATGTGGGGGGTCTGAGGCACTGAGACCCCAGCAATGCAACAGCAGAGGAACAAGAAGCTGGAGGTCACCAAGGCTGCCTTCCTGTCACATCTAAAGCTGGGCTGGGGGCAGCTAGGGGCTAAGGCTTGCAGCCAGCACCTGGGGACCCAGTTGCTGAAACAGGGCTTCCCTGATGCTTAAACCTTTCATAGCCAGATGGCACAGGGGTCTGGCCTTGCAGGGGGCTGCAGAGCCCCAGAGGAAGTGGTGGAGGGGGAGGAGAGGGGTATCAAGAGGAAGGAAGAGAACAACTGCCTTGGACTTACTGCAATTTGAAATACTGATAAAGCCAAAGAGTTTTGAAACTCCTAAACTTTTAAAAAGAAGGAACCCAACAGCTTCTTCTTGCTGGGTGTCTCTCTCTTTTTTCCGTTGAGCACTATGGGGAGTGGGCTGTGATGTGGGAAGGTTGGAAGGACTAAGGGTAGATTTTAGAACTTCCAGAAACTGAGATCTACTGCATGTGAGGCAAGACAGCCAATGTCTGGGTTTTTCTCTGCAGGGTACAGAGTTATTCTATGTTCTGAAGTCACAGATGGGACTCATCTCAGTTCTGCCAGCTAGTTACTGTGTGTATGTACCTAAGATGCTTGCCTCTGTAAACCTCAGTTTCCTCATTTGTGAGATATGAATACTAACACTTTTATGAGTGTTTTTGAGAACATTGAATAAGATAATAAATACAAAATGGTAGAGGCAGTGATGACCCATAAGAGATAGTCAACAATTGGTGATGAATCCGTGGGACAATTCTTGGCTTCCCTCTGGGAGACCCAAGTTTGATTCCTGGCCAGTGCACCTCATGTGCAGCCACCACCCATCTGGCAGTGGTGGCTTGTGTGTTGTGGGTTTCAGCTTAGCTTCCATTAAGACAGACTAGAAACTAAGGCCTGGTGATCTACTTCCTAAAATCAGCCAAAGAAAACCCTGTGGATTACAATGGATGATCTGTAGCCAATCATGGGGAGGGTGCAGGATGGGCAGCATTTTGTTCCATTGTGCATGAAGTTGCTATGAGTTGAGGGACTAGATGGCAGCTAACAACAACCACTGAAAGGCTGGAGGTTCAAGCCTACCCAGAGGCAACTAGAAAGAAAGGCCTGGCAATCTGCTTCCAAAAAATCAGCCACTGAAAACCCTGTGGAGCACAATTCTACTCTGACACACACGAGGTCACCATGAGTTGCAATCAACTTGATGGCAATTTTTTTTTTTTTAAACTTTTTATTGTGACTCGGGGTTGAAGTTTACAGAGCAAATTCATTTTCCATTGAACAGTTCATACATGTTTTGTTTCAGGACATTGCAACAGCTCTCTTCCCACTTCTTCCCTGTGGTTATCTTTTCCCTGTGTCCTTCCTTCCTATGCTCCTGCTATCTGCGCTATCTCCCTGTGCAAATATTGCCCTTCTGATTTCCAGTCGTTGATTGTTCTAAAGAGTGCACCTCCCTAGTGTAATTGTGCACCTTGTAGGCCTGTCTATTGTTTGGTTGAAGGTTAAGCCATGGGAGTGAGTTTAATTCCAGGCCCAAAGGGTGACTAGGGGGCTGTATGTAGTCTTGAGGATAATTAGTCTCAATTAAACTAGTCAACCTGGTCTTTTTTTTTTTTTATGATTTTGAGGGTTTTTCTTCCACATTTTCTCCCATTCTATCCAGGATCTCCAGTTTTGATCCCTTTCTGAGTGGTTGACAGCGATAGCTGGGCACCATCCAGTGTCAATGCCTTTCTTTTTTTTTGGATGGTGTTGTCATTAGGTTAAGCCAGATAAAATTTGCCATTTTTGCAAGTCAGAAATGGCTAAATATCAGTAATTTTATCTATTTCAATCTTATATCAACAAGTGTGCTGATCTTCATCTGGGTGGGTGTGGTACAGGGTTGAGAGCACAGGTTCTGGAGCCAGACTGTTTGGTTCCAATCCCAACGACTTGCACCCCAGCTAACCTTGGGCAGGGAGGAAAAGCTGGACTGAGACAGAGCTGTAGGATCCAGGTATGGAGAGGGAGACAACAGACCCTACCCCACCTCAAATAGGCAAGAAACAAGGGAAAAGCCAGGGACGAGACAGAGCCGTGGGATCCAGGTAAGGGGAGGGCAGATATGTTTTGAACAGCTAAGGGAGTGAAACTTGTTTGTCAGTCTGTCCTACTGTGGTGGCTTGTGTGTTGTTGTGAAGCTTGAGGCTGTGCCAGTGGTGTTTCAAATGCCAGTGGGGTTGCACATGGTGCACATGTTTCAATGCAGCTTACAGACTGAGACAGACTAAGAAGAAGGAAGAAGCCATACACTTCTCAAAGAACTGGGCACAGAAAACCTTATGAATACAGACCTTTCAATACAGACCTCCAACCTTTCAGTGGTTGTTAGCTGCCATCTAGTCCCTCAACTCACAGCAACCCAACAGAGAAACACTGTCTGATACATTACTAGGCAACTTTATGAATAATCTGAAACATTGTCCAATACATTGCAGGAAGACAAGCCCCTTAAGTTGGAAGGCACTCAAAATATGACTGGGAAAGAGCTGCTTCTTCAGAGTAGAACCGACCTTAATGATATGGATAAAGTAAAGCTCTTGGGACCGACATGTGCTGATATGGCATGATTCAAATTGAGGAGAAACAGCTGCAAACATCCATTAATAATCAGAACATGGAATGTACAAAGTATGAATCTAGGAAAATTGGAAGTTGTCAAAAATGAAATGGAGCACATAAAGATTGATACCCTAGGCATTAGTGAGCTGAAATGGACCAGTTTTGGGCATTTTGAGTTAGATAACCATATGATCTACTATGCCAGAAATGACAATTTGAAGAGGAATGGCATAGCATTTATCATTACAAAGGATGTTTCAAGATCTGTCCTGAAGTACAACGCTGTCAGTGATAGGATAATACCCACACATCTACAAGGAAGACCAGTTAATACGACTATTATTCAAATTTATGCACCAACCACCAAAGCCAAAGATGAGGGAATTGAAGATATTTATCAACTTCTGCAGTCTGAAATTGACAGAACATGCAATCGAGATGTGTTAATTATCACTGGTGACTGGAATGCAAATATTGGAAACAAAGAAGAATCACTGGTAGTTGGAAAATTTGGCCGTGGTGACAGAAATAACCCTGGATATCTCATGATAGAATTTTGCAAGACCAATGACTTATTCATTCCAAATACCCATTTTTAACAACACAAACTGTGGCTATACACATGGACTTCACCAGATGGAGTACACAGGAATGAGAATGATTACATCTGTGGCAAGAGGAGATGGAAAAGCTCAATATCTTCAGCCAAAACCAGGTCAGGTACTGATTGTGGAGCAGACCATCAACTGCTCATATGCAAGTTCAACTTGAAGTTGAAGACAATTAAAATAAGTTCACAAGAGCCAAGTATGACCTTGAATATATCTCTCCTGAATTGAGACCATCTAAAGAATAGATTTGATGCAATGAACACCAGTGATAAAAACCAGAAAAATTATGAGATGATATCAAGAACATCATCTATGAAGAAAGCAAGAGGTCATTAAAAAGATGAGAAAAGAAGAGAAGATCAAAATGGATGTCAGAAGAGATTCTGAAACTTGACCTTGAATGGAGAGTAGCTAAAGCAAATGGAAGAAATGACAAGATAAAAAAGCTGAACAGAATATTTCAAAGAGCAGCTTGAGCAGACACAGCCAATTACTATAATGAAATGTGCAAAGACCTGGAGTTAGAAAACCAAAAGGGAAGAGCATGCTTGGCATTTCTCAAGTTGAAAGAAATGAGGAAAAAACTTAAGCCTTGAGTTGCAATATTGAAAGATTCTATGGGCAAAATATTGAATGATACATGAAGCATCAAAAGAAGATGGAAGGAATACGCAGAGTCACTGTAACAAAAAGATTTGGTTGATTTTCATCCATTTCAGGAGGTGGCATATGTTCAAGAACCAATGGTATTGAAGAAAGAAGTCAAAGCTGCACTGAAGGAAGTGACAAAGAAAAGATGTATTTCAGGAATTGACAGAATACTCATTAAGATGTTTCAACAAACAGATGCCTCACTGGAGGCACTCACTCGGCTATGCCAAGAGATTTGGAAGACAGCTACCTGGTCAACTGACTGGGTGATCCATATTTGTACCCATTCCAAAGAAAGGTGATCCCAAAGAATGTGGAAATTATCAAACAATATCATTAATATCACATGCAAGTAAAATCTTACTGAAGATAATTCAAAAATGGTAGTGGCAGTATATTGACAGAGAACTTCCAGAAATGCAAGTTGGATTCAGAAGAGGACGTGGAATGCAGGATATCATTGCTGACATCAGATGGATCTTAGCTCAAAGCAAAGGATACCAGAAAGATGTTTGCTTGTGTTTTATTGACTATGCAAAAACATTTGATTGTGTGGATCATAACAAATTGTGGATAGCATTGAGAAGAATGGGAAATTCCAGAACACTTAATTGTATTCATGAGGAACCTGTACATAGACCCAGAAGCTGTCTTTCAAACAGAACAAGGGGACACTGCATGGTTTAAAATCAAGAAGGGAGTGTGTCAGGGTTGTGTCCTTTCACCATACTTTTTCAATCTATGTGCTGAGCAAATAATCTAAGAAGCTGGACTATATGAAGAAGAACGTGGTATCAGGATTGGAGGAAGAATCATTAACAACCTGTTCATTAACAACGATGATGACACAACTTTGCTTGCTGAAAGTGAGGATGACTTGAAGCATTTACTGGCGAAGATTGAAGACTACAGTCTTGAGTATAGATTACATCTCATTATAAAGAAAACAAAAATCCTCACAACTGGACTTATAATCAGCATCATGATGGATGGAAAAAAGATTGAATTTGTCCATGACTTTACATTGCTTGGTTCTACAATCGATGCCAATGGAAGCAGCAGTCAGGACATCAGATAATGTACAGCACTCGACAAATTGGCTGCAAAGGACCTCTTTCAAGTGCTGAATAGCAAAGATGTCTCCTTGAGGACTAAGGTGTGCCTGACAGAAACCATGAGTGGTGGTTAAGTTTGTGTGTCAACTCAGCAGGGTTTGGTTGAGTGGCTGGGCAGCTGGTGTTAGTTATTCCCCATGTGAGATTGGTAATCAACTCCATGGTGGGACCTACCACAAGCAGCTGAGTAGCTGCTTTAGGGATGCAATCTTCTTCTTGTACATAAGAAACAGCTTTGGGAATGATCTCTAGCTTATGGCATGCTTGAACCCTGCATGTAGCCATGCCATTGTTCAGCAGCCTACCATGCTCTGCTGACCCTGGGACTTTCAGTGGACTTGATTTAATGGCCTGCCATGTGGTTTGGTAACTTCGGGACTGTGCCATTTTATTTGTCAACCTTGGGCTTGTTAGCTTTAGCTTCCAGTAGCTGCCTGAGTGAAGAGATGCTTCTAGTTTCAGTGGATCAGGAGCAAGAGACAGAGCTGAAGCCCAAGGTCGAGGGGCTTTCACACAGCCCCTAGAGGCTGGCACTGTGAACTTGTACTTCTAGTCTCCCACACTGTAAGAAAATAAACTCCTGTTTTCAAACCATCCCATTTGTGGTATTTATGTTAGAGCAGCAGTAGGTAACCAGAGCACCATGGTATTTTTAATTGTCTCACATGCATGTGAGAGCTGGACACTGAATAATGAAGACTGAAGAAAAGTGGATGCTTTTGAGTTGTGTTGGCGGAGAATGCTGAAAGTACCATGGACTGCTAAATGATCTAACAAATCTGTCCTGGAGGAAGTGCAGCTGCAATGCTCCTTGGAAGCAAGAATGGCCAGACTTCGTCTCACCTACTTTGGTCATGTTGTCAGAAGGGACCATTCCCTGGAGAAGGATGTCATGCTTGGTAGGGTGGAGAGTCTATGAAGGAGGGGAAGTCCCTCAATGAGAGACTGACACAGTGGCTGCAGCGATGGGCTCAAGTATAGCAGAGATTGTGGAGCTGGTGTGGGACCGGGTAGTGTTTCATTCTGCTGTGTGTGGGGTCACTATGAGTCAGAGATGACTCGACGGCACCTGACAACAACAACAATAACCTTGGGCAAGTCCCTTAACTTGTCTGTATATCCATGAAAAAGGGATATGAAAGTGTTGTTGTGTGGATTTCATGAACTAATATAGGTGAAGTACTTAGAAGAATACTGTCTTAGTTATTTAGTTCTGCTATAACAGAAATACCACAAGTGAATGGCTTTAACAAACAGAAATTTATTCTCTCACAATTTGTTGTTGTTGTTGTTATGTGCCGTCGAGTCGGCCCTGACTCATAGCGACCCCTCCTTGGGTTTCCGAGGCAGTATCACTACGGAAGTAGGATTACCCAACCTTCCTTCCAAGGAGTGGCTGGTGGGTTTGAACCACCAACCTTCTGGTTAGCAGTCAAGCGCTTTAGCCATTATACTACCAGAGCTCCTGTTAGGAGGCTAGAAGTATGACTTCAGGGTGCCAGCTCTGGGGAAAAGCGAAAGCGTTCTGTCTCTGTCAGCTCTGGTGGAAAGTCCTTGTCTCCTTTCAACATCTGTGGGCCCAGCGTCCCCTGGAGATCTCCACATGTCTTGTCATCAATCTTTCCCTGGGTCGAAGAGGTTCTCAGCATAAGGACTCTGGATCCAATGGATTTTCTCTGCTCCCAGCTCTTCTTTCTTGGTAGTACTGAGGTCCCTCTATCTCTATTCACTTGTTTAATCATTTTTATATTTCAAAAGAGATTGACTCAAGATACAACCTAATCTTGTAGATTGTATCTTGCCTTACTAACATAATTGCCTCTACTCCTCTACCATTAACACCATATCAAGCCAAAAAACCAAGCTCACTGTCCTTGAGTTGATTCCGACTTATAGCAACCCCTCCTTGGGTTTCTGAGGTGGTATTTCTACAGAGGTAGATTGCCCAGTCTTCCTTCTGAGGAGTGGCTGGTGGGTTTGAACCACCAGCCTTCTGGTTAGCAGTCAAATGCCTTAGATACTACACCATCAGAGCTCCTCATTAACACCATAGAGGTTAGGATTTACAACATATGGGGTAGTTACATCAGATGACAAAATGGAGAATAATTCCATAATACTGAAAATCATGGCCTTGCCATGTTGACATGTATTTTTTTTTAGAGGAGGTACACAACTCAATCCATAACAAATGCCTAGCACAGAGCAAGTGATAAGCAAGTGTTTGTTAAAGCCATCAATGGGATCATCTGGAAGGGGGTAATTATTACTCTCACTTATAGGAGAAGGAAAAGGATTTGCCCAAGTGGTCTAGCTCCAAGTCCAGGAAGTTCTCATGTCATTGCTCCAGCTGTTGTCCTCTGCAGCTTCCTGTCCTGTCCAACCCAGCTCATGCCTCCATCTGGTGGTGGTCTATCTGTCTGTCTAGCCAGCCAGCCAACCAACCACTCCTTTCCCTCCATCCCTTCCTTATGAAACCAACTTCTACTGAATGCTTGAATTTGGTTGAGTTGATCTAGGAACTCAGAAGTTATTTTTAAAAGTCAGGTTTATTTTGAGGTATACTTTACATTGTATACACTCGTTTAAATTCACCTTTTTTAAGGATACAATTTGATGAGTCATGACTCTATTCCACATAGTTGTGTACTTCAGCCACAGTTGCAGTCTTGCTGTTCCTCAAATATGTTGAATGCATTTCCATCTTGGGGCCTTTACTCTGGCTTTTTCTCTGTTGAGATTCTTGTTTATCTGTTTCCTTCTTATTATTCTGGTCTTGCCTCAAATACCACCCCCTTACGGGGGCCTTCCCTGACTGTTTGCAGTAACAGAGCCCTGACAGTTCTGCTGTAGTTGGCTTTTCCTAGTTTATCTTCTTCACAAAACTTATTGGTGCCAAAAATGATCTTTTTACTTATGTAAGTAAAAAGTGCAGAGATTCTGTCCATGTTGTACACTCTCATGATGAGATCAATGTCTGATATATAGTAGTTGCTCATTAAGTATTTGTTGACTATCTTCTTCCAGCTCTATGATCCTATGAATCTAAGTGAGATCCTCTCTCAAATATAACCAGACAAGCTTTTTGAAAGAGCTGTTGTTTTATACATGTTGAGCACACTTTCTGTGCTCCCATACATTCCTCACCTGACCAGAGGTAGACTTTGAGCACCATCACATTGCTGTGGTAAAGGCCATCAATGTCCTTCTTAACACAAGTCTAGTTTCACTCCTTACATTGCTGGCAATATAGCAGTTGTTTTTTGCTGCTATTGACTACTCCTTTCCTTTTGAACTATCCCCTTGGCTTCCCAGACATTGAATATGACTGATTCTCTCCTAGCATCTGTCTGTCTGTTCCTTTTTCCTGTCCTTCCTTCATGGACTACTGACTTTTTACTCCTTAGGCTTAAATATTAATGCTCCCTAGGGATTACAATAGGAGCTCTGGAAGTGTAGTGCCTAAGGTACTTGACTGCTAACCAGAAGGCTAGAGGTTCAAACCCACCAGCCACTCCTTACAGGAAGGTTGGGCAATCTACTTCTGTAGAGATGCCGCCTTGGAAATCCAAGGAGGGGTTGCTATGAGTCGAGTCTGACTTGATGGCACATAACAACAACAACAAGGATTACAGCATGAACCTATTACCTACTCATCTAACATCATGGATTTTTACTTCACTACAAACCATGCAGTTCAATGGTTTCCAGAGCTCCCAGCAGATGTCAGGTTCTGGAAATAGGCTGGGGAAACTAAGATGAGAAAAACAAGTATGTTCTTTGCCCTCCTGGGGTTCACAGACAAGAATGTAAACTTTATGAAGGCAGGGACTTTGCTTTGTTCCTGTTTTAGATTGCTGCATCCCCAGCACCTAAAACAACATCAGAGACTCAACACACATTTGATGAGTGAGTGCATAAGTGGGGTAAAGAGACAATAAGCAAGAACACAAAAATATTTATACAAATATGATGATGATAAGTGCTATAATGGGAAAACACAGGATACTATGAGTGTGTACATCCAGGAGCCCTAATCTAGTTCAGGTTGGGTGTCTTGGGAAGACCTTGTAGTGAGACATTTAGGCTGAACCATAAAGGATAAGCAGAAGTTGATAAGTCAAGGTAGCTATCAGCAGATTGGAAGATCTTGTCGTGGGAAGTTGAGGAAATTCCTGATATGACGGTTTCAGTCTCTTTATGAACTATATGGAAAACTTATCTGCTGAGAATATGGGGGTTGAGTGGAGATTGGAAGCTCGAAGAGAAGATGAAGGGATTATAGGAGTGAGCTTAAATGTAGTAAGATTTCCAAGTATTGCTTTTTGAGGTGGTTGATCATGGATTCACGGTGACTTCCAGCTGCCCACCTATGTGATTTCTCACACAAAGTCAACCTCTTGGGTCAAGTCATAGAGAAGATGGATAGATTCTTATCTGGTTAAGCCATTATAGTTGGATTTCCATTACACAAGGCTAAAGACAATCTCTACATTATAGAGGGGGCATGAGGGTAGGCATAAAGCAGAGGAATCAATAGCTTGGCATCTTAGTGAGATCAAAGAAAGTATCCTGGAAAGAAACTAGAATGATAATAACTTGTGATGGGAGAGTGGGCATTTTTGATTAGTGCTTTCAGAAGGAGTGCAGCTGCTAGTGGTGACAAGGTCTAGAGTGTGAAAAACATGGAGGAGAAATAAACTAGAGATGAGAGGTCAAGAGCTGAAAAGCCAGAGTGTGGGAGGGATTCCCATCTGGACACTTAAGACATCAAGAATAAAGGGGTAGAAAAAAAGACTTGGATCTAGGATCTGAAGCCCTCACTGAATGAGGAAGAGTCAGAAGAGGAGGTCAGAAGAGAACTGGAACAAGAGAGGGCAGTATAGCCAGAGGGCAAGGGTCTCACAGGAGCTAGGGGATTCATAAGAATGTAGGTGAGAAGTAAGGATGCCCAAATTGCTATTTCCAACCCAGGTTGCGCCCCTGAAGTTTAGACTCATATAACTAGGTGGTGCAAACGGTTAATGTGCTTGGCTGTTAGGTGAAATGTTGGTGGTTTGAGCTGGTTTGAGGCATTTGAGGAAAGACCTGGCAATCTACTTCTAAAATATAAGCCATGGAAAACCCTCCGGAACACAATTCTACGCTGACACTCACTGACTTGCTAGGAGTCGGAGTCGACTTGATGGTACCTGGCTAATGCCTTTCTAGCCTTTCTCGTTTTATGACTAATGGGCATCTCAAACTCAGCCTACTTGAGACGAAGCTCACAGTATTCTTCCACAAACCCACCTCTCCGCCTAGATGGCTTCTCTTGGTGAGTGACCTTTCACCCAAACCAGAAACCTGGGGGTTATTCTAGAGTCCTCCGTCTCCCTCAACCTAGCATTAAATCCTATCAATTTTCTATCATAATTATATTTTAATCTATCCCCTTCTTTCCTGTTCCAAGCCTCCATCATCTCCCATCGGCCCTCTGCTTCCTTCTCGGAACCCCGCTCCCTGCTTCCAGCCTCTCCCCATGAAATCCATTATCTAACACCTCAGGGAACCACTCTAGCGTTGGCTGAATCTGAAATCATGCTCTGCACGACAAACCGATCGTGAAACACCTGCTTTGTCTCCGGTACATGAATATGAAAATGAATTCCTGAAGGGAGCAGTGTGGGGAAAAGGGCGCAGGGGATGAGGGCCAGGGATCCCGCATGGAAATCAACCATCAAAGCAAGCTGCCTGAGGGGTACAGGTTAACTAAGGGGTGTGGGCTTGTCCTGTCATGGGGGCGCTGTGAGGTAGGGTCCTCATATCTACCCAAACAGATGGGCTCAGTTGTGGGGACCGAAATAGCCTTGCATTGCTCCGTTGGAAGTCCCAAGGATGGACAAGTGTGGGACAGTAAACTGGTGTGAGCCAAGAGGCCTGGGGGAGGGGAGGCCAGATGGCAAGATAGGGGGTGATGAGAACAGTGGGGAGGGGTGGGCAGCAGCTGGGAAAGATCAATGCCTTTTCCGTCTCCATGTTTGCCTGTGTTGCTATCTCTGCTCAGATGAAAGAAATTCAAATAGTTATTGATTCTCGCTGAGGGGAGGGTGTGGAGATCTGGTCTGGCTCCCTTACAGCGGTACCCCCTGCCCAGCCTCATCCAAGCCTCAGCCTTCTGGAATCACAGTCTCAGTCCCAGCCCTGGCTCCTGTTTGCAGCCTAGCTCCTGCCTTTGCCTCAGCACCTCCCCAGGCCTTTGGCCAGTCCCAGTCCAGCATGCCCCCCTCAGATCCCACCTGGTGTCATCCAGGCCCAGCTAGTGGGCAGACAGACCCCAGGATGAGAACAGGTTAGACCAGGCAAACTAGGGGTCCATGGACCAAGTCCAGCTACAGCCTGGTCCAAGAGCTAAGAATGGTTTTTACATTTTTAAAAAGATTATAAGGAAAATTAAAGAAAAGTGTGAGGCAGGGACTATATGTGACTTGTAAAGTCCAAACATTATTTATTATCTGGCCCTTTACAGTGAAAATTTGCCGATCTCTGGTTTAGACATTTTCCTGCTTGTGGTTACTAAGGTGAATTTCCCCCAAGTCTAAGCACTGAAAGCTAAAAGCCCCTGTTGCCTCCCCACAGACCTCAGGCAGAATCTATAACCTCAACTCCCTCTGAAAGGCAGGAATGGGGTCAGTCCTCTTACTGCAAGCTCAGGCAGCTTTGTAAGGAATATTTTGGCTGGCCCAGTTCTCCCCTATTTCCCCACCCTCTCTTCAGAGACACCCAGAGGTGCCTCCACCAGGGGTGACAAGTCAACTACTGTGCTTCTTCCTAGAAGTTGTCCTGGGGAGCAGTGATCCCAGGCACATGGGATCCAGATGCTGTGTGTCCTGTACTGGGCAGGTTCCACAGGCCCACACAGCTCCTGGGCCTTGTCTGGTTTGGGCTGAAGAATTTCTGGGGCTCATGTGGAACAAGTATAAGGTCTGATGCTATTATCTTTGCTGAGTAATCTTGGGCAAGCTTATCAAACTTCTGTGGACCTCAGCTTCCTTAGCTTTAAAATAGGGGTAACTCTAATTACCTTTGATGATCATTTTCAGTATTTAATAGAAAAAAAAATCCTGTTTCTATATCAGCATTTTGTAGTGATAAATGCCAAAAGCCATGCACGAGATCGGAATTTCTGCCCTGCTAACTATTGGCTGCAAAGAATAAATCACTATGTAAACCTTGGACTGGGAAGCAGGTAACCTGGGCTCTCATTCCTCCTCTCGGAGCTGAGTCACCCTGGGCAGGGCCTGCTGAAGTTTACAGAGTGGATTTGAGCTGCTGTCATTTGTCAATGCTAGGAAAGGCTTTACAGTGTTGGCTACACCAAAGAATAGTCCTCTGGAATGGCCCCCTCCTCAAGGCCAGGTGCTGTACAGGAAAAGGCCAGAGCTGGAGGTTGAGGTGCTGAGCTTGCTGCAGGCTCCTCCCCTGCCGGATATGCAGGCAGCAGCAGGAAGCAGCTGGCCCATGTGGGCTGCCTATTGATTTGAGGCCTGCCTCTCCCCACCTCTTCCCTATCCCTCCCCAGCTCCCCAGTGGGCAGCATGAGCCCCTCTTGCCTTCTGCCTCTGGCAGCACAGAGTGGGAAGGGCAGAGGAGGGGGAGTCCAAGAAATCTCCCTGATCCTTAAGGACAAAGAGATCCGGGCAGCAGCATGTAATTCTGGACTTCAATAATCCCTAATCCCTAATCCCAGCTCCATTTGCACATAAATGCAGCCTCCTGCCTTCTGGCCCCAGGGGTCCTGGGAGCCATTTTGGGGGTTTGCCCCCTTTATTTACTCTATGATTTCCCACTGGCAGAGAGCCCTCTGGCCTCCTGGCCACTGAAAGGAAGAGAATTTCTCAAGGATGTTCTCTTTGCTCAGCATGGAAGGGAATTCCTACAAATGGGACTCTGTGCTTAAAGCTAGGCCCCAGGAAGGGGAGGCGCTGAGGAGATATAGGAGAGGCTGATGGGCCTGGGTGGCCTGTGGCTGAGCTGTTGCTGCAGGGCTTTAGTTTGCTGAATCTTGGAAGGAGGAGCTGGTGTGGGGGGAGCACTGAGGGGAGACAAAGACGACATCACAGAATTGGGAGTTTGAGAACTTGGTGGTCACACTGAGGACAAACATAGATGGAGACTTGGAGATGTGTCAATCTCTCTAAATGGCTAACATTTACTGAGGACTTACTATGTGCCTGTACTGTACTCATTGTTTTACAAACATGTCATGTGGCACAGTGATTAAGGCATTCAGCTGCTGACCAAAACGTTGGTGCTTCAAACCCACCAGTTGCTCTGCTGGAGAAAGATGGGGCAATCTGCTTCTGTAAAGATTTACAGCCTTGGAAACCTTATGGGGCAGTTCTACTTAGTCCTGTAGCGTTGCCGTGAGTCAGAATCAACTGGAATCAACTTGATGGCAGTAGGTTTTTTTTTTTTTTTTTGGGGGGGGGGGTTGTGTCATTTATAAACATGTCGCAATAAATCTTCATAATAAAGTAGGTAAGATTCCCCCATTTCACAAATATGGAAGCTGAAGCTCAGAGAGTTGAAGTGAGTGGCAGTGCTGCTGGCTGCCTCAATTTCTTCCATTGCTGGTCAGTCCCTCAGATGAGAGTGGGCTCCAGGCATAGGGAGAGTCATCTTCCGAGGCCACCAAGTATAGTGAGTGGTTAAAAGTGTAGGCTCTGGAGTCAGATTGCCTCACTTTAAATCTCAGCTGTCAATGAGCATGGGAAATATGGCTGGGTGGAGAAAGGTCGTGATACATATAGACTTGTACAAGAGAGACTCGTGTCCTGAACCCCATGTTGAAAGGGAGCTACAGCGACTTGTAAGGAGTGGACAGAGATGGCAGACTGGCTATGCCTGGAATGAAATTCTGCAGAGTCCAAGGATCTAAATGCAAACCTGGACTTTCAGGTCTTTGTGAATGTGTATTTGTCAAGGCATTTTATTTAGCATATTTATAATAGTGTGTTGCTATGATGCTGAATAGGAGCCCTGGTAATGCAACAGTTAAGCGTGTGGCTGCTAATCAAAAGGTTGGTGGTTCAAACTTACCTAGAAGGTCCATGTAGAAAGATACAACAATCTGCTCCCATAAAGATAAAGCCTAGAAAACCCAAGGGCAGTTCTACTCTGTCACATGGGTCACAATTGACTTGATGGCACTAATAATAACAACATGATGCCAAATGAGTTTCAGGGGAGCTTCCAGACTAGGGCTCAGAAGAAAGGCTTGATGATTTACTTCCAAAAATCAGCCAATGAAACAGCCTATGGGTCACAATAGTTCAACCTGCAGCCCGTCATGGGGATGGTGCAGAACCAAGCAGTGTTTAGTTCCATTGTGCGTGGGGTCACCCTGAGTTGGATGCTGACTTGACGGCAGCTAACAATGACAACATCTTTAGGTGCTTAGTACCTGGCGTATAGTACATTTGTGCTCTTGCTTGGGGCTCTGCAAACAGCAGGGGTAGCCTGGCCATCGCACAGAGCCTGGAGCCAGGCTGCCTGCATTCAAATTCTGAGTTCTGCCCCTTACTTGCTGTGTAACCTTGAGTAATTTACTAAATTGTTCTGTGCCTCCATTTCTTCATCTATAAAACAACAGCACCTACATCAAAGAGTTGTTGCAAGATTATAAATGTGAGGTGATGTGGTACAGTGAATTACTTGATATGGCTCTTCTAGCCATGATCTTTGTGACTCCCACCTGATGATGGGTGGGACTATGCAAATGTGAGGTGCTTGTGACCCACCTAGGGGACTGGATAACTTGCTAATAATATAAATAAGGGGCATGGCACACTTGAGTAGCTGGGACCATGCAAATAAGGTGCATGGAACCCTGATGTGATGATTGGTCAGTTTTGCCACCATCTAGGCTTTAAAATGATTCATCCCTGAGGGAGAAAGGGAGATCTCACCACCATCAAGAAAGAAGAGCCAGGAGTGGTGTAATGCTAGTAAATAATTTGTTGTTGTTGTTGTTGTTATGTGCCGTCGAGTCGGACCCAACTCATAGCAACCCCTCCTTGGGTTTCCGAGGCAGTATCACTACGGAAGTAGATTGCCCCATCTTCCTTCTGAGGAGTGGCTGGTGGGTTTGAACCACCAGCCTTGTGGTTAGCAGTCAAGTGTTTTAGGCACTATGCTACCAGAGCTCCTAGTAAATAATTTAGTAAATGCTAAATGAAATGTCCTTGGACTCGAGATCCCTACATTGAACCTCTTCAACCCAGGAGACAGAGCGAGCAAGCAAGCTGTAGTACTTCGCTGAGATGACAGAGAGACAGGAAGAAGTGGCAGCCAGTTTGGCAGGAGACCGAGCAGCAGATCCGGCAGGAGACAGTACAATGGGCTTCCAGACCCACAGAGTGGAAAGCTGAGTGCCTTCAGGCAGGAGACATTTACTGGCAGGACCAAAAGAGCTTTGTAGCACTTGCCTGAGCAGAGCAGAGGCCAGTGGGCTGCGGGACAGAGAAGCTGAGGTCAGAGAAAAGCTTGCTTGCAGCATGGCTGAGACAGGGTGTCCTAATCGAAGAACTATGTGTTGAGTGTTTCTGATCCTGAGTTATACCTGCTACTTCCCTAATAAACCCAGTAATTGTGACTATTGTCTGTGAGTTCGAGGCCATTGCAATGAATTATCGAACCCAGCAGAGAAGTAGAGAGTGCTGTGGGAGAGACGGTTGATGTCACAACTGGCAATAAGGTTGGAGGGTGGTGGCATGTCTGACCTCTGCTTCATAGAAATCAGCCTTGGACTGTTGGCTTTGATCTTTCTTCCCTCCTGTGAAGTTAGAGGAGGTCAGATGCTTCCCCCACACCCTTTTTGCAGGTGCTTAGAAAGAGTGCCTGGAACACAGTAAACACTGACTTGGATTTAGCTCTCATTCCTAGCTCAGAAGGACTGTGTTTAGATGGATTAGATTGAACTTTGTGCGGCCTTAGGTAGCAGAGCAAGGATCAGGTGGGGAAAGTAAGAAGAGCGCTGCAGTTGAGTTTCAGGGCTCCAGGGCTCTGACACTTTCTTGCTATGTAACATTTTGCAAATTACTTTGCCTCTCTGTGTCTCTTTCCTTATCTTTAAAATGGAGATGATTTGAACTACCTGACAGTGCCTGCCTGGCCCAGTATCCAGCACTGGCAGAGAGTTGCCAGTTTCCCAGTTTTCCTTTTAAAACATCTTCATTTCTTTCCATTGTCTCCCCTCCATCTCTTTCTACTCTTCACTCAAATTTATAGTCAATTGCCTCTTTTGTTCCTGGGTAGCACGAACAGTTTGCACTCAACTACTAACTTTAAGGTTGGCAATTTGAACCTCCCTGAAGCAGCATGGAAGAAAGATCTGGTTCTGTGTTTCTGTGAAGAGTACAGTTAAGAAAACCCCATGAAACAGTCCTACTCTGTAACACGTGGGGTTGCCATGAGTCTGAATTGACTCCATGGCAATGGGTTTGCCTCATTTAATCTGCACAATAATGTGAGGTAGGTTTTCCAAACTGGAAAACTGAGGTTTGGGGAGGTAAGTGATTTTCCCAAGGTCACACAGTGACAGGTGGAAGAGCCAGGACTTGGGCTGTGAGTCGTGGAGAGGGAAGGGAAGAGGAGCAGAAGGGAGCTTATATTTATGGTACCCTCCCTCTGTGTCCTGCATTTGTATATTGGCATGTAACCCCCAAAAACATCCCTGGGGAGGAAGTGGGTGGGGAGCTGTTGCATTGTGGTAAATTGTAGCCAATGTCATGAGACAAAGTGTATGTGAACTGCTGTATGGAAAGTGAATTTGCTCTGTAAACTTTCACCCAAGTCACAATTAAAAAAAAAAAAGCAAACACTCCATGGGGTAGGAAGACTTACAGAGCCTCATTTTATAGGCACGGTGTCTGAGCCTAAGGATATGGAGTTAAGTTCCTATAGGAGGTACCTCTGTCTGCTGCCCATTGCCTGGTTTTGGACAGCATGGTAAGCATTCCTAAGACTGACTCCAGTTTCAAGCAGACTCATCTTTCCAATTTGATTTCCTGCTGCTTCCCCAAGGATGGGACATTACCATGAGAAGATTGGTGCTTTCCCTCCCTGGATTGGACACCGGTTTCCGGAATTCCCCTAGGGGCTAACCTCTAATTTCAATATGTTAATGTGTGGAATCTAAGGCATATTTATTGCTTATGGAGATGTTAGTTATTTACATGGAAAACTGATTTATCTATTAGATAATTAGTAAACTTCAATAATTGCGAAAACCTTTTAGCAATCAGTTGACATTTAATTAACATACAATAACTGTCTTATTAAATCTACATTAAATGCCTATTGGAGTTAATTAAAACTCATACCTATGACTCCACATTCTTTGGGAATCCTCATTAAAGCCCACCAGTAAGAATGCAGATGGGGAAATTCCCTGGAAAGTGATTTGTAACAGGCTTATTTGAATGGTACTCAAACATTTATTCAGTGCCAGCTATGTGCTGAAAACAATGGTGAGCAAAACAGAAATGAGTCTTGCCTTCACAGAGTTTATACTCTGGCAAGAGGTGTGATGATTCATCAAATAGACACACCAATGTTACTCTGCCACTGTGGCATGTGCAATGAAGGACAGGTAGGTGCTGGAGAAACCCCAGATTGTATCTCTTCATGAGGGTCAAAATGATTGCTTGAGCTTCATTCTGAAGATTAAGCAGAAGCTTTCCAGGGAAAGGGGAGTCCCCGGGGCAAATGGTCAATGCACTTGACTTAACCCAAAGCCTTGAGGTTTGAGTCAGTCAGAGGCCCCTCAGAAGAAAGACCTGAATGTCTATGTCTGAAAAATCAGCCATTGAGAACTCAATGGAGCACAGTCTTACTCTGACACACATAGAGTCAGAATTGACTCTATGGCAACCAGTCTGGTCTGATCCAGGGAAAGAAGGGTGAGGAGGATGTCCAGGCAGAAGGAACAACATTGGCAAAGGCTCTGAGGAGGGAGGGAGCATGATCAGTAGGAAGGTCTGAGCAAAGAGGAGTGTGACGTCAAGGACATAGGTCCTTCTACTAGGAGCAATGGGAAGTGGGGATTAGTGGTCGTGAGGTGGCAGCAGTGGAATTGGATTTGTGTCTGGAGAAGGCCATTCTGGCTGCAGAGAGGAGAAGGGGTTGGAGGAGGATGAGAATGGAGATGTATCAAACAGCCAGGAGGCTACTACAGTGGTCCAGGTGAGAGAAGCTGGTTGCTTGGGCTGAATGATAGATAATCATGAGGATGGAAAGATGTCAACAAACTCAAGAGCTGTTTCATACGTAATCCTCAACAGAAGCTGACTGGTGATGAGAGAGAAAGCATCAAGGAGGCCTTATAGGCTCCCGGCTTTAGGAACTGGTTGTCCGGTGCCATATGCTGGAAGCAGGAACAATGGATGAGGTCCCGATTTGGGGATGAAGACCAGAAGGTCAGTTTTAGATATAAGATATCCAAGAAGAGAGTGAAACAGATAGATGGATAGGCCTTTAACTAAGAAGAGAAGTCTGGGCTGAAGATATAAAGAACCCTGATGCTCAGGCCTGCCCCAGAGATTCTGATTTGATTGGTCTGGAATGCAAGTGATTCTGATGTGCAGCCCATATAATAGAGATTTCATTATTACCTACTTCAATCTGGGCCTCTCCAGCTGTTTTTGTTCACCTCTTCTGGAGCCCATCCTCATCTGTCTGGAGTCCATGGATATAAGCTCATATTACTGTTGACGCTGTAAGTAATAATGGCATCACTCATTGTTACTGAGCACTCACTGTGCTCTGGGCACTGTGCTGAATGCTTTGCTACTATTCTCTCATTTCATCTCCACAACACAAGTGAGAGTTAGGTATCATCTCCATTCTATAGACTCGGAAACAGACACTCTGAGAGTGTTTTGCCCACTGCCACACAGCTGGTATTAAGTGAAAACTGAGATTTGAACCCAAATCCATTAGATTCCAAAGTCCTCTCGCTCTATCCTGACGATACACTGATACACTGCCGTCAAACCAGGGAGAGGCTTTGTACCATGCCTGACTCATGGGCTGTAAGTTAGACAAGGTAGGGAAGGGTTTGTGAATGTGAGTATGTATAAGGGAAGGGTCCTGGTTCTCAGCAAGAAGCTCAGAGGCCTCTTTTCCCTTTTTTACGTTTTGCCTGTTGGTTTGGAGCCATAAAAAACTGAAAGAGATGAAAGACAGAATGAGCATGTATTGAGTAGGTCAGGAAATTACTGCAAAGACCCCCAAACTCACATGTATATTATCAAACTCCATCTACTAGCTAGCATTTCTCAAAATACATTCAGAATTAAATGATGTTATTTGGGAAAAAATGCTTTCTGTAGTCAACCAGAAACTATAAGCTATTATGCTACTATGAAGCTCCAAGGAGTCCCTGGGAGGTGCAAGCAGTTAACATAACATAAATGAAAACTTGGAGGTCTGAGTCCACACAAAGGTCACTCAGAAGGAAGAGCAGGTGATCTACGTCTGGAAAATTAGCCATTGAAAAGCTTATGAAGTTCAGTTCTATTCTGAAACACATGGGGTTGCCTTAAGTAGGAAGCAACTCTAGAGCACTGGTTTGTGAAGCTCAAAACGTTATTTAAGAAAAGAATGCTTTTTTCCTACTCCTCCTCTCCCCTCTTCCTCCCTTCCTCTCCTTACTCTTGCCTTCTCTCTCTTTTCTCCCCTCCACTCCCTTTTTCTCTGCATGGAGCATCTAACTCAGTGTTTCTCAAAGTGCAGGCTCCCAAATCCTCCACATCAGAACCACCGGAGGAGCTTCTTAAAAATGCAGACTCTTGCTCCCCTCCCAGCCCTCAGATTCTGCATCAAAATCTCCCCAGTTGGGACCCAAGGACTGTACATTTTATCAAGCATGCCAGGCGATTTTAGTGCCCAGTGAGCTTTTATAACCACTCTTCTAGAAGGGCTAATGTTCCGAGAACATACTTTGGGAATGCTGCTGTGAAAGGAATAGAAATGTCTTTAACTTCCACGAACTGCTACTTTAAAATTGATATAGATGCGCTAATAAACAAAATACAAATTTACTTGAATTGCTGCCAAATCCACAGTTGTTTTGGTGAAACATTGACGTTCACCATCAGCAAGGATGAAAAGTACAGTTGTCCCCAGTGCGGGAGTCAGAGGAACATTTTGAAATTAACAAGGAGTTTTCACATCCCAAAATGTTGGTCCAGAGTTTGCGCAGAGGTTCCCTGTCAGTACTGAGTGCAGCCAGTACTCAGGATTCTGCTGAGGGAATCCATGGAGAGGAGAAAGGCATCCCTGCCACTGTGTTATTTCAACTAGACCAGCTTTACTGTGATCTCTTTACATTTTGTTTGAAATCAGGTTTGACTGCTTTGAAAAACAAAAACAAAACAAAACAAAACAAAACAAAAAACAGTTAACAGAACAACCGAAGCAGAAATAAAAATGTTCACACATTGTGAAGAATGTAACCCATGTCACTTAGTAGAAGTTGTTGAATGGGAACATATACTGCTGCATAAAACTTCACTGAAAGTGCAATAAAATATTATTTAAAAAAAATAAAAAGTTTTCTGAATACCACCCATGCAATTCCTTCATTTGTCAGAGGAGGGACCTGTGACCCAGAGAGGGACAAGGACTTCCCTAAGGTCACTCAGAGGGCCAGAGGGAAAGCCTGAACAAGACTCCTTGGCCTGCAATTGGCCCTGATCACTGTGCAGAGTGTCAAGGCTGTTAAGATGCAGCCCACGGCCAGTGCGGCCAAAGTCAGCTGTAAGTCAGAGCACGGGAAACAGGCCTAGGAGAGCCGCATCTCCTCCTTGGGGCTGACCTCCCTCCCTGGCCTCACCGTTGCTCTCCTCGATGCCTTTTCTGAGCACCTAAGCATATGTATGAAGCGGAAATCAAACGCCTGCCTCGGACTTGACAGAACTGCTGAACTAAGAGCCATACAACGTCCTCTGCTGAAGGACATCACCTTGTCAAGATAAAGCTTGGTGAGTGCTCCTCAGGAAGTCGGGCTTCCAGGGCGGGATCATGTATATTCATGGCGACTCTGGAGCCAGCCCACTGCCTCACCCCCAGGCTCCCTGCCAGCTTGCTGACCAGCCTGGTGGCCCTGGGCAGAGCACTTGATGCTTGGGCTGGTTTGGAGGGAGGGGACCTGGGTCCCTACTGCCCCTCATTGGGACTGGCCCTGGTAGATACTTACATATATTGCCTTCACTGAGTTCAAGGCCAAAGTACCGTTACAATCCTAGTTCTGGCTTTTCTCTGAACTCTCCAGGTTTGGGGGCCCAGCATAATCCTCCGTGTGGCATTTGAGGCCCTCTGGGAGCTCTGGTAGCATAGTACCTAAGGCACTTGACTAATCAGAAGGCTAATCAGAAGGCTGGTGGTTCAAACCCACCAGCCACTCCTTGGAAGGAAGATGGGGCAATCTACTTCCACAGTGATACTGCCTCGGAAACCCAAGGAGGGGTTGCTATGAGTCGGGTCCGACTCGACAGCACATAACAACAACAACAACAACGTGAGCTGGCCCTGACCTCCTTCTAAGAGCACCTTCATGGACTCTGCCCTCCAGCCACGTAGAAGTCCTTGCTCTTCTTTGCCATCACCACTGGCCCTTTCACACTACTGTGTTCGTGTTCAGCGTAGCCCCCTGCTTGGCATTCCTCTCCCCCTTCTCTGCCTGTGAGCCCTCACTATCCCTTTAAGGTCCAGATCTAGCTCCATACCTCTGAAGCACTCTCTGGTCCCTCCAGACAGATTTGCCACCCCCTCCTCTGGGCAACCACAGGTCCTCCTGGCATCCTGGCATGGCCCTAGTCTTGTGCTTGCAGGTACTCATTTATGTGTCTCCTTCCTCCTTTCCACTGAGAGCTCCTTGAGATCAAAGCGGTGTTCTCCAGCGCTTGGCCCAGTAGGGACTAGTATACATGAAAATTCTGATTACTATTCTTACATAATAAAATGATACCCAAAACCTATAGTTCTTAGCTGCCATCAAGTTGGCCACCTACTCATGGCAATCCCATGTACAACAGAACAAAACACTGCCCAGTCCCCATGATAAGTTGCATATTGGACTATTGTGATCCATAGGGCTTTCACTGGCTGACTTTTCTCCCTTGTCTGTCTTAGTCTGCAAACTCCACTAAAACTTGCTCATCGTCATAATAGCAACAATGCAAGTCTCCACTGATCGGTGGGTGGTGGCTGAGCATGAAGTGCATTGGTTGGGATTCAAACCCAGTTCTCCAGCATGCAAGGCAAGAATTCCACCACTGCCTCATCCCTGGTGCTGCAAACAGTTAACATGTCTGGCTGCTAACTGAAAGGTTGTAGGTTTGAGCCCACCAAGAGGTGCCTTGGGAGAAAGACCTGGTGATCTACTTTCAAAAAATCAGCCATTGAAAACCCTTGTGGTTGCCATGAGTTAAAATCAACTCAACAGCAACTGGCTAGTAACCCCCAAATTTTGTCCTTTAAAACAGTCATTCTGTTACGTTGGTAGATTCTGTAAGTTTGAGTTTTAGACAGGATGCTTGCTGCAGAGATGGCTTATCTCTACTCCACAATTTCAGGGACCTCAGCTAGGAAAACTCAAAGGTTTGGGTTTGACTTGGTGACTGATGAATAGAATCAGCACATTGGCTGATATGAAGACAATATGAAGACTAAGATTGCTGACAAATGCCTACCCATGCTTTTTCAGGTCGTTTGACTTCCTCACAATGTAGTGGCTGCAGTGGCACTGGACTGCCCTATGGTGGCTCACGGCTCCAACAGTGACTGTGCTAGTGAACAAGGCAGAAGTTGCATCACCTTTTGTGATTGAACCTGGAAGCCATACAGTGTCCCTTCCATTGTGCTCTATTGGTTGAAACAGTAACAAATCCACTGAGATTCAACAGGAGGGGGATTAGATACCACCTCTTGAAGGGTGAGTGGCAAGGTCACATTGGAGAAGAGCATGTGAGATGTGAGAGATTATCATGATTATCTTTTTTTTTTTTTTTTTTTTTTGCTCTGGTGGCATAGTGCCTAAGGCATTTGACTGCTAACCAGAAGGCTGGCTGTTCAAACCCACCAGCCACTCCTCAGAAGGAAGATTGGGCAGTCTACTTCTGTAGTGAACTGCCCCAGAAACCTAAGGATGGGGCGTGATGGGTTGGATCTGACTTTACAGCAGTGAGGATCATCTGCCATGGCTGAGTTAAATAGAGTTCAAAGGAGCTCCATGCAGGCATCATTATTGAGCATTTTGGAGTTGGCTGCAGCCAGGGTGAAGCAATTTTGGTTCTTCTGTTCTCCTTGAAATATTATTTTGCATAAATACATGTTTTGGGGTTGATTGCCTTTAATCTTCATGTTTATGAGTTATAATGACTGCATCTATTGCCAGTTAGCTGGGTGGCTTTGGGTATGTCACTTAACACCTTTAACCCTCAGTTTCCTCATCTATAAGATGAAGATGAAAACAGTATCTTCCTCATTATAATAATGGTTAAGTTCAAGTGAACTATTCCTGGGAATGTACTCAACACAGGGACTGAAGCATTGTAAACACCCATGGTTTTTGAGTTCTCTGTGGGTTGAACATTTAGATTCATCTGTTTGTTTAATCAGCATACATTTATCCAGTGCCTCCAGGGGCCCCCACACCATGCTAAGGAACTTATCTATCACTTGTACAGCAAACAGTATTTGTGGATTTCTTCATTCGGTTGTTCAATCATTCAACAAACACAGTTATGGATCCTCCCTGGGGAAAGAAGGGTCTCTTGGCAGAGGGGCCCGCTCTGCAGCTAATGCCGTGCTCAAGATGCATCGGGCAGAATCCTAATGGCATTGTCTGTTTCATTTTACCCATTACGACACCATTATATTTTAAAGCTTGTCTTTCTAACTCTCCTATTTTTCTTCTAGACTGCGCTTCTGCTATATGGCTCCAGTTTCCCTAACCATTAGGAAGGTATTATAGTTACTGGAGATTCATCTATCATTTTATGAGCCTCTTTCAAGGGAGGAAATAACAGGTTGTTTCAAGTGCTAAGCGACAGCTCAGAAAGCCCCGCAGAACGGGCGTCCTGTTCCCAGGGGATCAGCCAAGCGGTGTTTATCTTTGACACAATAAGCAAAAGATCAGAAATGATTACAACAAATGGCAGAGTAAACAATCTTTCTGCAGTAAAGGGCACCTGCCCAAATGCCGGAAATTGGATCCACACACAGCTGCCAATTCCAGACCGTAGCCATGATGGCTTCATTGCACCCTGGAGGCAACGCTGAGGGCAGCAGGGCTGCAGGCTCACCCCATTCTTGCCCTAAATGCCTTGACCGGAGAGACCCAAACCAGAATACCCTTCAGGAGATCTCCTTGTCCTTAGGATCAAGTCCAGCTTTCTTACCCTGGCTTAAAAGGCCCTTTATGATCCTTGGGACTTTGTCTATTTTATCCACGACTTTAACTCCATTGCTTAGAACAATGTCTGGCATATACCAGGCATTCAATAGATATTTGTTGATAGAGGAAATGAGTGCATAAATGAATGATCTAGCTACTTCCTACCTCTCTAGCTCCATGTCTTGCTACTCTCTCATAGTTTTCATTCCTCAAACCAGTGGCTATCAAGTTGACTCCAATTCATGACCACTCCATGTGTGCCAGTAGAACTCTGTTCCATAGAGCTTCCCATCGCTGAGTTTTTATCAGTAGATCACCAGGCCTCTCTTCTGAGAAGCTTCTGGATGAACTCAACTGCCAATCTTTTGATTAGCAGCCAGGTGCTTTAACTGTTTACACTACCCAGGAACTCTAGTCAATGTCTCTGGAACTCCTGGAGTTCCAGACACATTGACTTTCTTTCAGTTCCTAGAATATTGTATGCTTTTATTTTTTTTCCAGGTCTCTTTTGGACACTCTGCTCTCTCTGCCTAGAACATCCACCTCCATCTCTTCCTGGTTAACTTTATACATCCTTCACGTCTCAATTCAGATGGCCCTTCTTCCAAGAAGCCTTCCCTGATCACACTTCTCCCAGGCACACTCCATCCTAATGGCAGGGTAGGTCTCCTCCTGTGTGTTCCACTAGAACCTCTACTTTCTTTAGCACAATCCTTTCCATAGCCTAGTGTCTGTGTTCCCTGTTGGAATGTAAGCATTCTGAAGGCTGCAACATCTGTCTTGTTTTCTGCTCTGTTCACTGCAAATAGCTTCCAGAGTGCAGAGCTACTACCAGGAAGTAGCTTCCCACCCAGGGACTGCATGTCTCAACCTTACTTACATCCATGGGACTATTTTTTGCAGTAAGTAGAAGTGATGTTTGTCCCTTCTGGACCAAAGTGGTTAAGACGGGGACACCTAGTCTTCCACACCCTCTTTCTTCCCTTCTTTTCCAATCAGATGCAAAGGATCTAGTGAGACACTAGATAAAACCAAACCAAACTCACATCCTCTGAGTTGATTCTGATTCATAGCGAACCCCATTGGGTTTCCGAGGGGGTAAATCTTTATAGAAGTAGTTTGCCCCATCTTCCTTCTGCAGAGTAGTCTGGTGGGCTTAAGCCAGCAGTCAAATGCCTTAGTCACTAGATAGAAACACCCTAAATTCCCTAGCCATCACTTGGAGTTGAGCTATCCAGGAAAGATGACTGAAGGGAACATCTGCTTTGGACTTAACGTAAGTATGAAATAAACTAATTGTGTTAAGCCACTAAAATTTTGGGAATGCTTGTTTCAGCAGCTAACATTAAATGGCTAAAATGCTGCATTGTCTCAACAAGTATTCATTGAAAGAAGAGTTTCCTGGCCACACAAACCTAAGACCACGTCTGTATACTACCCGGGCTCAGCACTTTCTGGAAACCTATGGTCTTGCTGTGACAAATAGTTTGGGAATCAGTTCAAATCATTGTCAAAGACAGCAACTTGTTAGATTAAATGGTACTCCAAGCTGAGTACCATTGGGGAACATGATTCTTTGCTCATGGTCAGAATTGACATCATTCAATACAAGGCATTTTAATGAAAATAAACACGTGATCCCCTTTGGCATAGTCCATTAAATAGGGTAAGTGCTACTTTTTTCTTTAATCCTTGTCCCATTCACAAGTCCTCTAGGTTCTATCTCGAGCTGTTCCATTTGTCCCTCTATTTCCATCCCACTGTGTGGCCATGGTTCAGTCCTTAATCAGCTTGAAACACTATCCAAGTGGCTGTGGACTGGTCTACTCACCTCATGTTTAAGTTTGGCCAACACTTACTTTTATTTACTGTTACTTGTGCTTACCATCTTCCACATCACAGCCATAAAACCCAGAACTGACCTCATATCCACCTGTTGCTCTCAAGGGAAGTCCAGATTCCTTACCTGACATTCTAAGCCCTTTGTTGTTGTTGTTGTTGTTGTTATGTGCCGTCGAGTCGGCCCCGACTCGTAGTGACCCCTCCTTGGGTTTCCGAGGCAGTATCACTACGGAAGTAGGATCACCCAACCTTCCTTCCCAGGAGTGGCTGGTGGGTTTGAACTGCCAGCCTTCTGGTTAGCAGTCAAGTGCTTTAGCCACTATGCTACCAGAGCTCCTTCTAAGCCCTACAAAGACTAAATAATGCTCCTCTCTCCCGTCTTATCTCCCATGAGTATCCTCATCCACCTGATGTTTCAGAGAATCTAAACCCTCTTTTCCCACCCTGGCTGTTTTGCTGGATGCTACCACCAAAATATCACCTTTTCCAGGGAGTCTGCCTAGATTGTCCTCCTCTGAAATCCTACAGTCCTGTACCTCTGCATCTCTCAGGACCTCTCTTACCTTAGACATCTTAAAAGCAAAGTGTGAAGAAAAGGCATGTGTGTGTTTAGTTTATTAGGAAAGTGTTGCCAGGGAACAGGTGTGAGGAACTAGGAGAGTGAAGTGGAGAAGGAGGGAGAACTAATATGGACAGATTAATGAGCTAGCCATTGTTTGAGGTCTTAGAAATGCATCTTGTCTGCTTGGGAGAATGAAACGTGGCCCCACAAGTGGTAACTACCCTTCCTCCTAGGTTGCACAAATGACTTTGTAGCAGGTTCTCTGATATCTCTAGCTATGGCTTTTGAAGAGCCTGCCCAGGAAGTGAGAGAGCCTCACGAAGGGCTCTGTCAAGTGGCATTTGCAAGAAACTGGCCAAAGCCTATGCAGAGCTGGCCACTCAGTGGTGGCTGGAGTGACGGGGTGCTGAGATCTTCTGAAGTGGCAAATAAGAGGGATGTGCCCTTCTTCCAGTTTACCTGCTATTATTGTTTTTATGTATATATAGTCTTCTTTGTCTAATTTGAGGATGAGTCTTCCTTCAAGCCTGATGCCATGTTTGTCTTCATATTGTCTGGCTTCTCAGATTATTTGTTCAGCATACAGATTGAAATAAGTAAGGTGAAAGGGTACAACCCTGCTGCATACCTCTTCCAATGTTAAACCCTTTACAAATTTAAACAACTACCTGGGGATTCCTTGAAGCTGGAATTATATTTTATCCCCAGTATTCAGCATGGGTTCTAACACAAAGTTGTTAGTTGCTGTCGAGTTAGCACTGACTCATGGTGATCGTATGTACAACAGAACAGAATGTTTCTCAGTCCTGTGCCATCTTCACCATTGGTGGGGTGTTTGAGCCCATTGTTGCAACTACTGTGTCAATCCATCTCATCTAGGGTTTCTTTTGCTCCCACAGACTCTACCAAACATGATGTCCTTTCTTAGTGACTGGTGTTTCCTGATGAAGTGTCCAAAGTACATGAGCTGAAGTCTTGTCATCCTTGCTTTTATGGAACATTCTGGTTGCATTTCTTCTAAGACTGATTCGCTTGTTCTTCTGGCCTCAAATATGCTTAATAAATAAATGAAAATATTCTAACAACTTTTGTCTGCAGAGCAAAAATTTATAACAGACCCAAAAGAAATTCTCCTTCAATGTGAGTGATTAAAAAAAAAAAAAAAAAAAAAACCGCCATCAGTCAATTCCAATTCATAGCGACCCCCATTGGGTTTCTGAGGTTGTAAATCTTTACGGAAAAAAAAAAAACCCGGTGAAGGAGAACAGAAGAGGTATATCCAGAAAAGGAGCTCTGGTGGCATAGTGCCTAAGGCACTTGACTGCTAACAGGAAGGCTGGTGCTTCAAACCAATCAGCCACTCCTCGGAAGGAAGGTTGGGCAATCTACTTCCGTAGTGATACCACCTTGGAAACCAAGGAGGGGTCGCTATGAGTCGGTGGCAAATAACAACAACATATCCAGAGAAAACCTTGAACAAAACAACAGTAGCAAATATTTACATTGTGCTTACTATATGCCATCAGGAGCTCTGGTAGCATAGTGCCTAAGGCACTTGACTGCTAACCAGAAGGCTGGCGGTTCAAACCCACCAGCCACTCCTCGGAAGGAAGGTT
>NW_006921779.1:1788104-1801484 GCF_000298275.1 Orycteropus afer afer | reverse complement strand
TTAGCAGTCAAATGCCTTAGGCACTATGCCACCAGAGCCCCCGATTTGAGTAATAGTAAAAAAAAAAAAAAAAAATTAGAAAAGAAGTAGAAATAATCCATATGGAAATAAAAAGAAAAACACGTTTTACTTTACATATAAACAAAGAAACACATTAAAACAACAAGAAGCTGGCTTTGTTTTTAAAAAATATATAACAAAAGCAGACTTATTATTGTGTGCATATTTTCTGATAGTCTGGGTTGGCTTCAGGACCCTGGGGAACAGGCTCTCCCATTCACTGCTGATGCATCTTTCTAGGAGCGATTTGGCAATATGTATCAGAAGCCTTAAGAGTTTGCATATGCTTCGACTGAGCAGCTCCTTCCGGAACAGACCCTAAAGAAATAGTGAAGACTGTGTGCAGAGATTTAATTGTAAGAGTATTTATCACAACTGTTTATGGCAGTGAAATAATAAAGTCCAACAATTGGGCTTGTTCTGTAAACTATGGTACATATCACAGTGGATTGCTAGGCAGTCATTAAAAATGATGCTGGGAAATAATATTTAATGGCATGGAAAGATATACACGATAAAGTGCTAAGGGAGAAGCAGCAGATTACAAAACAGATCAGCCCATGAGGGTGAAAAAACATGTACTTACCTCAAACAGGACTGCTCAGAAGGATGCCAATCACCTCGGCCCAGTAATAGATAAAAGCACAGACCCTGGACCCAGTGCGTCCGGATTCAAACCCTAGCTATGCTGAAAACCAGCCATGTCAGTTTGGATAAATGACTCAACTTCTTTTTGCCTTAGTTTCCTCATCTGTAAAATGAGGATAATAGTAGCACCTACGCTTGTGTATCTGGAGCATTAGCCAAGTTAATGCTTTTGGATGCTAACCGGAAGGCTGAAGGTTCGAATCCACCCAGAGGTGCCTTGGGAGAAAGACCTGGAGAGTCACTTCTGAAAAATCAGCCACTTAATACTCTATGGAGCACACAGTTCTACTCTGATACACATGTGAGGGCTCTCTGAACCAGCAGCTACTGATAGGAACTGGGTTGGAAGTATGTCTACATACGTAAAGCACTTAGAAGTGTTCTGCGCACTGCATGTCGTCAGCAAGACAAATAAGAGTTTGTGAAGCAAAAATGTTCAGTGCTATATCAGAAAGTTGGAATCTATTTGACTGCAATGGGTTTGATTTTTAGTTTATATCAGAAATATAAGGAGAGGCCTGTGGAGAGAGAAACTAATTCTCTGGAGGAGGATGTGAGGCAGCCTTAAAGAGACAGTAGCACTTGTTTGGGTCTTGAATGAGGTGAAGGACTTCCATAGTAAGGCTAAAGACTTCCTCACCCAGTTTCCTTAGGAGCCTAGGTTCAAGGCTTCCTCAAAAGAGGAACTGGGAGGGCTTCTTTCCGTTGAGGCTACTCTCTGGATAAACATGGCTGCTGGGAAACAGGCCTTATAGGGAGGTGGGCTTGTGGTCTCTCTAATAGCTCGCCTAGTGCTGCTCTGGCCAGGCCTTCTCTTTGTCCATTTGTGCACTACATTTCCCATTTGCTGAGTGAAGCAGGATTGCCAGGTAAGTGTTAGGACAAAAGGTGAAGCCTCAGTTTAAGAAATAAGTTTGCTTCTAAAAAGGTAGATTTTGTTAAACAAAAGTTCTGCTGAGCTAAAGTTTTGGGAGTGCATTTATATTATAGAGTTCTTGGATTTCAGAGCCTGCAGTGATCATGGGATCTGTAGATGGACAAATGATAACAACGAACTGGAAAGTCTTACCAAGGAGATCACGAAAGCCCAAGGCTCTGGACTCACAGCTAAGTAAGTCATGGAACAAAGATATAGTTGCATGGTGAGGTCAGGGGAAGGGACAAGGTGCAGATTTGGGCTCAATATAAAGATGATTCCTTTAACAGGTAGCTCTATCCAGAACTGACCTGAGCTGCCTGGAAGGTAGTGAGTTCCCCATCATCAGAGGCATTTGAGCCAAGGCTGGAAGACTTTTGGGAAATGATACAGTTTAGTGGACCTCTGAGTTTTCTTCCAGTCTTGAGATTCCACTGTGCCACCATCTTTCTCCTCTTCCTTCTTTTTAAAATCAGCAGTTTTAACAATGAAACATTTCAAGCATGTAGAAATGAAGGGAAAAATAATGTAATACATATTTTTATCCTACCATTCATATTTAAGCAATTAATATCTTGCTGTATTTATTTAAAAGAGCTCTTCTCTTTTAAGGAGCTCTGGTGTCACAGTGCCTATAGCATTTGGCTGCTAACTAGAAGGTTGGCAGTTCAAACCCACCAGCCATTCCATGGAAGGAAGATGAACGATGTACTTCTGTAAAGATTTACCACCTTGGAAACCCAACAGGGTCATTATGAGTTGAAATCTACTCGATGGCAGTGGGTTTGGTTTTTGTTTGGTTTTCTTCTTCTTTTAAAGAAGAAAAATCACAGATACAGCTAAAGCTCCGTTTCGTCTGTATGATACTGATTTTTTGGTATTTGTTCATCTGTGTCCTGGTACTATATGTGATATTCATTCATATATACTAGAAAAGAAGGTCTTTTCTTCACTTATTGGTTGAAGGCTCAAATATATCTATGAGGAAATGTGTTGATTTGGTTGTTCAAGTATTAAGCTTTTCTTTCCTCCCCAGAACTGTTAGCTTAAGGTTGTTTTTTAAAAAAGTCATTCCGTACATGCTTTTATACATTCATTGTACATATACTTACTATATATTGTTTATGGAGATATATCCTTCTCCCCCCTCCCCCATGTATCTATCATCTATATCTCCATAAACAATATGTAGTATTGCTTTTTGCATTTTGAAAATTAATGTAAATTGTATTGTCCTGATGGTATCCTTTTATAACTGATATTTTTCATTTAACATTACGTTTTTGAGACTGAACTATGTTGATGCATGAAAATTTAGTACATTTATTTCAACAATGGATACTAGTTCACTGTGTGAGTGAACTGCCCTTGATTTATCTCTTTCTTTATTCACAAATGTTTAGGTTGCTTTCTACTTTTTCTCTGTCAGGATATCTGAAATCAGAACTGCTGGATCATATTGTGTGCATATCTTCAAGTTCTCCCAGATATCAACAAATTGTTCTCCAAAATGGTGTACCCAGTTTCAATCCTACCAGGGTGAAAGAGTTTCTACTTCCTCCCATCTTCCAAAATATATGGAGGATTATTAAAAGCCATTTTAATTGTTGCCAATCTGATAAGCATGATCAGGTATCTTGGTATTGGTTAAATTTACTTCTCTTTCCCTCTCTCCCTCCTTCCTTTTCTCCTTCCTCTTTCTCCTCCTCCCTAGAACCTCCAGACATCCTTATCTGTTCTTGACTTTAAAAGAAATACTTCTAACATTTCACCATAATGTATGACATTTTTCTTTTAGTTTTTGGTAGATACTCTTATCAGGTTAAAGTTCCCTTCCTAGTTTGCTAAGAGTTTTCTTAAATCACAAATTAGTGTTGCTGGTTTTTATCAAATGCTTTTTCTAAACCTAGTAAGATACTTTTTTTTTTTTTTTACTTTAATCTGTTAATCTGGTAAATTCAAATGATAGATTTTATAGATTTTCTTCCTGCTTCAGTTCTTGTTAAGTAAAACATTTCAGACCAAATTGAAACCCTGTATGCTCTGCACCGATCCCATACTTCTTCCTCCCTCCCCTGAGGCAAATACCATCCTAAATTCAGTGTTTATTATTCCCATACATATTTTCACACTATTGCTACATATGTATGTATCATAAACAATATGTGGTGCTGTTTTGCATGTTTTCAAAGTTTGTATAAATGGTGTCTTACTATGCATATTCTATAAGTTGTTCTTCCATTTTGATACTTGTAAGTCTAGTTCATTCCTTCTAATGGGTGTATGAGATTGAAATTTTGTAAATTTTTTAAAAATTCCTTCTTTTTTGTAGGAATACTAAAGTTGTTTCAAATTTCTAGCTATTACAAACAATGTCCCATATAAATATTCTTGTAAAAAATTCCTTCTGCACAATGCAAAACAGCTTTGCTGGGGCATAGCATATGCTCTTCTTCCAAACCACCAAACCAAACTCACTGCCATTGAGTTGGAACTGACTCATAGAGACCCTTCCTTGGTTTTCCTAGACAGTATCACTACAGAAGTAGATTGCCCAACATTCCTTCTGAGGACTGGCTGGTGAGTTTGAACTGCCAGCCTTCTGGTTAACAGTCAAATGCCTTAGGCACTATGCCACCAGAGCTCCCCATTCTCTTCTTCAGTGTTATTAAATATGACCAAGTTCCTTCCTTAAACATGTGCCCAGAACCATAATTAGAAATCTGTTTTGCAATATCCTTACCAATACTTGATGTTGTCAATCTTTTAATATTTGCTGATCTGATGAATATGAAATGACATTTCATTGTTGTTTTAATTTGAATTTCCCCAATTTACTAGCAAGATTGAGAATCTTATTTGTTTATTTATTTTACCACATTCCTCTCTTGATATCTTTGGTATTCTTTTTCTTATTGATTCAAAGGCTTTCCTATATATAGCTATATATTCCAAATATAAAACATTTGTTGGTTATATGCATTACAAAGATATTCTCTTAGTCTGTGACATGCCATTTTCTTCCAACCTTTCAAACTTGTGAAATAAAGCATACATTCAGCAAAGTGCTTAGGCCATAAACACCCAGTGTAAATACAAAGTGAACACCATGAAATTGTCACTCAACTTAAGACATAGAAAGGTGTCAGTTCCAGAAATCCCTCATGCATCCCCTCCCAATCATATTCACTTACCCTCTCCTGGATATAACCACTATCTTGATTTTTTTTTTTTTTTTTTGTCTATCATCTTCTTACTTTTCTTTATAATTTAGGGACCTATATGGGAGCTCTGGTAGCATAGTGGCTAAGACACTTGCCTGCTAACCAGACGTCTGGCGGTTCAAACCCACCAGCCACTCCTTGGAAGGAAGGTTGGGCAATCTACTTCCGTAGTGATACTGCCTCGGAAACCCAAGGGAGGGGTCGCTATGAGTCGGGTTTGACTCGACGGCATATAACAACAACAACATGTTGTTGTTGTTGTTAGGTGACACAGAGTTGGCTCACAGTGACCCTGTGTACAACAGAATGAAAATACAGCCCAGTCCTGTGTCATCCTCACAGTATTTGGTATGCTTGAGCCTGCTATCTTAGTCACAGTATCAATCTGTCTTATTGACAGTTTTCCCCCTTTTTCACTGACCCTCCACTTTACTGATCATGATATCCTACTCCAGGTACTGATCCCCTCTTACAACATGACCAAAATACATGAAATGAAGTCTGGCCATTTTTGCTTCTAAGGAGCATTCTGGCTGTACTTCTTCGAATACATATTTGTTTGTCCTTTTGGCAGTCCATGGTGTTTTCAGTATTCTTTGCTAATATCACAATCCAAATGC
The DNA here is from genome assembly GCF_000298275.1 of Orycteropus afer afer. NCBI lineage: Eukaryota > Metazoa > Chordata > Mammalia > Tubulidentata > Orycteropodidae > Orycteropus > Orycteropus afer. The sequence goes on along the minus strand of NW_006921779.1, from coordinate 1,796,016 downwards.
ATCAATTCTTCTTCGGTCTTCTTTATTCATTATCCATCTTTCACATGCGTATGAGGTGATTGAAAATGCCATGACTTGGTTCAGGAGCACCTTAGTCTTCAAAATGACATCTTTGCTCTTTTACACTTTAGTCTTTTGCAGCAGATTTGTCCAATGCAATACATCATCATTTGATTTCTTGACTACAGCTTCTATGGGCATTGATTGTGAATCCAAGTAAAATGAAATCCCTGACAACTTCAATCTTTTATCCATTTATTGTGATGTTGCTTATTGGTCCAGTTGTAAGGATTTTCATTTTCTTTTTCTTTATGTTGAGGTGTAATCCATGATGAAGGCTGTAGTTCTTGCTTCAGTATATGCTTCAAGTCTTCTTCACTTTTAGTAAGCAAGGTTGTGTCATCTGAATATTGCAGGTTGTTAATGAGTTTTCCTCTAATCCTGATGCCATGTTTTTCTTCATATATTCCAGCTTCTTAAATAATTTGCTCAGCATACAGATTGAATAAGTGTGATGAAAAGATACAACCCTGATGCACAATCTTCCTGATTTTAAACCATTTAGTATCCCCTTGTTCTGTTTAAATGACAGCCTCTTGGTCTATGTACAGGTTTCTCATGAGCACAATTAAGTGTTCTGGAATCCACATTCTTTGTAATATAATCCATACTTTGTTTATGATTCACACAGTTGAATGCTTTTGCAGAGTCAATAAAACACAGGCAAACATCTATCTGGTATTCTTGGCTTTTTAGCCCAGAACCGTCTGACATCAACAATTTATCTCTCATTCCATGCCCTCCTCTGAATGTGGTTTGAATTTCTGGCAGTTCCCTGTCAATATATGGCTGCAACCATTTTTAATTATCTTCAGTAAAATTTTACTTGAGTGTGATATTAATGATGATGTTGTTGTTAGGTACCACCGAGTTGGCTCTGACTCATAGTGACCCCATGTACAACAGAAAAAACACTGTCCGGCCCTGCTCCAGCCTCATAATAATTGCTGTATCTGAGCCCATGGTTGCAGCTACCATGTCAATCCATCTCGTTGAGGACCTTCCCCTATTTTTTTGACTCTCCATTTTACCAAGCATGATCTCCTTCTCCAGGGAATGGTCCCTTCTGACAACATGACCAAAGTAGGTGAGATGAAGTCTGTCCATTCTCACTTCCAAGGAGCATTCTGGCTACACTTCTTCCAGGACAGATTTGTTAGTTCTTTTGGTAGTCCATGGTACTTTCAGCATTCTTCACCAACACTACAACTCAAAAGCATCAATTCTTCTTTGGTCTTCCCTATTCATTGTCCAGCTTTCGTAAACATATGAGGTGATTGTAAATACCACCACACGTCTGTCAGTTTGTCATACTGTGGTGGCTTGCATGTTGCTGTGATGCTGGAGGCTATGCTACTGGTATTTCAAATACCAACAGAGTCACCTATGGTGGACAGGTTTCTGCAGAGCTTTCAGACTAAGACAGACTCAGAAGAAGGAAGGGGGCTATTCACTTCTCAAAGAATTGGCCAGTGAAAACCTTATGAATAATAGTGAAACACTGTCTGATATATTACTGGAAAACTTTATGAATAGCTCTGAAACATTGTCCTATATAGTGCCAGAAGATAAGCCCCTCAGGTCGGAAAGCATTGTGATGGTTAAGTTTGTGTGTCAACCTGGCTAGGGCTGGTTGAGTGGCTGAGCTGCTGGATGCAGTTATTCCCCATGGGGAGACTGGTGATTAACTCCCTGGTGGAGTTTATTGGAGCAGCTGAGTAGCTGTTTTAGGGATGTGGTCTGCTTCCAGTATATAAGAAGCAACTTTGAGGAAGGTATCCCTTGAACCCTGCATGTAGCTGAGTCATTGTTCAGCAGCCTGCCCTTTTGCCCTGCCAATCTGGGGACTTTTAATGGACTTGAATTAATGGCCTACCATGTGGTTTGGTAACATTGGGACTGTGTCTTTTCACTTGCCAACCTTGGGTTTGTCAGCTTCAGCAGCCAGTAGCTGCCTGAGTGAAGAGATGCCTCTAATTTCAGTGAGTTGGGTGCAAGAGGCAGAGCTGAAGTCCAAGGATGAAGTGCTTTCACACAGCCCTTAGAGCCTGGTACTTTGAACTCAGACTTCTAGCCTCCAAAACTGTAAGAGAATAAACTCCTGTTTGTTTGAGCCATTCCCATTTGTGGTATATTTCTGTTAGAGCAGCACTATCGGTGACCAAAACAGTACTCAAAATATGACTGGGGAAGAGCTGCCTCCTCAGAGTAGAGCCGACTATAATGATGTGGATGGAGTAAAGCTTTCAGGACCTCCATTTGCTGATGGGACATGATTCAAAATGAGAAGAAACAGCTGCAAACATCCATTAATAACCAGAAGATAAAATGTATGAAGTATGAATCTAGGAAAATTGGAAGAAGTTGTCAGAAATGAAATGGAATGGGTAAAGATTGATATGCTAGGCATTAGTGAGCCGAAATGGACTGGTTTTGGCCATTTTGAATCAGACAACCATATGATCTACTATGCTGGGAATGATAAATCAAAGAGGAATGGTGTGGCATTCATTGTCACAAAGCATTTCAAGATCTATCCCGAAGTAATGCTGTCAGTGATAGGATAATATCCATACACCTACAAGGAAGACCAATTAATATTATTATTATTGAAATTTATGCACCAACTACCAAAGCCAAAGATGAGGAAATTGAAGATTTTTACCAATTTCTGCAGTCTGAAATTATTATTGAAATTTATGCACCAACTACCAAAGCCAAAGATGAGGAAATTGAAGATTTTTACCAATTTCTGCAGTCTGAAATTGACCAAACATGCGATCAAGATGTGTTAATTATCACTGGTGACTGGAATGCAAAAGTTAGAAACAAAGAAGAATCACCAGTAATCTGAAAATATGGCCTTGGTGATAGAAATAACACTGGAGATTGTATGATAGAATTTTGCTAGACCAATGACTTATTCATTACAAATACCTTTTTTCAACAACATAAATGGTTGCTATACATGTGGACTTCACCAGATGGAGTACACCGGAATAAGATTGACTACATATGTGGCAAGAGATGATGGAGAAGCTCATATCTTTGGCCAAAACAAGGTCAGAAGCTGATTGTGGAACAGACCATCAACTGCTCATGTGCAAGTTCAATTGAAGCTGAAGACAATTAAAACAAGTCCATAAGAGCCAAAATATGACCTTGATTATATCCCTCCTGAATTTAGAAACCATCTAAAGAGTAGATTTGATGCATTGAACACCAATGACCAAAAGCCAGAGGAACTATGGGATGACATCAAGAACATCATCCATGAAGAAAGCAAATGATCATTAAAAAAACAGGAAAGGAAGAAAAGACCAAAATGGATGTCTGAAGAGACTCTGAAACTGGACCTTGAATGGAGAGCAGATAAAGCAAAAGGAAGAATTTTCAAGATAAAAGAGCTGAACAGATGATTTCAAAGAGCAGCTTAGGAAGACAAAGTCAATTATTATAATGAAATGTGCAAAGATATTAATGGCATTGTGTGATAATTTCCTCATTCTGTTGGGCCACTTTTCTTTGGAATGGGCATAAATATGGACCTCTTCTAGTCCATTGGCCAGATATCTGTCTTCCAAATTTCCTGGTATAAATGAGTGAGCACCCCCAGCACAGTATCCATTTGTTGAAATATCTCAATGGGTATTCTGTCAATTCCTGCAGCCTTTCTTTCTTTTTTTTTTTTTTTTAAATCAGTCCTCTAGTGCAGCTTGGACTTCTTCCTTCAATACCATTGGTTATTTTTTTTTTCTTCAGTGAAACAAACTATAAAACTTTATTGAGAGCAATTAAAGATGACCTATATAAATGGAGAAATATAGCAGGTTCATGCATTGGAAGACTCAGTATTATAAATATGTCAATTCCCCACAAATTGATCTATAGAGTCAATATAATCCCAATCAACACCACAGAGAAATTTAGTGAAACTTGTATCTGATTGTAAATTTCAACAGAAACTCTAATGGAGCACTGAGGTTCCGATAAGATGGCAGAATAGGCAGACAAACTACACAGACCCTCTTCAACAAAGAAAAGAGGAACCAATTAACACACATACAGAACATAATCCTGGAGCCCTGAGCTTTGAAAGGAAAGATACAGAAGTGGACTAAACTCCAACTAGTAAAAGAACCTGCATGAAAACACTGAAAAAGGAAACATATGGAGCTGCAGACTGTTAGTAATCCTGATGGCATGGACAGCTTGTATATCTCCAAGTGGTGTTAGGATCTAAGAATTAACCTAAAAATCAGCCCTGCTAGTCAGGGGCTGCATGGAGAACTGTACTGGTGGCTGGTGAATAAAAGGGGAAGCAGCAAAGAGAGAGATGGGCTGAGCTGTGGACTTTTGGCTGTCCAGAGAGTGCAGCCATTTTGAATGTTTACAAATGGTTCGACCATTTTGAATGTTTAAAGCAACAGTGTTCTCTCAGATTCCAGGGACCTAAGAATGGGCTTCACTTGCTGGGACCGCAAAGACATTCCGGATACTGAGGACTGGAAAGGTGCGATATTCCCCTTGTTAATCTTATACCCCATACTTTCTTGGTGAGTGGAGGTGCAGCCATCCCTCACTCCCATCCACCTTCTGGGCTGGCAGGAATTCCATCCCAGTCTGTGTGCTCTGATGGAGCCTGTGTGCCCTGCCCTGCTCAGCCCAGATTTTTTTTTTCTTTTTTAACTTTGTCTGTTTTAAAATAATTACTATTTTTTTCATCCTTTTTATTACTATTTTTTTCTTCTTCCCTTCCCAGGTTCTAGTTTTTGGCTTTTCCTGTCTTTTCCTAGTTTCCTTTTTTTTTTTTCCTTGTGGTTCTCCCCATTCCTTGTTTTTCTTTTTTCATTTTTCCCATTTTTCTTCATTATTCATCTACTATATTTATTTTCTCTTATTCCCCCTCCCCAGATATTATAGGGTTTTTTTTTCTCTTCATTTTTATATTCATATTTCTTTTGGCTTTTTGAAGTATTTCTCTAAATATTTTCTGTCATTTATTGCCTTTCCTCTTTTTTCCTTTTTTTTTCCCCTCTTGTTGGTGATTGTTCCTGTGTGTTTATGTGGTGTGTGTTTTTTGTCCTCTTGCTTTTACTTTTTTGATGGTTTTTAACTTATTGTTTTTGTCTGAGTAGGAGACAGCAACCATACCCATACGACCTAGCTACGCCTGCATCTCCTGCAGCTCCATGTACTGGGTGAGAGACACTGCTTCCTTCTGTACCAAATGGCCAATGATACATGACCACCAACAGAAACCTGACTCACCCTTAACTGCTCTTCACAGTTAAGAGAGACCTGTGCAGCCACTCTCATTCTCTACAACACCCAACAGAAGACAGGTGGTGCGTGCACAAGTGCTGCCAACGAGAGAATAAAGGAGCACAGTACCCTGCTTACTCAGATACACCCCAAAAAAAGAAAGAAAGAAAACAAAAATCTTGGATGAATCATTCCAACATACAATCACCAATTAAATATAAATACAACAAAGTCACAGTGTCTTGGAGACAACAGACTATCACAGTACACACAAAGAAGCAAGATAAAGTGGTAGAAATAAGGGGAAGGATGCAGACCCAGAACACATCCCCAAGGAAGAAGCAGCATTGGAACTCCCTGATAAGGAATTCAAAAGAATTATATTTAGGTACCTTCAATTGGATTAAGAAATAGACCAAGGAAAACAAAAATAAGGAAAACAGACAAAACCCTAGAACATTTTGGAAGAAAATACAAGAACAACATGACAAAATAAATGAAAAATTAGAAATGATACAAAATCTACAGACAAATCCAGAAAATTAATACTAAATATTCAGAAATAGATAACACATTGAAAGGACAAAGGAGTAGAATTAAACCAATAGAAAATAGAATTAATGAGATTGAAGACAAATACCTGAATACTTCTTTGGAAAGGGATCAATCAGAAAAAAGATCAAAACAAAACAAAAGATTTAAAAGCCATGGGATACTATCAAAAGGAATAACCTACATCTTACTGGGATTCCAGAACAGGAAGAGAAAAAAGTGTCCAAAATTTGTTGGAAGATAATTTCCCTGATATGAGGAAAGATGAGAATACATCTATTCATGGAGTCCAAAGAACCCCAAACAAGATAGACCCGAAAAGGAAATCACCAAGACATATCATTATCAAACTCACCAAAACCAAAGACAAAGAATCCTGAAAGCTGCATAGGCAAAATGAAAAGTTACCTACAAAGAGCAACCAATAAGACTAAGCTCAGATTTCTTGGCAGAAACCATGCAGGCGAGAAGATAATGGGATGGTATATATAAAACCCTGAAAGAGAAAAATTTACAACCAAGAATTATATACCCAGCAAAATTGTTCCTCAAATATGATGGTGAAATTGGGACATTTCCAGATAAGCAGAAATTAAGGGAATTTGTTAAAACCACACCAACCTTGCAAGAGATACTAAAGGGAGTTCTATGAACAGAGATCCAATAATAGCAAACAACAACAAACCATTAATACACATAATGACATGATCCAGAAACCAACCCAATTATGGAAGTATCCAAAGTAAAATAAGTTTATGAGATTGTAAATATGGAACCAGAGACATCAATTAACAAATCAAAAAGAGGAAAAAAAAAATAATGTAGTTACAGAACTAACTTCTAAATAGGAGGAAGTCAAGAGAGTTGCAAGAGAGAATGGACTGTTCTAAATTTAGGGAGAAAATTATAAACCACAGGGTAACCTCAAAGAAAAATGATAAACCTTCACATCACATTAAAAAAGAGGACAAGCAAAACTATTTAGCAAATACTAAAACAATAGCAATGAAGGAAATGATAACATGATTCACAAACAAAATGAGCTCAGCACAGAAAATTAGATGGAACGAAGAAATCAGCAACACCATGAAAAAACACCTAACAAAATGACAGAAACAAATTCATACTTGTCAATAATTGCACTGAATGTCAATGGATCGATTGCACCACTCAAGAGCTGGAGAGTTGCAGACTGGATAAGAAAAGAACCCATCAATATGCTGTCTACAGCAGACATACCTTAGAGACAAAGACAAAAATAGACTAAAAATGAAAGGTTTGGAAAAAAACATATCAAGCAAATGGCACCAAAAAAAGAGCAGGAATGGGAATGTTAATTTTGGATAAAATTGGCTTTAAGACAATGCCTTAGGCACTACTCCACCAGAGCTTCCGTAAGAGACAAGAAAGGACATTATTAAATGATTAAAGGATCAATTGAACAAGAAGATATAACTGTAATAAATATCTATGAACCCAGTGAAAGAGCTCCAAAATACATAAATCAGACTTAGTTGTTGTTGTTAAGTGCCATTGAGTCATTTCTGACTCATAGAGACCCCATGCACAACAGAATGAAACACTGCCCGATCCCCCGCCAGCCCCACAATCCCTGCTATACTTGAGCCCATCATCGCAGCCACCTTGTCAATCCATCTTATTGAAGGCCTCCCCCTCTTTCATTGACCCTCCACCCTACCAAGCATGACATCCTTCTCCAGGGAATGGTCCCTACTTACAACATGACCAAAATAGGTGAGACAAAGTCTGGCCATTCTTGCTTCCAAGAAGCATTCTGGCTGTACTTCCTCCAGGACAGATCTGTTAGTTCTTTTAGCAGTCCACCGTACTTTCAGCATTCTTCATCAACACCACAACTCAAAAGCATCAACTCTTCTTCGGTCTTCCTTATTCATTGTCCAGCTCTCACATACATATGAGGTGATTGGAAATATCATGGCTTGTGTCAGGCGCACCTTAGTCCTCAAGGAGATATCCTTGCTCCTCAGCACTTGATACAGTTCTTTCGCAGTTG
>NW_006921779.1:1785114-1787362 GCF_000298275.1 Orycteropus afer afer | reverse complement strand
CTCTTCCAGTCAGTTGGCCAGGTAGCTGTCTTCCAAATCTCTTCGCATAACTGAGTGAGTGCCTCCAATGGGGCATCTGTTTGTTGAAATATCTCAATCAGTATGCCATCAATTCCCGGAGCCTTCCCAGTTCTTTCATTGCAGCTTTGACTTCTTCCTTCATTACCATTGGTTCTAGATCATATGCCGCTTCCTGAAATGGATGAATCAGACTTTAACAGAATTGAAAAGACAAATAGATGACTTCACAGTCATAGCAGGAGACTTTAATGTACCACTTTGAATGAAAGATAGAACAACAGGAAAGAAACTCAACAAAGGCACAGAAGAACTAAACAATACAATCCACCAACTTGAACTTACAGACATCTACAGAGTACTTCACCCAACAACAAAACAATATACATTCTTTTCCAGTGTACATGTACCATTCTCCATGCTAGATCGATCATATGTTAGGCAAGCCTTAGTAAATTTAAAAACATTGAAATACTGCAAAGCATCTTCTCAGATCACAATACTATAAAATTAGAAATCAACAATAAGAAGACCAATGGAAAAAGAGCAAACACATGGAAATTGAACAACACCCTCCTTAAGAATGATTGGATAAAGAGAAGAAATAAAAAATGAAATTAAAAAATTCCTTGAATCACACAAGAATGAAAATACAACATACCAAAATCTTTAGGACACAGCCAAAACAGTGATCAGAGGACAAATTATAGCAAGTTTCAGAGTCTCTTCTGACATCCATTTTGGTCTTTTTTTCCTTTCCTGTATTTTAAATGACCTTTTGCTTTCTTCATGGATGATGTTCTTAATATTATTCCACAGGTTGTCTGATCTTTGGTCATTGGTTTTTAATGCATTAATCTATTCTTCAGATGGTCTCTAAGTTTAGGTGGGATATAATCAAGGTTGTATTTTGTCTCTTGTGAACTTGTTTTAATTGTCTTCAACTTCAATTTGAGCTTATATATGAACAATTGATGATCTTTACCACGGTCAGCTCTTGGCCTTATTCTGACTGAAGACATATGCCTGTATAGGCATCCCCAAACATGATAGAGGTCCCTGGGTGGCATAAACATTTTGCACTCAAGTACTAACCTAAAGGTTGGAGGTTCAAACTCAAGCAATGGCACTGCAGAAGAGAAATCTGGTGATCTACTTTCTAAAGATTCTAACCAGGAAAACTCTGTGGTGCAGTTCTGTTCCATAGCACATGGGATCACCATGAGTTGGAATTGACTCAACAACAAGTTTGACTTTTTTAAAAAACACGATGGGTTAGTTTTGCCTGTTTTGAACATGTAAAGGGAGAATAATTTTGTACTTTTCCCTTTATGCCTTGCTTCTTTGAGCCTACCTATGTTTGTAAAATTAATCCTTTTGGTGATGTGGAGCTATAGTTTCTCATTTTCACTTGTGATAGTATTTAATCAAACTAATATTCAATAATTTATTTACCATCCTATTGTTGATTAGTTCCCCCTCCCAGTTTTTCTTTCTTTCTTTTCTTTGTTTTTTTAATTGTGATTTGGGTGAACATTTACAGAGCAAATTCACTTTCCCTACAGCAGTTCACATACACTTTATTTCATGACATTGACCACAGTTTACCACAATGCAACAGCTCCCCTCCCACTTCCTCCCTATAGTTACCTCTTCCCTGTGTCCATCCGTCCATGCACTTCTGTCCTGTGAGCTGTCTCCTGGTGCATAAGCAGCCCTTCTTTCTCCCATGATTGTTCTCGCCAACGAGTGTATTTACCTCGGGGAAATGGTCAACTCATATACCTGTCTACTATTGGCTGGAAGCCACAGGCGTGGGTTCAATTCCAGACCTGAAGGGCAGCTAGGGGCTATAGTCTCAGTGGTTCCACTAGGCTCTATCAGACCAGCAAACCTGGTCCCCGCCTCTTTTTTTTTTTTTGCTCCAAATGAGTTTGATTTTTTTTTTTTTTTTTTTGGCTCCAAATGAGTTTGAGTTTTGTTCCACATTGTTCTTCTTCTCTATCCAGGATCTCCTTCATAGATCCCCTTCCAAGTTGTTGACAGTGGGAGCTGGGCACCATCTAGTTCTTCTGGTCTCATAGTCATATAGGCTGAAGATCAGATGGTGTACCAGTCACTAGGACTAGTTGTTTCCATGTTTTTTTGGTTTTCTTCATTCTTCTTTGCTCTGGCCAAGGAGAGACCCATCGTTGCATCTAGATGGCAGCTTGCAAGCTTTTAAGACCCC
>NW_006921779.1:1772891-1781993 GCF_000298275.1 Orycteropus afer afer | reverse complement strand
CTTCCTTATTCATTGTCCAGCTCTCACATGCATACAAGATGATTGGAAATATCACGGCCTGTGTCAGGTGTACCTTAGTGCTCAAGGAGACATCCTTGCTCCTCAGCACTTGAAACAGTTCCTTCACAGCCAACCTACCCAGTGCTGCACGTCGACTAATGTCCTGACTGCTGCTTCCGTTGACCTCAATTGTAGAACCAAGCAACATGAATTCTTTGACAATCTCAATCTTTTCTCCATTTATCGTGATGCTGCTTATTGGTCCACTTATGAGGATTTTTGTCTTCTTTATATTGAGATGCAATCCATACTGCAGACTGTGTTCCTCAATCTTCATCAGTAAGTGCCTTAAGTCATCCTCACTTTCAGCAAACAAAGTTGTATCATCAGTGTATCTCACGTTGTTAATGATTCTTCCTTCAATCCTGATGCCACGTTTTTTTTCATATAGTCCAGCTTCTAAGATTATTTGCTCAGCATATAGATTGAATAAGTATGGGGAAAAGATACAACCCTGACACACTCCCTTCCTGATTTTAAACCATGTAGTGTCCCCTTGTTCTGTTAGAATGACAGCCACCTGGTCAAGGTACAGGTTCCTCATGAGTACAATCAAGTGTTTGGGAATTCCCATTCTTTTCAATGTTATTCATAATTTGTCATGATCCTCACAACCAAATACCTTTTCATAGTCAATAAAACACAAGTAAACATCTTTCTGGTATTCTTTGCCCTGAGCCAAGATCCATCTGACAGCAACTATGATATGCCTTGTTCCACATCCTCTTCTGAATCCAGCTTGTACCTCTAGAAGTTCTCTTTCAATATACTCCTGCAACTGTTTTTGAATTATTTTCCATAAGATCTTACTTGCGTATGATATTAATGATATTGTTCGATAATTTCCACATTTTGTGGGATCACCTTTCTTTGGAATGGGTACAAATATGGATCTCTTCCAGTCATTTGGTCAAGTAGCTGTGTTCCACATCTCTTGGCATAACTGAGTGATTGTCTCCAGTGTGGCATCTGTTTGTTGAAATATCTCAATGGGTATTCCGTCAATTCCTGGAGCCTTGTTTTTCACCAATTCCTTCCTTGCCGCTTCGACTTCCTCCTTCAGTACCATTGGTTCTAGATCATATGCCACCTTCTGAAATGGATGAAGATCGACCAGTTCTCTTTGGTACAGTGACTCTGTGTATTCCTGCCATCTTCTCTTGATGTTCCTTGCATCATTCAATGCTTTGCCCTCAGAATCTTTCAATATTGCAACTCGAGGCTTAAATTTTTTCCTCAATTCTTTCAGCTTGAGAAATGCTGAGTGTGTTCTTCCCTTTTGGTTTTCTAATTCCAGGTCTTTGCATATTTCATTATCATATTTGGCTTTGTCTTCTCAAGCTGCTCTTGAAATCTTCCGTTCAATTCTTTTATCTTGTCATTTCTTCCATTTGCTTTAGCTACTCTCCATTCAAGGGCAAGTTTCAGAGTTTCTTCTGTGATCTATTTTGGTCTTCTCTTCTTTTGTTGTCTTTTTAGTGACCTCTTGCTTTCTTCATGGATGATGCTCTTGATGTCATCCCACAATTCATCTGGTTTCCAGTCATTGGTGTTCAATGCATCAAATCTATTCTTTAGATGGTCTCTAAATTCACGAGGAATATATTCTAGATCATATTTTGGCTCTTGTGCACTTGTTTTAATTGTCTTTAACTTCAAGTTGAACTTGCATATGAGCAGTTGATGGTCTGTTCCACAATCAGCTCCTGGCCTGGTTTTGGCTGAAGATATTGAGCTTTTCCATCACCTCTTGCCACAGATGTAGTCAATCTGATTCCTGTGTGTTCCATCTGGTGAAGTCCATGTGTACAGCCACCGTTTGTGTTGTTGAAGAAAGGTGTTTGCAAGGAACAAGTCGTTGGTCTTGCAAAATTCTGCCTGTGAGTTCCAGCATTATTTCTGTCACCAAGGCCACATTTTTTTCCACTGATTTACCATTCACTTTAATTTAAGCATTGCAGTTTATTGTTCTTTTTTATCGAATACCAAAAGGTATTTGGGAATTGGGGCCATAAATAATTTTTTCCCCAAAATTTATTATTTTGTCATTTTAAAAATAACCATGCACTATTTTTTCTTTAAATTGTGATTTGGGTGAAAGTTTACAGAGCAAATTGGTTTTCCATTCAACAATCCATATATTCTGTTTTATAACATTTACTGAAATCCCCACACTGTAACAACACTCTTCCCACTTCTTCCCTGCACCCACCCCTTCCCTTCATTCTTCCTTCCCATCACCTCCCACCTTCCTAGCTGTATTCCTGGGCAAATGCTGCCCTCTTGATCAGGTGCACACCCCCTGATATTACTGTTCACATTATAGGCTTGTGTTTCATTTGGCTGTCAGCTGAGTCACAGGGATTAAGTTTAATTCCTAGCTTGAAGGTTATTGAAGGACTGTAGTTTCAGGGGTTCCATAAGTCTTCATCAGACCAGAAAGCCTGACCATTTTTATGATTTTGGGTTTTATTCTACATTTTCCCCCACTCTATATGGGACCATTTATTGTGATCCCTTTCAGAGAAGTCAGCAGTGGTAGCTGGGCACCATCTAGTTCTTCTGGTCTCAGGATCATGGAAAATGGGGTTCACTTGCTCCATTAGTCCTTTGGAAAATTTGTTTCCTATGTCTTTGATTTTCTTCACTATTCTTTGCTCTGGATGAAGAGAGACCAATAGTTGCCCTGTAGAAGGCCTCTCACAAGCTTTTAAGACCCCAGTTGCTACTCACCAAAGTAGGATGTGGAGCATTGTCTTTGTGGACTATGCTATGCCAATTGCTTTGTCTTTTTTTTTTTTTTTTTAATTTGCTGAATATTTGTGCTTGTCCTCTTTTTTACTGTGATGTGAAGGTTTTTTTTTTTTTTTTTTTTTTTGAGTGGTTCCTTACTTCCTGGCACCAAAACATGATCCAGGATCATCTTGCATATTTCCTACCACATTGCTAGAATCAGCCCAAGGATCTCTGGTTCCTTTTATTGGAGAATAGTATTAGAAACTAAAGAGCTAGGTATATTTCTTCCTCCTGGAGTGTTATTGATAGAACAAAGCAACAAAAACTTTTATACAACTTGTGTATATATGCATATCTATAAATATTTCTATAAAAAACCACCTGCATCTATATTAAGCTAAATATAAATTCATACTGATTTCTCAAACTCTATCCATTACCACAAGGACCATTCTCATTTTCTTGCTTATCTCTGAACTGTCACCTCAACAATGAGAAACATAGTTTCTACCATCCTTCATAGTCTCAATGTACATATATAGTGGTATCAGAATTATTAACCCATACCCCTGTGGGAAACAACATTTGCCTTTAGTCTTAATAGGCTCCACTAATTTCCAATGTTACTTAGGTCAAAACCTTTTTCCACCTATCCCCTTCATGAGGTTCTTTCACACTTTATTAATACTGTTAGATTCTTGTCACATGCATTCCTTACTGGGATCCCCTGACCTCCTAAATGATTTTTTAAAATTTGTATACAATAAAATATGTATATCATTTGTTGTAAAGTTCTATTGGTTTTGATAAATGCATAATGTCATATATTCACCACTATAGGATCGTACAGAAAATTTGCACTGCCCTAAAAGCTCCATTATACTTCACCTATTCATTCCCAAACTTCTGGCAACCACTGATAATTTTACTCTCTGTATAGTTTTACCTTTTCCAGAATGTAATATAATTACAATCATACAATATATAGCCTTTTCATACTGTCTTATTTTAATTAACATTATTCATTTACAGTTCTTTCCTGTCTATTCATGGCTTGATAGCTCATTTATTCTTATCACTGAATAATATCCCATTGTATGGATGTACTGTAGTATTTTATGAATAAAACTACTATGAATATTTGAGTGCAGGTTTTTGCATGAATATGTTTTCATATCAATTAAGTAAATCCCTAGAAGTGTGATGGCTGTATCATATAGGAAGATGATGTTTAGCTTGTTAGAACTGCTAAACTGTTTTCCAAAGTAGCTGTACCACTTTGCATTCCCACCATCAATGAATCAGATTTCCTGTTGCTCCACACATTCCCTAATTTAGTGTTGTCAGAATTTTGAGTTTTCACCAAAATTTGCCAAAATGTAGTGGTATCTCATTTTTTTTGTTTTAATTTTCATTTCTTGATGAAAAAATATATTCAACATTGTTTCATATGTTTATTTGCCATCTATAAGGAGCCCTGGTGGCACAGTGCCCAAGGCATTTGATTGCAGACCAGAAGGTTGACAGTTCAAACCCACCAGCCACTCTGGATTTACCACTGAAGAAACCCAATGGGGATTGCTGTGAGTCAGAATCAATTTGATGATAGTGGTTTTGTTTGTTTGTTTGTTTGCCATCTGTATACCTTCTTTGGTGAAGTGCATGTTCAGATCTTTTGCCCATTTTTAAATTAGATTGTTTTCTTATGTTGAGTTTTGATGAAAAATGATACTCAACATCTTTTCATATGTTTATTTGCCCTCTGTAAGGAGCTCTGGTGGCACAGTGCCTAAGTTGTTTTCTTATTGTTGAGTTTTAAAAGTTCTTTATATATTTTGGATGTAAGTCTTTTATCAGATATATGTTTTGCAAATATTTTCTACCAATCTGTGGCTTGTCTTTTCATTTTCTTAGCAGTGTCTTTCATAGAGCATAAATTTTCGGTTTTAACAAAATCTATCAATTTTTTATCTTTTGTGAATTGTGCTTTTGGTTTTGTATCTAGAGACTCATCACCAAACCCAACGTCAGATAGATTTTCTCCTAGAAGTTTAAAAGTATTACTTACCTTACTCACTGCCGTTGAGTCGGATCTGACTCCTAGTGACCCCTCCTTGGGTTTCCAAGGCAGTACCTTTACAGAAGTAGATTGCCCAATCTTCCTTCTGAGGAGTTCCTTCTGAGGAGGTTCAAACCCACCAGCCTTCTGGTTAGCAGTCAAATGCCTTAGGCATTATGCCACCAGAGGTATATGATTCAAATTGAGTTAATTTTTGTCAAAAATATAAGGTCTAAGTTTAGATTCCTTTTTATTTTCTGCATACAGTTGTCCAATTGTAAAAAAAATTGTGGAAAAAAAAATCTTTCTCTAGTGAATTGTCTTTGCTCCTTTGTCAAGGATCAGTTGACTATATTGTGTGGGTCTATGCCTGGGCTCTCTGTTCAGTTCCAGTGATATATTTATCTATTCCTTCATTAATGCCTGTGATAGTTGGAGCTGTGTGTCAACTTGCCTGGACCACAATTTTGACAATTTTGTATGGTTTAAGCAGTTGTGATGTGGTTATTCCCATGATGGGATCAGAGGAATATGTTTTGAGCAGCCAATCCACTGAAGGGGAGTTTCCCTAGGGGTGTAGCCTGCTTCCAGTATATTTATGGACATCCTGGGAAAAGAGACACTCTTGTGTGGATTGGGATTCCGTTGTCTGCCTACAGCTGTCCATGAGTGAACAATCCACTACTTGGCCTGGAGATCTTGGATTCATCATTCGTTGGAGTCACCAGCCAGTATACTGCCTGTCAACCTTGAGCTCCTCAGACCCTGCAACTGTGAGAGTTGGGAAAAGCCTCCAGCTTGACATTTGATCCAAGAACTTTGGACTTTCCAGCTTCTATAAGTGTGTGAGCCATTTTCCTAAGATAAATTTCTCTTTCTCTATCTCTCTAAGCTTTCCTGGTTTTGTTTCTCTAGAGAACCCAGTCTAACACAATATGATACTATCTTGGTCATTATAGCTTTATAATGACTAATGTCTTGGAGCTGGGTAGTGTCAGTCCTCCAGCTCTGTTCTTTTTCAATGTTTGTTATCTGAGTCTTTTGTATTTGCTTATAGAATTTAGAATCACTTACCAATATCCACAAAAGAACTTACTGGGATTTTGAATGGGATTGTGTTGAATCTATAGATCAAGTTGAAAAGAATTGACATCTTAATAATACTGAGTCTTCCAATCTGTGAAATATCTCTCCACTTATTTAGGTCTTCTTTCATTTCTTTTATCATTTATGCATATACTCAGGGGTGCTCTAGTGGCATAGTGCCTCAGGCATTTGACTGCTAACCAGAACACTGGCAGTTCAAACCCACCAGCCACTCCTTAGAAGGAAGATTGAACAATTTACTTCTGTAGAGATACCACCACAGAAACCCAAGGCGGGATCGCTATGAATTGAATTGATTCGATGGCTTTTTTTTTTTTTTTAAGTGCATATACTCAATGCAATCAAGTCAATTTCAACTTACAGCAACACTATAGGGCAGGGTAGAACTGCCGCATAGCATTTCCAAGGCTGTAAATCTTTTACTCATGCACATTGGCACATCTTTCTCCCATGATGGGATCAGAGGAATATGTTTTGAGCAGCCTTTCCACTGAAGGGGAATTTCCCTAGGGGTGTAGCGACTGGTGGGTTCGAACTGCTGATCTATCAATTAGTAGCTGAGCACTTAACCCTGCCCCACCAGGGCTTCTTTTATGCTTATAGATCCTGTATATATTTAGTTAAATTTATACCTACATATTTTATTCTTTTTTTGGTGCTTTTGTAACTGACATTGTATTTTAAATATCAAATTCTAGATATTTATTGCTGGTACATAGGAAGCAATCAACCTGTGCATGTTAACCTTATATCTCATGACTTTATAGAGAATTGGTATAATTTCTTCCTTAAATGTTGGATAGAATTTAGTAGTGAAACCATCTGAGACTGTTTTTTTTTATTATTATTATAAAATATTGATTCAATTTCTTTAATAGATAGAAGCATAATTACATTATCTATTTCTCCTTGTGTGAGCTGTGGTAGTCTGTATCTTTTCATCTAAGTCATCAAATTTGAGGGCATGGAGTTGTTCATAATCTTCCTTTTAATGTCCATGGGATCAGGAGTGATGACTTCTCTTTAATTTCTAGTATTGGTAATTTGTGTCTTCTCTCTCTCTCTCTCTTTTTTCCTTGGTTAGCGAGGTTACAGGTTTACCAACTTCATTGGTCTTTTCAAAGAACTAGCTTTTTGCTGGTTTTCTCTATTGTTTTCCTGTTTTCAATTCCATTGATTTCTGCTCTAGTCTTTGTAATTTTCTTTTGCTTGTTTTAAGCTTAAATTGCCCTTCTTTCTCTCTGTTTGTAGGTGCTCTGGTGGTGTGGTGGTTAAGTTATTTGGTTGCTAACCAAAGGTTGGTGGTTTGAACCCATTAACCACTCTGAGGAAGAAAGATGGGGCAGTCTGCTTCTGTAAAGATTTACAGCCTTGGAAACTCAAGAGGGCTTGTTGTGAGTCAGAATCGACTTGATGGCCATAAGTTTTTGATTTTCTCTAGTTTTGTAAGTGGGAGCTTATATTATTGATTTTACAACTTTATTCTTTTCTGCTATGTATATTTAATGCTAAAAACCTCCATCTAAGTACTGTTTTCACCGCAGCTCACAAATTTTGATAAGTTGTATATTCATTTTCATTTAGTTCAAATAATTTTAAATTTCTTTTGAGACTTCTGCGACCTATATGTTATTTAGCAGTATGCTGTTTAAGTATTTTGGGAATTTTCAACTATCTTTCTGTTATTGATTTCTAGTTTAATTCCATTGTGGACTAAAAACATACTTTTTATCTCTTCTGTTATTTGAAATGTGTTCAAATGTGTTTTATGGCACAGAATGTGGTTTATCTTGGTGAATTTTCCATGAAAGCTTGAGAAGAATGTACATTCTGCTATTGTTAGATGAAACATTTTATATATGTCAATTAGATCAAGTTGATTGATGGTGCTATTTGGTTCAACTATATCCTTACTGATTTTCTGCCTACTTGATCTATCAACTGTTGGAAGAGAGATGTTGAAGTCTCCAATGATAATAGTGGATTTGTCTATTTCTCCTTGAAGGTTTATTAGTTTTATTTCACATATTTTGATGTGATATTGTTAGGTACATACATGTTAAGGATTCTTATGCTTTCCTGGAAAACTGATGCCTTTATCATTATGCAATGCCCTTCTTTGATAATTTTCCTTGTTCTGAAGTCATATAGCTTTACCTGGAATTCATATAGCTACTTCAGTTTCATTTTGATCAATGTTAGCATAGTATGTTGTTTTCCATTCTTTTAATTTTAACCAAGATATCTGGGTGATGCTAGTGGTTTGCTCTTTTTCCTATCAACTCTGAGTTCTTAACCAAAATGTTGACAGCTCAAATCCACCCAATGACATCACAGAATAAAGGCCTGGAGACTTACTTTCATAAAGATTATAGACATTGAAAACCCTATGCACAGTTTTACTCTGAAACATGTGGGATAGCCATGAATTGGAATCAACTGCAGTGGATTTGAGGTGTGTGTGTGTGTGTGTCTATATTTAAAGGGGGTTTCTTGTAGACAATGCATGGTTGGGTCTTGCTTTTCTTTTCTTTTCTTTTTTTTCCCTATCAACTCTGACAATCTCTGTCATTTAATTGGTGTATTTAGACCATTCACATTTAAAGTGATTATTGATGTGGTTGGTTTAATAGCTACTATGTTTGTAATTGTTTTCTGTTTGTTGTATTTCTTTTTAGTTTCTGGGTTTTTTTTTTCTCTCTCTCTTTTCTGCTTCTATGCGTTTTATCAAACATTTTATATGATTCTATTTTCTCTCCTCTCTTAACATATCAACTATATTTCTTTTAAAAAATGTTTTAGAGCTTGCTTTAAAGTTTGCAATATACATTTACACTTAATCTAACTTTCCTCTCAAATAACACTTTCAGTACTTTATGGATAGTGCAGATAACTTATAATAGAGCATTCCTAATTCCTCTCTACCATCCCTTATAATAGTGTTATCATTCATTTCACTTATCTATGTACTATAACCAATGAATGTATTGTTACTACTATTACTTTGAACAAACATTTATTTACTAGATTAATTAAGAATAAGAAAAAGCAAAATTTTATTTTATCTTCATTTATCCTTCTCTGATGCTCTTCTTTTTATGTAAATCTGAATTACATATATATATATATATATATATATA
>NW_006921779.1:1766526-1772362 GCF_000298275.1 Orycteropus afer afer | reverse complement strand
CATGGTTTCTGATGAGAAATTTGATACAATTCTTATTTCTACTCTTCTAGGGGAGGTATTTTTATTTGTTGTCCCCTCTCTGGCTGATTTCAAGATTTTCTCATTGTCTTTGATTTTATGCAGTTTGAATGTGGTATATCTAGGTGTAAATTTTTGCTATTTACCCTTTTTGATGTTTTCTGAACTTCTTGGATCTGTGGTTTGTTGTCTGCCATCCACTTTGGAAAATTCTTGGCCATTATCACTCCAAATATTTATTCTGTTTCATTCTCTCTTTTATCTTCTGGCATTTGAATTACACATATATTATATCTTTTGAAATTATCCCACAGTTCTTGAATATCTGTTCTCTTTTAAAAATTCTTTTTCTCTCTTTGTTTTTCAGTTTGAGACATTCCTATTGAAATATCTACAAGTTCATTGATTCATCCCTCAGCGTGTTCAGTGTACTGATAAGCCCATCAAAGCCATTCTTCATTTTCTTTTACAGCGTTTTTGATTTCTAACATTTTCGTTTGATTTTTTTCTTAGTGTTTCCATCCCTGTGCTTACATTATCTATACATTCTTGTTTGATTTCTAATTTTTCCATTGTTGTTGTTGTTGTTATGTGCTGTCGAGTTGGCCCCAACTCATAGCGACCCCTTCTTGGGTTTCCGAGGCAGTATCACTATGGAAGTAGATTGCCCCATCTTCCTTCCGAGGAGTGGCTGGTGGGTTTGAACTGCCAGCCTTCTGGTTAGCAGTCAAGTGCCTTAGGCACTACACTACCAGAGCTCCTATTTTTCCATTAGAGCCCTTAATATATTCATCATAATAATTTTAAATCCCCACTCTGATAATTCCAAAATCTCTACCATATCCAGATCTGATTCTGATGTGTGCTTTGTTTCTTCAGATTATATTTTTTCTTGCCTTTCAGTAGACCTTTTAATTTTTTGTTGAAAGACAACATGATGTATCAGTTAATAGAAACTGTTGTAACTAGTGTGGATGTGAGGGTTTTTTTTTTTTTTGTTAATCCAGGTAGAATTTGGGCTGTGTTTCATGTTTGCTGTAACTGTGGGTGCTTAAGCCTTCAATTTCTGTTAGTGTCTTTGTTTTTGTGTCCTCTGTGTCTTTGGCTTTCCCTAAAAACTCTCTCTTAAATAGAATCTGAGCTTTACAGCTCTTTCAGCTACAACCCACCGTTAAAACATTGAAGCGCCATTTATGTGAGGAGTCCATGGGTGGTGCAAATGGTTGACATGCTCAGCAGCTAACTGAAAAGTTGGAGGTTCAAGTCTACCCAGAGATGTCTTGGAAGGAAGTCCTGGCAATGTACTTCCAAAAAGTCAACCATTGAGAACCCTAAGGAGCAAAATTTTACTCTGACACACACATGAATTGGAGTTGACTTGATGGCATTTTTTTTTTTTTTCTGGTTAATGTAATAGTAAGGTTTGTTGTTGTTAGGTGCCATCAAGTTGGCACCAACTAGTAGTGACTCTATGTACAACAGAATGAAACACTGCCTGGTCTTGCACCATTCTCACAATCCTTGCTATGCTTGAGCCCATCATTGTGACCACCATGTCCTTGTTTTTGTTTCCTCTGTTGTCTTTGTCTTTCCCTAAAAACTCCCTCTTAAATGGAATCTTGTTGAGGGATGACCTCAAGTAGAGAGGTCTCTCTGAACTTCTTTCTACTTTACCATGCATGATATCCTTCTCCAGGGGCTGGTCCCTTCTGACAACGAAGTCTGACCATTCTCAGTTACAAGGAGCAATCGGTTGCACTTCTTCCAGGAGAGATTTGCTTGTTCTTCCGGCAGTCCATGGTATTTTCAGTATTCTTTGCTAACACCATAATTCAAAGGCATCAACTCTTCTTTGGTCTTCCTTATTAATTGTCCAGCTTTCACATGTATATGAGGTGATTGAAAATACCATGGCTTGGGTCAGACACACCTTAGTCTTCAAAGAGACATCTTTGCTTTTTAACACTTTAAAGAGTTCTTTTGCAATAGATTTGCCCAGTGCAATATGCTGTTTTGCTTTCTTGACTGCTGCTTCCATGAGTGCTGATTGTGGATGCAAGTAAAATGAAATCCCTGACAACCTTGATCTTTCTTCCATTTTATTGCTTATTGGTCCAGTTGTAGGGATTTTTGTTTTCTTTCTGGTGAGGTGTAGGAGGAGGAAAATGGTTCTATAATCCTCTGATCTTATTAAGTCCCAGTCTTTTAGTCAGCCTGTATCCCTGTGCTATGACCTTCACATGTGTGTCTTAGCTTTCTCCCTGCCCCAGATGAGACAGAAAGACTAGAAGGGGCTGCAATTGGGTAATTTGAAGCTACCATTTTACTGTTTTCCTCCACATCAGATACTTTGTTAAACTCTTCCCTTGCAGAGTAGAACTTTGTCATGGAGAATTCTCTGGGTATATTTCAAAATGATTACTTTTTCCTTCCCCCTGCCAGAAGTATTGGGGTTTTTCTTGGTTCACTACCATGAAAACTGGTGAGGTTTCTAAAGATAAAAACCAGGGAAGTGGGAGCCCCCCAAAGGGTGCAGCTCCCAGGGGTTTTTCACTCTAACACTAGTCTGCCCTCAGTGTCCATCAATTCCTCAATGTTACTTTTTAAGTATTCCTACAAGTTTATGGTTCCAGTGCCTTCTGCTCTAGGTAAACTGTGATTCTCTGTATTTCTCCATCTCTCTAGATTTGGGAGTGATGGCTTTCTCTGTGCAGCTGTGGTAGAGCACTCGTTAAGTGCTTGGTTGCTAACTGAAAAGTCAGTGGTTTGAATCCACCAGACACTCCATGGGAAAAAGATGTGGCAGTCTGCTCCCACAAAGATTACAGCCTTGGAACCCTATGAGGCTGTTCTACTCTGTCCTATAGGGCCACTATGAGTCAGAATTGACTTGATAGCAATAGATAATAGATGGGCTTGTCCTGTGACTTCAATTCTCCAATGGATCCAAGAAAAGTCATAGATTTTTAGTTTGTTCATTGTTGTTGTTGTTGTTTTAAGGATAGGATTGATCACTGCCAAGCTTTTTATTTGTCAGATATGAAACCAGAAGTCTCTAATGATTCTTTTAATGGTTGGAAACTCACAGTCTTTGTATGTCTAAAAAGGTCTTTTTTTTTTTTTTTAACTTCATTTAAAATTTTTGTATGATAGTTTATCTGAGTATAAAATTCAAAGTTGCCAGCTATTTTTCTTTAGCACTTTGAAGCTATTATTTTACTGTTTTCTTGCATCTATTGTTGCTGGTAGGAATTTTGCTGTCACTCGATATATCATTTATTAGACAGTTATCTGTCTTTTTTTCTGGTAGTTTTTAAGATTTTGTTATTTTCCTTGATATTTTATAGGCTTCCTATGATTATCTCTAAGTATATAATTATCTATTAAAACATTTTTAATTTGGGAAATTTATTATTAATTCAAATTTAAAATTATAATAATTATTATTTTGGCAAATTTATGATGGCAGATTTAAAACATGTAAAAATAAACATAAATAGAATAGCATCCAATTTTAACAATTGTGAACACCTAGCCAATATAGTGGCATAGTGCCTAAGGCATTTGACTACTAACCAGAAGGCTGGCAGTTCAAACCCACCTGTCACTGCTTGGAAGGAAGTTGAGCAATCTACTTCGGTAGTGATACTGCCTCAGAAACCCAAGGAGGGGTCACTATGTGTTGGATCTGACTTGATGGCAGTGAGTAGTAGTAGCCAATATAATTTGATCTCAACCCTTAGTTTTTAATTGTTGTAAAAGTAAAGACAACACAAAATTTACCAATTCAACATTTTACATGTGTACAATTCATTGAGACCAATTACATCAATCACATTGAGCAACCATCACCAACATCCATTGCCAAAAAACAGAAACTCAATGCTCCCTGCACAATGATTCCTACTTTACCTCTCCTTCTCACCTTTGGTAACCACTATTAAACTATAAATTTATACCAAATGTATATATTTATACCAAGTGTATACATTTATACCAAATGTATACATTAAACCAAATGTATACATTTCTACCAAATGTATATTATTATACATTGATTTATTCTAGATATTTCATATTAGCAAGGCCATACAATATTTGTCCTTTTGTGATTGACTTATTTAACTCAGTATAATGTTAACAAGGTTCATCCATATTGTGGCCTGCACGTACTAAAATTTCATCTATTTTTATGACAGAGTAGTATTCCATTGTATGTATGGACCACATTTTGTTTGTCCATTATCTGTTGATGGGCATTTGGGTTGTTTCCATGTTTTGGCTATTGTACTTAGTGCTGTAGGAGCTCTGGTAGCATAGTGCCTAAGGCACTGGACTGCTAACCAGAAGGCTGGCGGTTCAAACCCACCAGCCACTCCTCTGAAGGAGGGTTGGGCAATCTACCTCCGTAGGGATGGAAACCCAAGGACGGGTCGTTATGAGTTGGGTCTGACTCGAGGACACATAACAACAACAACAACTTAGTGCTGCAGTGAACATTTGTGTACATGTGCCTGTTTGTGTCACTGCTTTAATTTAATCTATTTTTTATAGAATGAATTAAATTTTCTTTAATTTTAAAAAAATTTCAGTTCTGATCTTTTCTAATGCCACATCTCCATCATTATCTCTATCTCCTTTGCTGGAGTGATCCTCCATAACTTTTAACTGCTCATTTTCATTTTCAAATCTATTAGTTTTGTTTTTGGGGAATCCATGAGCATCATCCTTTAGTAATTCTTTCTGCCTGTGTTCATTCTTGAATTTATCTCGTTATGCTTTGTCTATGAGAAAGATGTTGAATTGAATCAAAATCTGCCTACAGTTCTGAAGTCACTCATTCAAATATGAAATATCTTTTCAGATATTTGAAGACAGATTTAATAGTTGTTTCTCTTTTTAAGTTACATAGCACAACTATAGGTCACTTGAATATAACTAGGTCATGGAAGTATTCACTGTGTAATGACTTGAAAAACAGTAACGAGAAATTTGGAAAACGGCCAATATCTAACATTTTAATCAATAATCCCAAAAGTGTTCATTGGGAGTTTGGCTTTAGGTATTGAGCATAGAGCAGCTTTGTTGTATAAGCATAGGGCAGGGAGTGAATTTCCCAGTTAATTGCCTCCCTGCTTATCAAGTGTGCCTTGTTTAAATAAAACCACAGATATAAAAATCTTGACTTACATGATCTTTATCTGAAAGGTAACTATTGGTATCTTACAAAGAGATTTTATATAAGTAGCTTGGAAACTTCTGGGGTCTATAAATTAATTCGATGTGACTCATCTGGGTTTCATTCATTGATTAAACAATAGTTTATTGTTTATGTTTTGTGTTAATTTTCCTTCCAGGTTCAGGAGTCATACTTGGGATGGAGATATTAATCCTGCTTTCCAGTAGCTTACAGTCTGCTGAAGGGGATACAGAGAAGCAAAGAGGTATAATATACAATGTGATAAGTGCTTTAAAGCAGATATCACAGGAAGGGACCTGAACCAGACTATGGGGGTAAATGATGTCTTCTCTTAGAAAGCAATATCTGAGCTGGGATTTGATGCACAAAGAGGCAATGAAGGGTGGTTCAAGAGAGTATTCTCTGCTGAAGAAAGAATATGCAAAAGCTGCAGGGTGAAGACAGGATGCCATTTAAGAGATGAAAGAGCTAGAGAGCATGAAATTCACATAGGAGAGTAGAGAGAGTTAAGGATGGGCAGTTAAACAATGGCCAGGTACTGTAAAGTTCTGTAAGTAATGTAAAGAAATTTGTGCACTGGGGAGCCACTGAAAGAGTATTAGCAAGGGAGTGACATTT
>NW_006921779.1:1745995-1765877 GCF_000298275.1 Orycteropus afer afer | reverse complement strand
CCAAAAAAAAAAAAAAAAAATAAAATAAAAAATAAAAAGGGGGAGCAAAATAGGTACTCCATAAATGTGTGTTAAGCAATTGAGCATCTGTTAGTGACAATTTCTGTATTAGTTAGCTCTTGCTGTGTAACAAAGCTAGGAACTGTGGCTATCTAGGACAATGTCTTTAAATTGGTAATTGAGGGTAGAAGAAGAGAAAAAATATCTCTTGAGAGGCACTGAAGTAGATCTCAGACTCAGAGAAGTGCTCTGGTGATTTTTAAAGATCCCCTAAGAAGTTCTGAGAAATATCCTATCACCACCAATGCTGATGTGGATAGAATAAAGCTTTCAGAACCTCCATTTGCTGATGTGGCACCACTCAAAAAGAAAAGAAACAGCTGCAAGTGACCATTAATAATTGGAACATGGAATGTACAAAGTATGAATCTAGGAAAAGAAGAAGTTTTCAAAAATGAAATGGAATGCGTAAAGATTGATACCCTAGGCATTAGTGACCTGTAATGGACCAGTCTTGGCCATTTTAATCAGACAACCATATGATCTACTGTGCTGGGAATGACAAACTGAAGAGGATTGGAGTGGCATTCATCATCACAAAGGTTGTTTCAAGATCTATACTGAAGTACAATGTTCTCAGTGATAGGATAATATCCATACACCCACAAGGAAGACCAGTTAATATTACTATTATTCAAATATACATACCAACCACCAAAGCCAAAGATGAGGGAATTGAAGATTTTTTTACCAACTTCTGCAGTCTGAAATCTACCAGACATGCTATCAAGGTGTGTTAATTATCACTGGTGATAGGAATGCAAAAGTTGGAAACAAAATAGGATCATTAGTAGTTGGAAAATATGGCCTTGGTGATAGAAATGATGCTGGAGATTGTGCAATAGAATTTTGGAGGACGAATGACTCATTCATTGCAAATACATTTTTCCACAACACAAACAGTGGCTATACACATGGACTTCACCAGATGGAGTACACAGGAATCAGATTGAGTACATCTGTAGCAAGAGGTGGTGCAGAAGCTCAATATCTTCAACCAGAACAAGGCCAGGAGCTGATTGTGGAACAGACCATCAACTGCTCATATGCAAGTTCAACTTGAAGCTGAAGACAATTAAAAGAAGACAATGAGAGCCAAAATATGACCATGATTATATCCCTCATGAATTTAGAGATCATCTAAAGAATGGATTTAATGCATTGAGCACCAATGATCAAAAAACGGGAGAATTGTGGGATGACATCAACATCATCCATGAAGAAAACAAGAGGTCATTAAAAAGACAGAAAAGGAAGAAAAGATCAAAATGGATGTCAGAAGAGACTCTGAAACTTGACCTTGAATGGAGAATGGAAGAATGGACAGGATAAAAGAGCTGAACAGAAGATTTCATAGAGCAGCTCAAGAAGACAAAGTCAATTATTATTATGAAATGTGCAAAGACTTGGAGTTAGAAAATCATAAGGGAAGAATATGCTCAGCATTTCTCCAGCTGAAAGAACTGAAGAAAAAGAATTAACCCTTGAATTGCAATATTGAAAGATTTCATGGGCAATATGTTGAATGATGCAGGAAACATCAAAAGAAGATGAATAGAATACATGGAGTCACTACACCAAAAAGAACTGGTAGATGATCATCCATTTCAGTAAGTGGCATACAATCAAGAACCAATGGTATTGAAGGAAGAAGTTGAAGTTGTACTGAAGGAATTGGTGAAAAACAAAGCTCCAGGAATTGATGGAATTGCAGCTGCTTCTCCTCATTGAGAAACATCATTGAGATGTTTCAACAAATAGATATTTCACTGGAGGCACTCATTTGGCTATGCCAAGAGATTTGGAAGACAGCTACCTGGCTATCTGACTGGAAGAGACCCATATTTGTACCCATTCCACAGAAAGATGATCCCACAGAATGTGGAAATTATTGAACAACATAACTGATATCACACACAATAAAATCTTACTGAAGATAATTAAAAAATGGTAGCAGCAGTATATTGAAGCAGCAGAATCCAGGTAAGGGGTGGGAGGCAGGACACAGTCCCCAGAGGCAGGAAAGGGAAGGAGCACTGGGTACCACAAAGTGGCAGGATCCAGGTAGGAAATATGTAAGGGGAGGGTGGAGAGGTTTCCAACAGCTAAGGGAGACAAACTTGTCTGTCAGTTTGTCATCCTGTGGGACTTACACATTGCTGTAAGGCTTGAGGCTGTGCCAAAGTGTTTCAAATTCCATAGGGTTACACATGGTGCACAGGTTTCAATGCAGCTTATAGACTGAGACAGACTAGGAAGAAGGAAGAGACCATCAACTTTTCAGAAAAATTGGCCAGGGAAAACCTTATGAATAGCAGAGAAACACTGTCTAGTACATTACTGGGCAACTTTATGAATAGGTCTGAAACTTTGTCTGATACAGTGCAGGAAATGAGCCCCTTGGGAAGGCACTCAAAATATGACTGGGAAAGAGCTGCCTCATTAGAGTAGAACCAACTTTAATGATATGGATAAAGTAAAGCTTTCAGGACTTCCATGTGCTGACATGGCACGACTCAAATTGAAGAGAAATAGCTGCAAAAATCCATTAGTAATTGGAACACGGAATGCATGAAGTACGAATCTAGGAAAATTGGAAGTTGTCAAAAATGAAATGGAACACATAGATTGATATCCTAGGCATTGTTATTGTTGTTGTTATGTACCGTTGAGTCAGACCCGACTCATAGTGACCCCTCCTTGAGTTTCCGAGGCAGTATCACTACAGAAGTAGATTGCCCCATCTTCCTTCCGAGGAGTGGCTGGTGGGTTTAAACCACCAGGCTTCTGGTTAGCAGTCAAGTGCCTTAGGCACTATGCTACCAGAGCTCCCATCTTAGGCATTAGTGAGCTGAAATGGACCGGTTTTGGCCATTTTAATCAGACAACCATATAATCTATTATGCTGGGAATGACAATTTAAAGAGGAATGGTGTGGTATTCATCATCACAAATGATGTTTCAAGATCTATCCTGAAGTGCAATGCTGTCAGTGATAGGATAATATCCATACACCTACAAGGAAGACCAGTTAATACTACTACTATTCAAATTTACATACCAACCACCAAAGCCAAAGATGAGGAAATTGAAGATTTTTACTAGTGTCTACAGTCTGAAATAGATGGAACATGCAATTTAAATGTTTTAATTATCACTGGTGAATGGAATGCAAAAGTTGGAAACAAAGAAGAATCACCAGTAGTTGGAAAATTTGGCCTTTTGTGACAGAAATAACACGGGAGATCACATGATAGAATTTTGCAAGACCAACGGCTTATTCATTGCAAATACTTTTTCAACAGCACAAATGGTGGCTATACACGTGGACTTTGCCAGATGGAATACACAAGAATCAGATTAACTACATCTGTGGCAAGAGGTGATGGAGAAGCTCAATATCTTCAGCCAAAGCAAGGCCAGGAGCTGATTGTGGAATAGACCATCAACTGCTCATATGCAAGTTCAACTTGAAATTAAAGACAATTAAGACGAGTCCACAAGAGTCAAATATGACCTTGATTATATCCCTCCTGAATTTAGAGACCATCTAAAGTATAGATTTGATGCATTGAACACTGATGATGAAAAACCAGAAGAATTGTGGGATGACATCAAGAATATCAACCATGAAGAAAGCAAGAGCTCATTAAAAAATACACAAAAGAAAGAAAAGACCAAAATGGATGTCAGAAGAGACTCTGAAACTTGCCCTTGAACAAAGAGTAGCTAAAGCAAATGGAAGAAATGACAAGATAAAAGCATGGAACAGAATATTTCAAAGAGCAGTTCAAAAAGACAAAGCCAATTACTGTGATGAAATGTGCAAAGACCTGGAATTAGAAAACCAAAAAGAAGAACACACTTAGCATTTCTCAAGCTGAAAGAAGTTAGGAAAAAATTTAAGCAATACTGAAAGATTCTATGGACAAAATATTGAATGATACAGGAAGCATCAAAAGAAGATGGAAGGAATACACAGAGTCACTGTACCAAAAAGAACTGATTAATCTTCATCCATTTCAGGAGGTGGCATATGTTCAAGAACCAATGGCACTGAAAGAAAAAGTCAAAGCTGCACTGAAGGAATTGGTGAAGAACAAGGCTCCAGGAATTGATGGAATACCCATTGAGATGTTTCAACAAATGGATGCCCCACTGGAGGCACTTACTCGGCTATGCCGAGAGATTTGGAAGACAGCCACCTGGCCAACTGACTGGAAGAGATCCATACTTGTACCCATTCCAAAGAAAGGTGATCACACAGAATGTGGAAATTATCGAACAACATCATTAATATCACATGTAAGTAAAACCTTACTGAAGATAATTCAAAAACAGTTGCAGCAGTACATTCACAGAGAACTTCCAGAAATGCAAGCTGGATTCAGAAGAGGACGTGGAACAAGGGATATCATTGCTGATGTCAGCTGGATCTTGGCTGAAAGCAAAGAATACCAGAGAGATGTCTACTTCTGTTTTATTGACTCTGCAAAAGCATTTGATTGTATGGATCATAACAAATTGTGGATAACATTGAGAAGAATGGGAATTTCAGAACACTTAATTGTACTCATGAGGAATCTGTACATAGACCAGGAGGCTGTCATTTGAACAGAACAAGGGATACTGCATGGTTTAAAAATCAGGAAGGGAGTGTGTCAGTATCCTTTTACCATACTTATTCAATGTGCATACTGAGCAAATAATCCAAGAAGCTGAAATATATGAAGAAGAACATAGCATCAGCATTTAAGGAAAGCTCATTAACAACCTGAGATACACAGATGACACAACTTTGCTTGCTGAAAGTGAGGATGCCTTGAAGTATTTACTGATGAAGATTAAAGGCTAGTCTTCAGTATGGATTACACCTTAATATAAAGAAAACAAAAATCCTCACAACTGGACTAATAATCAACATCACAATAGATGGAGAAAAGATTGAAGTTGTCAAAGACTTCATATTGTTTGGTTCTACAATCAACACCAGTGGAAGTAGCAGTCAAGACATCAAAAGATGTATTGCACCGGGCAAATCTGTTGCAAAATACCTCTTCCAAGCATTGAAGAGCAAAGTTATCTCCTTGAAGACTAAGAGGCGCCTAATCCAAGCCATGGTATTTTCAATGGCCTCCCATGCATGTGAGAGGTGGACAATGAGTAAGGAAGACCAAAGAAGAGTTGATGCTTTTGAGTTGTGGTGTTGGTGAAGAGTGCTGAAAGTGGTGTGGACTGCTAAAAGAACTAACAAATCTGTCCTGGAGAAGTGTAGCCAGGATGCTCCTTGGAAGTGAGGGTGACCAGATTTCATCTCACTTACTTTGGTTATGTTGTTATAAGGGACCATTCTCTAGAGAAGGATGTCAGGCTTGGTAAAGTGGAGGGTCAACGACAGAGGAAGGCCCTCAACAAGATGGGTTGACATGGTGGCTGCAGCAACAGGCTCAGGTATAGTAGGGATCGTGAGGCTGGCATAGGACTGGGTGGTGTTTTGTTCTGTTGTACATAGGGTCGCTATGAGTCAGAGATGACTTTACGGCACACAACCACAACAATATTTTGCTCTTGTGAGCCCTTAGAGGGCTCTGGGGGAAACCTTCTCCTACCTTCCACCATATTAGTTCTGTTGGCATGACCAAAATTCTATTTCCTTGCCCAGAACTTCAGATTCCTGCTGGGGCTAGAGCTGACCTACTACCTCACTGGCATGGCTGGGTTCCTGACTTCTGGTTGGTTCTTTTCAATCTCTTTCTTGCTTGGTTCCTTCTCTGAATGGACGAGTCATTTGTAATCACTATATCTCATCTAGAACATTTATTATCACCTAAGTGTCCACTGCTTTGTCTCATTGGTCACATTGGACCTGCTTGGGTATGGACACTGTCTTGAAATATGCACATGTCCATTGCCCCCCTTTGGGCACTGATTACATTGACAAACCACCATCATGCTCACACTTGGTTTTCTCTGTCTCCCTCTGACTTGTGTATTTGAGATGTGAGCATGCTGGGTTTCCAAGCCACCTGAGCTATGATAGTTATGCCTACATGAACATTGTCCTCAGATATAGTCTTTCGGCCATTCCGAAATGTTGAGAGGATCACACCTAGTTTTCTTCTCTTCACATCATTTGCACTTAATTGGCTGACACGCTTGTGAGCAACAGTAGTTCTGATCCGAGTAGCTGAGTGCTTGCATGACACCATTTGCCTGCTGAAGTGAAAAGGAATAAGAGATGTGATGCAAACTGCCAAGACCAAGTCTATAAAGGCACTTCCCAAAGAATTACTTGTCCTGAAAGGACCAAAAGCCGCTATTCCCACATTTAACCTGTTAGAAGTCCATGTCTGAGGTGGTGTGCTGCAGTGGGAGCAGTGTCCATGTCAATCTCCAATAACCACAGATTTCTCTGATAAGTAGAATCCAAAACCCAGGAAGCAGCCTGGTACTGCAGGCTTTGGAATGAGCAGAACTACATTTGAGTTCTGATTCCACCATTTGCTACCTACGACCTTGGGCAAGTCATTTAACCTCTCTGAACCTCAATTTACTCATCTGCAAAACAGAGAGAGTGTCCTCAACCTCACGGAGCTGTCAGGAAGTCTGGAAGTGCCAAGCCCTCTGTCTGGCCTATATCAGGGATTCAATATGTGTGCTGACTAAAAGGGGGAGTAACCTCAAGCTGTGAAGGTACTGGGTACTGACAGTTGAGTTGTTGAGTAACATCAATCTGGAAGTCTCTTCAGAATTTTCTCTTCCCTTAAGCTCTCTCCTGCATGCATGCATGTGAAGTATACACACACACACACACACACAGATACACAAGATGCATACAAAACAAGTAAGCACCATCCATAGCCCTATGGATACACACACATGTAAATGCATAGACTATACCCATCCATGCACGCAGGAACTTATATGGTCCATTATAGACAGACATGCATACGCAAGTGTGCACGTATACTCACACTCACTTCCAGGCTCAGTTCAAAGTGACATATCTCCCCCCATTAGATAGGGCCCTGCATTCACCACAATATGGTCTCCAACCACCATATTTTGCTTCCTCCTCAATACAGCTAACATTAAATACTAAGGGGTGGGGGAACCCAAGCCCAGAGTAGGGGCCATACAGATTGTAATCGCCATACAATGTTGCTGGTTGAAAGAACTGGATGTTGAGCAATGAATGTTAAAAATTGTGTTGAATTAGATAAGAAAATCCCGTGTAGACTTTGTTAATGATTCATAATCAGCTAATAAGCTCATCTTGAGGAGAATAATGATCCGTGGACCTGTTGGCTCGTTTATCACTGTGTTTTACAACATTGGCAAAGAAACTAATTAAATCCCCGCATCATTACAGAGAATCCCTTTTAATAGAGATACAATGATGCACTAGAGGCTACAGATTACACTGCAAATTGTACCAAGAGATTTTGGACAGCGGGTTTTAATTAACATGTGAGCCAGAAGCAGCTCGCTTAAATAATAACCAGCTCTGGAACCATCTGCAAGTAGGCACTAGGCTGATGAGGAGGCAGGGACCGGGCCCGAGAGGCTGTGGGAGGCAAGGAGAGCATCAGTTGGGGCTGGGGGGTGGTTCAGGGTTTGGAACTAGTGGAGAGGGGAGAAGCTGAGGTTAGGACTGAGCCCTTAAAGGGCAGAGGAAGCAGCAACTGGGTCATGCCAGAGGAAAAATGAGACCAGGTCAGGAATGAGGCTGTTGCTGGGGAAGTTGGAAGCTGGGGTACACACCATTAGGACCACAGTAGATGAGCTTTATCTATGCAAGCTTCCCCCCACCCCAATTTTCATTTGGAAGAGCAAAGCCAAGACATTCGCTGGTCAGTTTAGCAAGTTGTTAAAGAGCTCTTGTGAGACTGGCTAGGCTGGGCCCCGAGAAAGACCCAGATGCTAGAACTTCTGCTTGGGAAAGAAGAAGGCTTATGATAACCAAAGCTTAAGAGTTCATTCCATGATCTTCTGTAGCCTGGTTTTCAAGGGGAAATTTCAGCCCTAGGCCAGCAGACCAGTAGACAGACAGAAGGACAGGTGGACAAGAAGAGAGATGATTGAAGAACAAAGTACGTAACTCTGCTTGGCCATGAGTTGCATGTTTATTCTTGGAAGTGAGTTCTTTGCAAACATAGGGAGAACTTTACTATTTTAAGGGAAATGCTTATATCCCTGGAAGACCTAACACCTTCTCCTGGAGAAGCTGCCTCTGCCCAGCTGGACTTCCTGGGACACAGGCTTGTTTGAGGATTGCCTGGGTTGTACAGCAACTGCTTGGCCTGAGCTTGAGCTGTGTGTCTTTAATTTTACTTGGCAGTCCCCAAGTCTGAGTCCTTGCCTGTTCCTTCCTCAGGAGCCACATGTTCCTTCCAAGGCTGAGGCTCAGTGACAAGGTAGCCAGTGCCACAGGCTACATCACAGTCTTCAAAGAGGTGTTGCTGACAGTTATGCGAAAGATCAGGTGTCTGTGCCTGCGAGAGGCAGGCAGGAGTTCTCTCCTGGTTCATGTCCCTCTCTCTGAGAAAACAAGCCGAAGGCTTCTTCCACTGGGGCTTGTATATAATTTTTTTTTTTTTAAATCAAGAGCAAAATGATTCATAAAACCTTGGAAACAGATTTGGTGTAAAGCATCAAAGAACAATAGCTCATTGTGTACTGAGACTCCCACCTGATGTTCTGCCAAAGGCGTGATACAGGCTCCTTGGAGAGGGAGCTGCACCCAACAGTCATTTTCCAGCCTGCAGTGCTCCTGGGGCTCCATGGCAACACCGGTGAGATCAGCCAGCATCCTGCTAGCATCCCCAGGCAGCATCTGCCCTTGTGCCCAGACCCCAGGAGCACCTCAGGGTGGATGTGCTATTTGTGTGCTGGAGATACTGCCAACACAAAAAGTGAACTAATTCATCCCTTGGACATATACACATACACACCTGCACATGCCTGCACATACCCTTACATACACGTGCACACAAATAACTTCTCCTGAGTTTTCACCATCTTTTTAGCCTTGAAGCTGGAAAGCACTGGGCCACTGGGCCCTCCCCTTCCCCCTTTACCCTCCTCCATGGCCAGTATTCACATGCCCCACATATTTCCTCTCTTCTCCTTCTCACCTTCAGTTGGATTTTTATCTCATGGTTACAGTGTAACTAGAGGGTAAATTGGGAGGATGTCAAATGCCATACAGTTCAGCCTCCTCCCTTCTTAGGATTGTTGTTAGCTGCCGTCAAGTCAGCCCCTGACTAATGGTGACCCCATGTGTGCAGAGTAACACTGCTCTGTAGGGTTTTCTTGGCTTTGTTGTTGTTGTTATGTGCCGTGGAGTTGGACCCGACTCATAGTGACCCCTCCTTGGGTTTCCAAAGCAGTATCACTACAGAAGTAGATTGCCCCATCTTCCTTCCGAGGAGTGGCTGGTGGGTTTGAACTGCCAGCCTTCTGGTTAGCAGTCAAGTGACTTAGCCACTATGCTACCAGAGTTCCCCCTCTTGGCTTTAGTCTTCACAAAAACAAATCACTAGTCCTTTCTTCCATGGAGACCCTGGGTGGATTTGAACTGCCAATCTTTTGGTTAGCAACTGATTGCAGACCACTCATGCCACACAGGATCCTCTTCATAGGATAAGGAGACTCCTATCGGGGAAAGACATGACATTATCACTCATGTCAGAGTGGGGAGCAGAACCAAGCACTCAAGTTTGCTCAGTCCACTGTGCCAAAAGTGATCTCTTGTCACCCTTTCGGCTGCCTCATTGGGGCTTCACAACTCAACAAACACAGTTGCTTCACAGCTGGTTTCTGTGTTGCATGTGACCCCTGCAGCAGATCCTTCAGCTCCTGCCACCATCATGTCACTCCCCTGCTCTAAAGCTGTCTGAACCTCCAGCTTTGCCCAACATTGAATCAGGTCAGGACTTCAGATCTGGAAGGGACTTTTGACATTAGCTGGTCTAACATGCTCATTTTGTTAGATGAGGAAATGGGAGGCTCTGAGAGGCTGAGGAGGGTGAACAGAAGGACTGGAACCAGTGGTCTAACTCTGAGGAAGACCAAAAAAAAAAAAAAAAAAAAAATCCTGGGTCCCGGAAACAGACTTTGTGACATTATTATATCACAAAAGCTGTTACTGGCTTTGATCCACAGAGGCAGGGAAGGTGGCCATTATCTCTGCTGAGCCCAAACCTCATGCTATGGGCTGGGCAATGTTTTGTTCTGTTGTCCATGGGGATGCTATGAGTCAGAGCTGACTTGATAGCAACTAGCAACAACAACAACAACAACAATGTACACTGGAGGTTGTTTTTTGCCTATTATATCAGTACGAAGGGAATACCATATGAAAGTGTGTGCCCTCAAAGTCTTTCTGACTCAGTAGCCAGAGACTTCATGTTAGTAGCATGACACCAACCATAGTAGGAGTATTCACACCACGGAAATCAGCGAGCACTATAAATCTGAACTTTTTTTTTTTGAGAGCTGATTGTTAAACATTTTCTGGCATGTACCTGATTGTATTTGACCCTTCCAACAACCATATGAGATAGGGATTCTTGTTTCATGGGTGAAGAAACTGAAAGCAAAAGTATACCTCCAAAGCCACATAGTTGGTAGGTCTTAGAGCCAGGAGCTAAACCCACTCATGTGTTATGGCTCCAAGTCTAGTGACCTTTTAGTTTGCTTGTTTTGGAGATTTACATTTAGTAGAGTGTAATTCCAGTGCTTTTCTCATCTAGGTGTGGCAGACAGGATACCTTCATTCACGTAGTTGAGGTGGGGCTGTGGTTGCGATGGGGCTGTGGTTGAGGTTCAGGTCATTGTCCAAAGGTCATGACAGAAACAGAATGTCAAGGACACAGTGTGTGCTGTGGGAGGAGCTCCTTCTTTGGAAGAAAGATCAGGTTGTCAGCTAGGCTCTACCCTATCTCTTTGCAGGTGCTTGAGCAACCACTTAGACTTGGTTAGAGTTTGGCCATTTGGATAACACCATCTATAATGCTAGATAATACTAGATGGTGTTATCCAAATGGTCAAACTCTAACTAAGTCTAAGTGGTTGCTCAAGCAACTGCAAAGAGATAATACTAAGGAGCTCTGGTGGTGTAGTGCCTAAGGCATTTGACTGGGCAATCTACTCCTGTAAAGATTTACTGCCTCGGAAACCCAAAGGGGGTCACTATGAATTGGAATTGATTCAATGGTAGTGAGGGATCTATAATACTATATGGTTGGTTTGAAGATTAAATAGGTGACTATTCCCAAAAGCACCCAGATGGCTTTGCACACAAGTGTGAAGCAAATGTTTCTTTCCTCCACCTCTCCTTGTTTCCATTACCCCTTTCAACCAGAATTCTCTGTTGACATCCAGGCTGACAATAGCCGAGCTCGGCTGATGTGGTGCAGTGTGCTTCCCTCCCAAGATGTCATGTTTGGTTTCTGTGCTGATTTCTTGGTCCACATTCTTCCTCGGAGGGCTGGGGAAACTGGGAGCTTTCTGCCAGTTGGTGGGATTCTGTGAAGCTGCATGTACCTCAGGAGGCTTCAGAGCCAGAAAGGAAGGTAGGAAGGAGAGGCCAGTAAGAAGCTGAAGTCCAGGAAGCCAAAAGGCCCCTCTGTAGATGTCCCTGGCCACCTTCAGCCCCTCCCCCACACTCCCTCCTCCTTCTTAGCATTTGATCGTCCTTCTTGATTGACAGAGGCCATCTGGGCACTGCTCCTGTCCATGCTTGTTCTGAATCACCACTATGGCTGCCACCACTTCTGAAGCCATGATAGCCAGAGCACCAGATGTGGCCACTCCAGGGTTTCTCCCATGTCCTGAGTTTGGCTATTTGGGACTCACACTCACCATAGCATAGCTAAAGACTTCCTTCCACATCTCCCCCAACTTTCCAATCGTAAACCAAAGAAGCCAAATCATTTGCCATCAAGTTGACTCTGATTCATGGTGATTCTGTATGTCAGAGTAGAATAGTGCTCCATAGGGGTTTCAATAGCTGACATTTTGGAAGATGACCAGGTCTTTCTTCTGAGGCATTTCTTGGTGGACTTAAGCCTCCAACCACCCTTCAGTTAACAGCTGAGGACATTAACTGTTTGTACCACCCAAGGACTTCCCATTTGTATCCAATTCCATGCCCGTCTTCTTTCCTTCCATCAAGGAGGCAGAGAGCTCTGCACCTAGTCCTCCCATAGACTGTGCTCTTCCAGTCACCTCTTCTCTGTCTCATAGTTCCAACCTCACTCTTCCTCTCCCTTCCTGCTGAGTATTTCTGCTCAAAAATTATGAACAAGCTGAACATTTTTCATCTAAAAATAAAATCTCCCTCCCTCCACCCAGTGACTGTTTATCCTCATTGCTTTTTCTCTCTTCCTTTTGGAGCCAGATTCTTGGAAGGCTAGGCACTGTCTCCACTTTCTTACTTCCCTCTCTTCTCTTCTCTCCACCCCACTCTTCACTCCCACAGAAACCAATCTCATTAAGGCTCTATGTTGCTTAATCTAAATCTAATGGTTATTTCCAGCCTCTCCAGGACCTCTCTGCCATTTGACACCTGGCCACCCTCTCCATTGGAAACTCTCTCCTGCCTTCATGTCTCTGACATCAGTGTCCCTGGATGTCCTCCTATTATTCTTATTGCTCCTTCTCAGCTCACCTGCCTTAGCCCCTCCTGCCCTTTCAATGTTGGTGACCCTCAAGGCTCTGTCCTCAGCTCTCCGTTCCTAACACTATGAACGCTCTCTCCTTAGTAGTCTTAGTCCCCACTGGTGTTCTGATGACTTCCTAACTCAGGTTAGTATCCTGAGCATCAGACCTATATGTGTAACCATTCTGGGCAGCAGCTCTTTGGTGATGCTCAGCAGCTCAAACTCAAAAGTTTCAAAAAAGTCATCATCTTCCCTTTGATTCTCTACTTTCTCCTGTGTTCTGCTCAGTACAATTATCTGTTCAGGGACCCACACAGGAAACCTGCATGCTATCCCAATTTCCTCTTTCTTCCTCACCCAACAGGTCATCCATGTTTAATGACCCTACCTCTTAAAAATTCCTCAAACATATCTCCTTCTCTCCATCCCCACTGCCATACTCTGGTTTCCTATGTGGGGTACTCCAGTGACCACTTACCTACTTTCAACTCTTCCTGCTACTGCCTCACTAAAATGCAGATTGTGCCTGCATGAAATTCTTCAGTTGCTCTTCTATTGATTTCAGTGTAAGCTCCAAGCTCTTAATCACAGAATATAAGGTCTAGAGAGGCCACACAGCAAACTCTGACTTGGGAAGGAAAAGGCTGCTTATGTCCTTCCTTCCCTGATCAGGATGGTCTCAGGGAATGGGAAGAACCCAACCCTGAGGAAGAATTCTGTTTTCAGTAGCTGAGCTGACCTCAAAACTCCCTCACTGTTCCCATAACCTTCTATATTATTCTTCTCGAATCTTTTCTTCATCCTCAACAGGCTCTTCACTCCTGACTTTTCTTGATTTTCTTCATCCATCTAGACTCCCAGCTTTAAGCCCATGGTCAGCTTTTTCATCAATGGTCTTACAATCTCTAAGCAGCCTTTATGCCCTTGACTGCCTACAATCACCAATCCTGGACTCTGGGGAAACTATTCTACTGATCTTTACCTTCTAAAGCAGAGCCAGGCCACTGAAGATAGCATTCCCTGAAGATCGTTACTCTGGGGAAAGAGGGTACCCTTTCTAATTCTTTTATTCTGAATGACCCCTGATTGGAAGCTACAGTGTACTCTCACCAAACCTTCTCTGCTTTCCTCCTGGTACTGTGCTGAAAGGAGTAAGGCCCCTTGTTCTCAGAGAACAAAACAAGGAGAGACTGCAGTTGTCTCAGTTTCCATATTTTCCTCTTCAAAATTCTTGGCCATCTTCATTGTCCCTTCACTATTGGAGGTTGATCCCTCTCTGGACCAAGGCCAATCCCTCCTCCTCAATTCTATTATTCTTGTCTCACCCCACTCCTGATACCTCTGGGACCATCCTCTATCAGTTATCTCGCATTTCTTGCATTTCCAACATTTCCCTTTCAGCTGACATCTTTCTAGAAACTTATAAACGTGCTCAGGTCCTCCTGACCCCCTTGAGTGACTGCTCTATCTCTCCGTCACTCAGCTTGTCACTGCTGCCACTTCCTCACCACCCACTCCTTCCTTAATCCTTGTGCAATCTGGCTTCCACCTCCACCACTCTATGGAAACTATTCTTCTAATTTCTTTAGCAACATCCTTAGCACTAAATTGAATGTCTTCTTGTCCAGAAAAGCATCCAGAAAGGCTTATCTTTCCTCCCAGGATTGCTAGCGTTCTGGGGAAGGTTGAGGCAGGAGAGTATACCAAGCAGAAGATTCACTCACAGGTGCCAGAAAAGAACAAGGTGTGGTTGGTCTTCATATAGCTGCCCTCTTGTTTTCCACCCAATATAAAGGGGATATGTGGATGATCCCTTTTGACGACCAAACAAACCTCTTCTCTCAGCAGCATTCTCCCTTCCAATCCCACCAGTGTCCGTTTCTCTGGTTTCTTAATATCCTCATACCCTGTTCCTGTTATGTAATAGTCCCCAGACTCCTCTCCATCAACACTAGGCTCCTGTGATGCGAGATTCAATTGATCAGCCAAGCTGATCTCTGCCCTTTCTATGAGAACTGATTAACGATAGTTTCATCTACTAAAAGAATGAGGTATTCTTAAGACATCTGGCATGCTGATTCTCATCAGAAGTACCTTAGCAGTTGGCCCAGTAAGTATGAGAGTGTGGTATGGAAATATCTTTGCAGTGGGTTTTTATTAATACACTTACCAAAAAAAAAAAAAAAAAAAAAACAAACTCATTGCCGTCAAGTCAGATCCAACTCATAACGACCTCTCCTTGGGTTCCGAGGCAGTATCACTATGGAAGTAGATTGCCCAATCTTTCTTCCAAGGAGTGGCTGGTGGTTTGAACCGCCAGCCTTCTGGTTAACAGTCAAATGCCTTAGGCACTACGCCACCAGAGCTCCCATGAACACACGTAGATTTATTTAAAAATGTTCTGTAAATTTAGGTTGTTTTTCCCTCCAGTACCTGCTTGGGGAGACATTATAGAATTTCTACTCTTCTTGGGGTGTGTTTTATCTTCAGTGGATACTTGATAAATGCTGAATAAACAGGAAAATGCATGCATGATTGAATACATATTGTAAACATCAGGTTTTTCTTTGTAAGGTTATTATTAGCCTATTTTCCCTTGCTAATGTTGAGATGATCTGGTTAATATTAACTTTTGTCAAGCCTGATCTTTGTTTGTAACACACATTTAAGACATGTCCCTGATGAATAAAAAAGTTTAACTAAATCTAAGGGTGCTCTGTTTTCCATTGTCTGGAGGGGTCACAACTTTGTGGGCTGGGGCTCCCCGGCAGGACAATGACCTCTAGCTCTGCCATATTAGCTGGCAGGTGGGTCTGTAGAGACACGTCCCGCATGGATGTTCTTCAACACTTCCTCTTGCCAAAGGATGCCAGAGGGAAGTCACAGTGCTGGCTGGAGCATTGGGCCAGTGCCCAGAGGAATGACCAGCCTCCTTTGGAATCCCACTGTCTTCCTCCCATTGATTTGGCTGGGATCTTTATTGTCTGCTCAAATGTAATTAAAGAGTCCTCTGATGGTGCCAATTAAAGACTTGGAGGGACTGGAGCGGGTGCTCACAGCATCACATGGTGCAGCTCGGTGAAGCTGTAAACATCCATTAGCCATTACAGTTCTCATTAGTCCTTGAAAAACAACTCATTAGTGTCCATAGAACTGACAGGTAAATACAGCTAATGGGCTAAATCTATCAATAAATTCATTGTGTGCAAAATCAGGGTTTCTGTCATTGTGCTGCTTGCGGTGACTAATCAGAAGGTTAAATACTCCTCCTGCAAAAATATATATAAGTTGCAAAGCACTTAGCCTGATAGACTGTGAAAAAATGGCATGTGAGAAACTAATGAAGACATCAAAGGCTTTATTTATACGTAGGGTGGGTTCATTTCAAGTTCAGGTTGCTATGAACTGTCACAGCTGTTTAGCTGAGACTAAATTTTAGAAAGCATATTGATTTGTTTTAATTTAAATGGGGCAGTTTACAAAAGCTGCTTGAATCTGAAGTTATTCCAGAAATGATTGCTCAGTGCGTGGTGGGTGGGAGGTCCCAGCAGGCTTCTCCAGCCATCCCATAGAGCACCATCAGAGAGGTGGCCCACTGTACAGCAGTTGGGCGGGGGCTCCTGGCGGGGTGGCACTGCAGAGTTGGATGTGCTTTTGAGAATCACCACCCTCTCATGGTGCAGAGGGGAAACCTGAAGCCCAGGGAGGGCTGGCGACAGGCCCAGGGTCATTTAGTGCATTGGTGGCAGAGCCCAGGTTTCTTAGGCCATTGCTTTGCTGCTGCCTGATGCTGCCTGGATCTCTCCAGAGGAAGACTGATGCTCCTGGAATGTGCGG
Source organism: Orycteropus afer afer (assembly GCF_000298275.1). Taxonomy (NCBI): domain Eukaryota; kingdom Metazoa; phylum Chordata; class Mammalia; order Tubulidentata; family Orycteropodidae; genus Orycteropus; species Orycteropus afer. The sequence continues at coordinate 1,749,312 of NW_006921779.1, read as the reverse complement.
AGTCACTCCCAAAGGGGGGCAGGTTGGCTACTTAGGTGTTTGGTCATTTCTTTCCTATCTGTGGCTTACTCCACTCCAGCTGCACACACAAACACACAAGTTACAATCAAGTCAGTTCCAACACATGGTAACTCCACGTGTGTCAGAGTACAACTGTGCTCCATAGGGTTTTCAATGGGTGATTTTTGCAAGTAGATCACCAGGCCTTTCTTCTGAGGCACCTGTGGTTGGACTGGAAACCTCCAACCTTTTGGCTAGCAGCTGAGCACTCAACTGTTTGTGCCACCACTCCAGCCACAGCTGCTTTTATCCAAAAGTACCATGATGTCCTTTTCTCTGGATCCACCTCAGCTTCTGCCCTTGTACTTCTGGACTTTAAGGAACAGTAGAAGTTCAGCTGTTTCCTTCTACCAAGCAACTTCCATCTCCAGTTGCCTGTTTTCCAGCCCTCTGTTAAAATGTTCCCCTTTTCACCTGGTTAGATGTCAGGTAGGATGAAACATGAGAAGAGAATCTACAAACGGGTGGCCTGCAGGTTATGCCTGACTTCCCTGCCCCAACCTGCAGAATTTTTGGTATTTGAATTCATAATCAGCAGAAAAGCTGGGAGACTTTACATAAACTTTGGATTTCCAGCTTCTGCTGGGAAATCTGAAGATCTAGACATACTGTGCTTGGTTTTCTGCCTGGCCTGCCTGCTGGGGCTGAGCAGTGGGTGTGTCTTTGGATGGAGACTGTGCTTTCTGGATCAGCCAAAAGTCCTCCTGGCCCACCACCTGTATTAGGATAGAATAGCCCCTTCCCCTTCAGTGCCTCTTGGCACAGTGATTGCCACTGCATGCCACTGTCACTGTCCCCACAGTGGAATGACTCCTAGATAGCCCCTGTTGCTCTGTGTCACTAGCTCCAGACCCAAGCCCCACTGCCCAGACTCAGCCTTTCTTGTAGCTCTGTTCTAGCTGCAGAGGTTAAGGAGAGCACGTCCTTGGCTTTTCAGCTTCTGGGTGTGTGGCTCCTTAGAAGTGAGAATGGTCTGTCTCTCAGAATGCTGGGTCCTCAAATCTGAGAAGGGCTACCAGAGGTTGAGCAATCATAGAAATGATGAGTGTCCACTCCAGCCTCCTTACCAGTCTCCCTAAACCTACTCCTGTCCTCTTCTAGTTCATTCTTTGCACAGCTTCTCTTTTTTTTCCCCTCTATTTATTTATTAAAAAAAAAAAAAAAAAAAAAACTGCACAAATTTATGATGCTACAGTTATGTAGAAGTCCAACGCAGATCTCATTGGGCTAAAATAAAGGAGTCAGCATGGCCACTCTCCTTTCTCTAGGGTAGAATTTGTTTCCAGCTCCTAGAGGCTGCTCACATGGTGGCCTCTTTCCATTTTCAAAGCAAGGACTATTGCATCTTTCTTGCACAGCTTCTTTTTCAATTTGAACCTTTAGATCTTTCACATTTAAAGTGGTTATTGATATGGTTGAATGAATATCTGCCATATTGTTACTGGATTTTCTGGGTGGTTAATGTGTTTGCTGCTAACTGAAAGGTTGGTGGTTCAAGTCCATGCAAACCTACCTTGGAAGCAAGGACTGGCTATTTACTTAAAAAAAAAAAAAAATCAACCATTGAAAACGTTATGGAACACAGTTCTACTTTGATACTCATGGTTCCATGAGAGCAAGACTTTGTCAGTCTTGCTCACAGGCATATTCTCAGTGACTGAAACAGGGCCTGCCACATTGAGTTTCTCAATAAATATTTTCAAATGAATTGAATTAAAGAACACTGGAGCTGGAAGGGACATTGGGAAGCATCTGAACAGAGCTTCTTCATTGTCAGAAGGGCAACTGAGGCCCAGAGATACCAGTTGGCTCTGCCAAAGTCACACAGCAAAGTGTTTTCAGAGACAAGGCTGGATTTCAGGGCTCTTGCCTTTGACTCTTACCATCCTTCTAGATTCTTTCAGCCTTCTCAGGCACCCCACACTACCCAGTAACAGTTGCTATCAAGTCAATTCCAACTCATAGTGACCCCATAGATGTCAGAGTAGAAGTTTTCTACAGAGTAGAAATAGAAAGTCCATAGGGTTTTCAGTTGCTGAGTTTTTAGAAGTAGATTGCCAGGACTTTCTTCCCAGGTGCCACTGGGAGGACTTAGACCTGCAACCTTTTGGTTAGCAGCCAAATGTATTTACCATTTACATCACCCAGGGACTTCACCCTGTATGGGTACTGCACACTTATTCCACTGGAGGCAGATTCAGGCTCACCACCTGGAAAACCAACAATACAATCAGAAAATGAGCAACAAAGACAAGAGGCAAGTCATAGGAAACAAGGAAATGATACTCAACTTCACTAATAATCACAGATAACACAAATTAAAACATGGTGTCACTTTCACCCATCAGTCTGGCAAAAACTTAATGTAGGAAAGGAGACGGGAAAATGAAAGCTTATCTGCCAGCCACTTTGTGGAACCATTCAGCTGTATCTAGAATTGAAAATGCACACGCCGTGCTGTGAGCAGCTCTACTTCCATTTTCAACCCAGAGAAACCCACATGTGCACAAAGATGCATATATTGGTGTTCATTAATTAATTCAACAAACATTTATTATGCTCCTACTATGTGTTCTATTATTTCATTTTACTTGGATCCACAGCAACATTCATGGAAGCAGTCATCAAGAAATCAGATGTCATACTGCACTGGACAAATCTGCTGCAACTTTAAAATGTTAAAGAGCAAAGATGACACTTTAAAGACTAAGGTTCATCTAACCCAAACCATGGCATTTTCAATCACCTCATATGCATGTGAGAGCTGGACAATGAATAAGGAAATCCGAAGAAGAGTTGATGCCTTTGAATTGTGGTGTTAATGAAAAATACTGGAAATACCATGGAATAGCAGAAGAATGAACAAATGCAGTCAGAATGCTCCTTAGAAGTAAGAAAGGTCAGACTTTGTCTCACCTGGTTTGGTCCAGTCCTTGGAGAAGGCTATCATGCTTGGTAAAGTGGAGGATCAGAGAAAAAGGGAAGACTTCAATGAGATGGATTGACACAGTGGCTACAACGGTGGGCTCACACATAGCAAGGATTGTGAGCATGGTGTCGGAAAGGGCAGTGTTTTGTTCTGCTGCACATAGGGTTGCTATGAGTTGGAATAGACATGATGGCACCTTACAACAAGAATAACATGTGAGGAGTGGCCGGCAAGATGGCGGACTAGGCAGAAAGACTGCACAGACCCTCTTCAACAAAGAAAAGGGAAACCAATTAACACAGACACAGAAGATAATCCTGGACCCCTG
>NW_006921779.1:1726489-1727245 GCF_000298275.1 Orycteropus afer afer | reverse complement strand
TGACTGCTAACCAGAAGGCTGGTGGTTCAAATCCACCAGCCACTCCTCAGAAGGAAGATGGGGCAATCTACTTCCATAGTGATACTGCCTCGGAAACCCAAGAGTGGTCGCTATGACAACAAATGGCTAATGATCGTAAACATTTCTTCATGTGTTTGTTGGCTGCTTCAATATTTTCTTTGATGAAGTGTCTGTTCATGTCTTCTGCCCATTTTTAAATTGGATTGTTTATCTTTTTATTGTTGAGGTTTTGGAGTTTTCTATAAATTTTAAAGATAAATCCTTTGTCTGATATGTCATTGCTGAATATTTTTTCCCATTCTGCAGATTCTTTTTTGGCTCTTTTGGAAAAGTCTTCTGATACACACAAGAATTTAATTTTTAAAAGGTCCCAATCTTCTAGTTTATCTTCTGTTGTTTATGCATCTTGGATTATGCTTGATAGTCTATTTATAAGGCTGTAAATCTTTAGGAAAAAGATTGCCTCATCTTCTTCCTGTGGAATGACTGGTGGGTTTGAACCTCTGACCTTTCTGTTAGCACTTGAATGCCTTTTATACTGTGCCACCAGAGCTCCTTTAGGTGGCATAGCTTCCAGCATTACAGCAACACTCAAGTTGTGACAGTACAACAAACTGACAGATGGGTGATGGAAATTTAAAATGTTGTTGTTGTTGTTATGTGCCGTCGAGTCAGACCCGACTCATAGCAACCCCTCCTTGGGTTTCCGAGGCAGTATCACTATGGAAGTAGATT
>NW_006921779.1:1721371-1726389 GCF_000298275.1 Orycteropus afer afer | reverse complement strand
TAGCAGGGATTGAGGGGCTGGCACGGGATCAGGCAGTGTTTCGTTCTGCTGTGCATGGGGTCGCTATGAGTCGGAAATGACTCAACGGCACTTAACAACAACAACAAATATTCAAAGTTGTATTTTGGCTCTCGTGGACTTGTTTTAATTGTCTTCAGCTTCAACTTGAACTTGCATATGAACCACTGATGGTCTATTCCACAGTCAGCTCCTGGCCATGTTTTGACTGAAGATATTGAGCTTCTCCATTGCCTCTTTCCACAGATGTAGTTGATCTATTTCCTGTGTATTACATCTGGCCAGGCCCATGTGTATAGCTGCCATTTATATTGTTGAAGAAAGGTATTTGCAATGAATAAGTCATGGGTCTTGCAAAATTCTATTATGCTATATCTCCAGTGTCTTTTTTACCACCAAGGCCATATTTTCCAACTACTAAAGCTGCTTCTTTGTTTCCAACTTTTGTATTCCAATCACCAGTAATAATCAATACATCTTGATTGCATGTTTGGTCAATTTCAGACTGCAGAAGTTGGTAAAAATCTTCAGTTTCTTTATCTTTGGCTTTTGCGATGGGTGCATAAATTTGAATAATAGTAGTATTACCTGGTCTTCCTTGTAGTTGTATAGATATTATTATATTACTGACTGCATTGTATTTCAGGATAGATCTTGAAGCATTCTTTTTTGATGATGAATGAGATACCATTCCTCTTCAATTTTTCCTTCCAGGGACAGTAGACCATATGCTTGTCTGATTCAAAATGACCAGTAACAGTCCATTTCAGCTCACTAATGTCTAGGATATTGATCTTTATGTGTTCCATTTCATTTTTGACAACTGACAGTTTTCCTAGATTCATACTTCATATATTCCATGTTCTAATTATTAATGGATGTTTGCAGCTGTTTCTTCCTATTTTGAGTCAGGCCCCATCACCAAATGAAGGTTCCTGTGTTAGACTGGGTTCTCTAGAGAAACAAAAACCAGTAAAGCTTATATATATATATATATAGAAGGGGTGTGTGGGAATTTATCTTAGGAAAATGTCTCATACACTTATAGAAGCTGGTAAGTCCAACATTCCTAGATCAAACGTCAAGATGGAGGCTTTTCCTGCCTCTTACAACTGCAGGGGCTGAGGAGCTCAAGGCTGGCAGGCAGTACACCGGCTGTTGACTCCAACAAATGACAAATCCAAGATCTCCAGGCCGAATGGTGGACTGTTCACTCACGGACAGTTGTAGGCAGCACAACAGAATCCTGATCCACAGAAGAATGTTTCTCTTCCCAGGATGTCCTTGGATATACTGGAAGCAGGCCACACACCTAGGGTAACTCCCTTACAACAGATTGGCCACTCAGAACATAGTCATCTGATCCCATCAAGGGAACAACCACACCACAACAGCTCAAACCACACAGAATTGTGGTCCAGCCAAGTTGACACACAGCTCCAACTATCACAGTTCCCAAAAGCTTTTCTTCATCCATGTCATTAAAGGTAGACTCTACTTCGAGGAGGCAGCTTTTCTCTAGTCATATTTTGAGTGCCTTCTAACCTGAAGGGCTTATCTTCCAGCACTGTATCAGACAATGTTTCACTGCTATTCATGAAGTTTTCCAGTAATATATTTGACAGTGTTTCAGTGTTATTCATAAGGCTTTCACTGTCCAATTAAAAAAAAAAAATGATGGCCCCATACTTCTTCCTAGTCTGTCGTACTTAGTCTGGAAGCCCTGCTGACACCTGTCCACCGTGGATGACCCTGCTGGTATTTGAAATACTGGTGACATAACCTCCAGCTGCAGTGGAGTTATACCTGGAATCAATGCTGGAGACATGTGGAAGGTACAGTTGGCAGTGTTTGCTGAAAACTTGAATATGGTGTGAGAAAAAGACAAAAATTCAGATTCACTCCAAGATTTTGACCTGGCAATCTGAGAGAATGGGAGCTGCCATTTACAAAGGTGGAGGAAGACTGTGTGTGGTAGTTATGTTTGTGTGTCAACTTGGCTGGGTCTGGTTGAGTGGCTGGGCAGTTGGTGGTAGTTATTCCCCATGATGAGACTGGCAATCAACTCCATGGTGAATCTACCACAAGCAGCTGAGTAGCTGCCTTTGGAATGTGGTCTGCTTCCTGTATATAAGGAGAAGCTTTGAGAATGGTCTCTAGTCTATGGCATGCTTGGATCCTGCATGTAGCTGTGTCATTGTTCAGCAGCCTGCTATGCTCTGCTAACCTTGGGACATACAATGGACTTAAGGTAATGGCCTGCCGTGTGGTTTGGTAACATCTGGACTGTGCCTTTTTACTTGTCAACCTTGGGGCTTCTCAGCCTCAGCAGCCTGCAGCTGTCTGAGTGAAGAAATGCCTCTAGCTCCAGTGGGCCAGGAGCAGGAGACAGAACCGAACCCCAAAGTTGAGGGCTTTCACCCAGCGCCTAGAACCTGGAACTTTGAACTTGGACTTAAAGCCTCCAAATTGTAAGAATAAACTCCTGTGTGTTCAAGCCATCCCATTTGTGGTATATTCTTGCAGAGCGGTACTTGGTATTCAGAACGATTTGGGATGTGTGTGTGTGTGTGTGTGTGTGTGTGCATGAGAGAGAGGGGGAGAGAGAGAGAGAGAAAGAGAGAGAAAGAGATTGGACATATTTAATATAATAACCTTATTTGACATTCAAAGAACCTCTGGTCACACAGTGCCTAAGACATTTGACTGCTAAACAGAAGGTTCATGGTTCAAACCCACTAGCTACTCTGCAGAAGGAAGATGGGGTAATCTACTTCCATAAAGATTTACCACCTTGGAAACCCAATGGGGCTTGCTATGAATCAGAATTAACTAGATGGCTGTGAGTTTATTAGATATTCAAGGTTCTTGGGTGGTACAAATGATTTGTGCTTCATTACTAATCTAAACGTTGGTAGTTCAAACTCACTCAATTGGTCTGCAGAAGGCCTAGCAATCTTCTTCAGTAAAGATTACAACGAAGAAAACCTATGGAGCAGTTCTCCTCTACAACACATGAGGTTGCCATGAACTGGAATCCACTTGATGGCACTTGATGATCCACTTGACGTTTTTGTTTTCTTGGTTTCATTCAACATTCAACCATTGATGGTCTGTCGGTTCCATAGTCAGCTCCTGGCCATGTTTTGATTGAAGATATTGAGTTTCTTCATTGCCTCTTTCCACAGATGTAGTTGATCTATTTCCTGTGTATTATATCTGGCCAGGCCCATGTGTATAGCTGCCATTTATGTTGTTGTCAAGAAGTCAAGAAGGCAGCTGGATTTATAAAGCTGGAGTTGAAGAGAGAGATCAGGATGGTGACATAAATTTGGGAGTCAGCAGTGTGCAGATAGTATTTAAAGCTGTGGAATAGGATGAATCATTCAGGGAACGAATGCAGGTAGTCAAGAGAAGTGGTCCAAGGACTGAGTAGTGGAGCATGTCATTGTTTGGAGGACAGAGAGATAAAGAGAAATTAAAAAGCAAATTGAGAAGAAATGGCCCTTCTCAGACAAGAACGAAGAAAAAGAGAAGTGAGCAAAATTTTCAAGAAAAAGGGAATGATCTGATATATCAAATGCCACCAAAGATTGAGTAGGACAGGGCCTGAGAATTAACTGTTGGACTTAGTAACATGGAGAACACCATGACCTTGACAGGTGTGTTTTTGGAACAGTGATAGGTAAAAGCTAGAAGACAGAATAGGAGAAGATATGAAGGTGATGAGTAGAAGCAACTTTTTGAGGAGTTTTACTATACAGGAGAGAAGATAAATGGGGTAGTAGCTGGAATGGGATACAGAGGGACTTTTTTTTTTTTTTTTTTTTTTCTCTCTCTCTTGCATTATAATTATTTTTAAAAGATGAGAACAATTACAATGTATTTGTTGAGTAGTGGGAAATACCTAGTAAAGAAGGAAAGATCTGATAGTGCAGGAGAATGAACAGATAATTACTCAATTGTTTGTCACAGCCCAAAATAAGAAATAGCCTAAAATGTCCATCAAGAGAAGAACAGATAAATTAAATATGTTGTAATAAAAATGATGGGATACTAGACAGCTGAATCACTGCCTGGAGGAAAAAATTCCAGTAGTAAGAAGGGAACTCCGTGTTGCACTTGCTTACTGATGCTGTGCCAAGAACTCTTGTACCACCGACCTTAAATCACACCGACTTCCTCTTCCTGCCACCCCCAAACACCTTCACATGACCTAAGTTAGCATGTCTGTGTCTGCTGTGCTCCCTGGACAGATCTGTCTTCTGCTTGCTTTTGTCAGAAGAACCCTGCTTGATGATGATGATGACAAAAATAAAATTGAAATGATGAAGATAGCTATCATTTGAGTGAACTCCAACTCATGGTAACCCCATGTACAACAGAACAGAATGTTGACCAATTTTGCATTATCATTACAATCACCAGTATGTTTCAGTCCATCATTGTGGCTGTTGTGCTGATCCATGGCACCGAGAGTCTCCTTCAGCATCGTTGGCCCTCTACTTTACCAAAAAAATGATGTTCTTTTCTAGCTCTTGATCCCTGCTGATGACATGTCCAAAGCAAGAGTGTTGGACAATATTCTGTTGTGATCCACAGATTTTCACTGGCTAATTTTTGTAAGTAGGCCACTTGTCTACTTAGTCTATTTCCTAGTCTGTCTTGGTCTGTAAGCTCCACTGAAACCTGTCTACCATGAGTGATGCTTCTGGTACTTGAGATACTTAGGTGGCATAAACCCACTGCCATCAAGTACATTCTGCCTGATAGTGACCCTCTAGGACAGAGTAGAACTTCCCCATAGCATTTCCAAGGCTGTAAATCTTTGTGTGTGTGTGTGTGGCTTTTATTGTGGTGAAAACATACACAACAAGACATTTGTCAACATAACAACTTCCACATCTACAGCTCAGGGACATTGATGACATTTTTCATGTTGTGCCAGTATTGTTGCTATCCTTTTTCAAAATATTCCACCACCATTAGCATAATCTCAA
>NW_006921779.1:1649546-1718676 GCF_000298275.1 Orycteropus afer afer | reverse complement strand
GGGTTTGAACCGCCAGCCATCTGGTTAGCAGGCAAGTGTCTTAGCCACTATGCTACCAGAGCTCCCTTAAAATAGCAGCTACTAATTATGGAGTGTTTAGTCATCACCTTGCCTTCATGGAACATATAGATGGGCATTAAATAATCAATTTCAGCAATTATTAATTTCAGTTATGATGAGTGCTATGAAGGAGGGTATCAAGAGAGGCCTGACCAAGTCTAGGAAGGTTAAGAAATGTCTTGTAAGCTGGAACCTGAAGAATGAGCAGGCAAAGGCAAGAAGAGAGGAGAGGAGGAAGTAAGGGCAAAGACTATTTTCAGCAGAAGGAAAAGCATCCCTCTCATCCCTCTATTCATTGAACAAATATTTATTGACCATCAGGTAAATGCTAGCTGTGAGGAGGCGTCAGTGAACAAGGCACAAAGCCACAGATGTTTCCATTCTAGTGGAGGGAAACAGAGAGTAAATACATCATTGATATACAATTTCAGTAAGTGATAAGTGCTGTGAAGATAATAAATCGTGACAATGGGGAAGATGTGGAGGATTGATTAGTATTTTAGATAGCAGAGTTGGAAAAGGTGTTGAGAGGGAGGTGACTTTTCACCTATGACCAGAATAGTGAGAAGAATCCTGCCATGCATGTGCTGGAAGAGTGTTCTAAACTTAGGGAATGGCAAGTGCAAAAGTCCTGAGGTAGGAATGAGCTTGTCATGTTTGGGGAATAGCAAGAAGACCTGTGTATCTGGGCCTATGAACAAGGTGGATCATGATGAGATAAAGGTCAGAAAGAGAGGTAGGGGTCAGATCATGTAGGGCCTTGTAACAGGGCTTGAAGCTTCTATAATTCTAGGTCATAGATGGGCTTCAGATTTAAATTGAGTTTTTCTTGGAAAAAGTCCAGGATCCCTAGGTCCTCAGCAAGTAAATGAGCTGTGGCCAGTTTGGTTCGCCTCAGCTGCAGAGGCAGAGTTTCCCAGCACCCTCCACTTCCAGCCATATATCTTGCCTTATCACTCCCGTCCGTTTAGCATGATCCATAGACTCCACTCCAGAGGAGAACTCTCACTTAATTAATTTTAGATTTAAAGCAACAAGAAGTCCTTATATTAAAAACAGAGTGGGGGGGAGAACAGCTTGTTAATTAAAATGTCAGTTAGGGTGTTCCTGGCGAAAACTATGATTAGTGGGTGTTTCCTTTGGTTACAAGCCCTTGTGCTTTGATATTTCATATGGGAATTTACAGAACCGTACACATGTGCTCAGCACTCAAAGACAGACTACTTTTCATGGTGGTTTCAATGGGTCATTCTGTTCTGCAAATGCAAGGCACTCCAGGCCTTCAGGAACTGCACGCCACCCCAGACCTCTAGTATCAGAGGGGTCCTAGTTATTCCTTGGGATCACTATGTAATCACACTCCACCCTCACCCCTCTTTGCACATTCCCATGGACAGGATGGCTCTTGCTCTCCCTAACCTTTGGAAAATCTATTTACCCTTCAGGGTTCAGGCTAAGTGTCGCCTCTTTTCAAAGTCGAGCCTGTCACCTGGTTGGAAAATATTTTCTGCCTTTGCACCCTCATAGCACATTGCTTACATCTTTGTTAGAATCTTTGTGACAAAAAAAATTATTTGTGAAAGGGGATATTTATCATGTGTCATATCCATCTACCTTGTAAGAATGGAACTCAAGAAAGGACCTTTGTTTGCTGAGCTGGGAATGGATGTTGAGAGGCTGGTCTGGCAAAACTGGGGGAAGCCTGGACCAAAGATCTCTCTTGAGCAAAGGAAACACCATAGAAAGACCTGGGGGTAGGGTGCAGATCTGTGAAGACTACAGTCAGCACTGCAAAGAGGCTAAATGAAGGTTATGTTGGGGAAGGGTCCGGGGAAGAAGAGGCACCTGATAGTGAGAGAGAAATCTGGAGGACTCAGTAGAGAAAGGAGTACTGTAAAGGGTGATGGTAACAGTTAATACACATGGCTGCTCACCAAAAGGTTGGAGGCTTGTTTCCTCCTTGAGGTGCCTCAAAAGAAAAGCCTGACAATCCACGTCTGAAGAATTCGCCATTGAAACCATTATCAAGCCCAGTTCTACTTTGACACACATGAGCTTGCCATGAGTTGGAATCATGGCTTTTATTTTTGTGTCAAGGTGATAAATGTTTCATGGGGAATTTTTTGTTAAGTTTTGTGTGCACTGTGCTATGTAACCCCTTTTTCTGTCTTTATCTGCTTATTGAAATCTTTAGTTTAAAAAAAAAAAAAACCTGTTACTGATGCTTTGTGGAAATGAATTAAATTGTTTCTGGAAGGGTAAGTATCAAGAACTGTGAAGAGTCTGAGATTTACCCTACTTGCAAGCTAATAAGATAGCCTAATGTAGTGTCATGGATGCTGGTGGAGCACACAGGACTCCTTTGCAAGAAACAAAGGACTTTATGACTCACAGCAATAGCGGTAACCTGAGAATCAGCATTTTTGCTAGTTCTCTGAGCTTCAGTTCTCATGAGATGATGCCAAGTGTACCAGGTGATGCCTGCATGTGTGGTGGGTTCATTCCAAGAGGGCATCCCAGAGCATAGGAAACCCAAATCTTTTATAATGAGCAGTAAGCCTGCCTGAAATTTCCCTGGAGGGAGACATATCTTTCCTATTATCGGACAACAAACAAACGTTCCCTTTATTTTCACACTATCTCTGGTTTCCAAGCTTGTTCACTATACAAACATCCTTTAAAAGATAGTCTGAACAAAGGCTGTCAGTATCTCTGCCTGCAAAGTGTGCAGCAATGTGAGAGACCCATAGATAATTGTCTAATTATCCATTAGTTAGAATAAGAGGAAGTGTTGATCCCTGCTTCAAAGTAGGTGAGGGATGAGACTAGATGCTGTGTATAATACCCTAGTTACAACTGCCACTACCCATCTGTCAGTTTGCCATCCTGTGGTGACTTTCAAGTTGCTATGATGCTGAAAGCTATGCCATGAGTACTTCAAATATCAGCAGGGTCATCTGTGGTGGATAGATTTCAGCATAACTTCCAGACTAAGACAGACTAGGAAGAAAGGTCTAGAGCTCTACTTCTGAAAATTAGCCAATGAAAACCTTATGGATCACAACAGAATATTTTCCAACGCACTTACTTTGGACATGTGCTCAGGAGAGGTCAATTGCTGAGTGAGTACATCATGTTTGGTGACTAGAGGGCCTACAAGGGTGAGGGAGAGCCTGGGTGACATAGATTGGCACAGTAGTCATAGTGATGGCTCAAACATGCTGTTGAGTGAGGATGATACAGAACTGGGAAACATTTCCTTCTGTTGTACATAAGGTCACCATGAGTTGGAGTCAACTCGATGGAAGCTGTCTGTCTAGTCACAACTGAGTTACGAGCTTTATAAAAAGAGTTATTTGATTATATGCTGTATCATTTATCTATTGCTGCTTAACAAACCACCCCAAATTTAGTGCTTATAATAAAAATAATTTATTATTGCTCCTGAATCTATGAGTCATCTTGGAGGTTCTGCTGATTTTGGCTGGGCTGATCTTGGTTGTGCTTTCTGATATTTCTTCAGCACAAGCTGGGACAACTACGCTGACTCTGCTCTGTGCCATCTGGTTTTTCATGGCATGAAAGTTTCCCAGACACTGAGCAGCAGTATCCAAGGCCTCTTGAGGTCTAGGCTTGGAACTAGCACACCTCGCTTCTGCTACATTCTATTGGCCAAAGGAAGTTACAAGACCAGCCTAGATTCAAGGGTGGAAAATAGATTCCACCTGTTATGAGAGAAATTCTAAAGTCACTTTGAAAGGCATATGCATACAGGGTGATGGAAAACTAGGGCCAATTTTACAGTCAGTTTATCACATTTCCCTTCCCTATTGGTCTATGAGCTCCTAGATGATGGAGATTATGTCCCATTCATGTCTGTATCTTGATGATTGACTTGGGCTGGGCATCGAGAAGACAATAATGTCTGCCCAGTGCATGAATGAGCTGCAATAATGAATGAATGATACATAGTAAGGAATTGATCTCTCTATTAGAGATTGCTCTCTCTATTAGATGGTCTACAGGGACAAGTCACAGGGTGAATGAATTGGTATCTACCACAGACTACAGCTGTCCCTGCACATTGGGGTGTATGGCTCTCTCTGCATCTTCTCATCCTCATTGCAGCTGCATTCACCCAAGACCACATCATATGGTACCTGGACTGCTCCACAGCCTTGTTCCATCTCTGCCTATTTAGATTGCTCCCTCTCCAACCTGTCCTCCACATTGGCTCCAGAGGTCTCTGTAAGATGCATAACTGATCTGGTCACTCCTCAATTTAAATATGTTGCTGACTCCCCAAAGCCTAGACGATAAGGTCTCAGCTTTTTAGCATGGCATTCAAGGCCCTCCACGCTTGGGACATGATCTTGCTGTTCTTGCCACACATCCTACACTCCTGCTGCACCAGATCACTCATCAATGTCCATCAGCCCCCTGAACTTTGATCTGAACCAAGTTCTCTGCCTGACATGCACTTGCCCTAATTCTCCCTCTTTGCTCAACTGTTGCCTTGGCCTTCTAGGGAGTGGTACTGACTCACACTTTGCTCTCAGACCATCCTATGGACCACCCTTTCTTGTCCCACAGGTAAGCCTGCTTGGAGCCTGTGTGGACCTTCTCTCCTCTAAGCACAGAGAGTTCCTTAAGGATAAATGTGTTTCTTCTGGATTTCTTGGGACCCACCTCTCCCACCACCACCCCAACACACTGTGAGAGCAGAGTGGGGTCTTATGCAGAGTTGGAACCTGCAATGTTTGCTGAACTAAATTGAGAATTATAGACAGAAAAAGGAAGAGGGGAGGAAGCAGAAAGAACAAGAGAGAAGGAAGAAGAGGAAGAAGGAGAAGAGGAGAAGGAGAAGGGTGGGCAGGAGAAGGAAAGGTAGGGAAGAAGAGAATTCTCATTGCAGTCCAAGCCTGGGCCTGACTATACAAGGCAGATGGTTCTCTTGGATCCTGGGAATCTCCCTAACCTTGGACCACATTGCCCCAAGACTTCTCTTCCAGCAGCCCTTTCTGGGACAGATCACAGCCTGTAGGCTTCTCATCCTGACTCCTCCTGGAAGTAGAGCCTGGGTCAGTCCCCAGCAGAAAGGCCCCTGCTTGGCACTGCTGGGAGGTGGGGGAGCTCTCTCATTGTTGTGGGTTTTCACCATTTTAGTCTTTATTACTAGTGTTTTTTTTTTTTTTTTTTTAATTTGTCACTTAATTACTGTTTACTGAGTATGCTTGTAGCTAACATGTATTTATTTACTGTGCACTTTGTCTGACTTAAATTTTTTCCCTTTCTCTTTCTTTGTATCTGTATTGTTTATTCCAGCAGTGCATGATCAGGTAAAAGAAAAACAAAACAAAACAAAACCAATATAGAGAAAGTAAAAGTCCCCTGATATGTCATCCTTCAGAGATAACCATGCTTGACAGTTTGGTGTAGGTGTATATCCTTTCAGACATTTTAAATGTTTATATAAATATACATGGATGTGACCCAAATTTATCTAAGAAGCCTTTAAGGCTGGTTTCTGCCCAACAGTACATCCAAAATAACCTAAATCGGACTCCAAAAGCCTGAAGACTAATGTAAATCTTTACTGTTGGCTTCCTTAAGAAGGTGTTGCGGGGGTTTTTCACAACACATCTCATCGAGTGCTTCATAAGAGTTGGATTGTAAGACATCTCTCCTTCCCCCCAAGTGTCCCACTCATAGCAGATGCTAAAAATTTCTTCCTGCTTCCTTTTATGCATCAAAATATGTCTCCCCAAAATGTATTGGACTTCTAATCCCTGTATCTTGGATCTAATCTAATCTAATGCAATGTAATCACTTTCTACAATGCAATCTAATCAGTCAATCTATTGAAGTCCACTGTAGGGTGGATCCTAAATCTAATCATTTCTAAGTTAGAGGTAGTCCCAGACTTATGACAGGTTCTTTTCCAAAGACTCCATTGTAAGCTGGTTTTGATGTGAGTCAAATGTCTTATTTTTTCCCCCTTAATTTTCATTATTGCCTTTTGTGGTCAGTATCGTTATAAATCTGATCTTTATTTGTTTTTTGGGGTTGGAAACATTATATATAAACTTACAGATATATTTTAATACATTCATACATACATAAAAAGTGTGCAAATCATAAAAATTTACTCTAATGATGATGAGAGTTGGGCAACACTGACATTTTGTCAGTTGGTATAATAACTCCTCTTGGTCTATGTAAAGATTCGACCTGAGCACAATTAAGTGTTCTGGGATTCCTATTCTTCACAATGTTATCCATAATTTGTTATGTCCACACAGTAGAAAGCTTTGTATAGTCAATAAAACACAAGTGAGCATCTTTCTGGTAAGCCAAGATCCATCTGACATCAGCAATGATATCTCCCATTCCACACCCTCTTCTAAATACAACTTGGATTTCTGGCAGTTCTCTGTCAATATATTGCTGTTATTATTTTTGAATTATCTTCAGCAAAATTTTACTTGCATGTGATATTGATGATATTGTTTGACAATTTCTGCATTTGGATGGATCAACTTTCTTTAGAATGGACACAAATATGGGTCTGTTTCTGTCAGTTGGCCAGGTAGCTGTCTTCCAAATTTCTTGGCATAAACAAGTGAGTGCCTTCAGTGCTGCATCCATTTATTGAAATATCTCAATGGATATTCCATCAATTCCTAGAGCCATGTTTTTTGCCACTTCCTTCAGTGCAGCTTAGATTTCTTCCTTCAATACCATGAGTTCTTCTTCATCATATGGTATCTCCTGAATTGGTTGAACGTTGACAACTTCTTTTTGATACAGAGGCTCTGTGTATTCTTTCCATCTTCTTTTGATACTTCTTGCATCATTCAATATTTTGCCCATAGAATCCTTCAATGTTCCAACTTGAAGCTTGAATTTTCTCTTCCGTTCCTTCAGCTTGAGAAATACTGAGCTTGTTCTTTTGCTTTGATTTTCCAACTTCAGGTCTTTGCATATTTCATTATAATACTTTACTTTGTCTTCTCAAGCTGCCATTTGAAATCTTCTATTCAGCTTTTTTACTTCATCATTTATTCTATTTGCTTTAGCTATTTTCCTTTCAAGAGCAAGTTTCAGTCTCATCTAATGTCCATTATGGTCTTCTCTTCCTTTCCTGTCTTTTTAATGGTATTTTGCTTTCTTCATGTATGATGTTCATGATGTCATCCCATAATTCATTTGGTTTTTGGTCATTGGTGTTCAATGTGTCAAATTTACTCTTCAGATGGTCTCTAAATCCAGGTAGGTTGTAATCAAGGTCATATTTTGGTTCTCATGGGCTTGTATTAATTTTCTTCAGCTTCAACTTGAACTTGCATATGAGCAACTGATGGTCCATTCCACAGTCAATACTTGGCCTTGTTCTGACTGATGATATTGACCTTCTCTATTGTCTATTTCTAGATGTAATTGATTGGAGCACTTAATTGTGCTCATGTAGAAACCGTACATAGATTAAGAGGCAAACATTTGAACAGAACAAGGAGATACTGCATAGTTTAAAATCAAGAATGGTGCGTGCCCTCTCACCATACTTATTTAATCTGCATGCTGAGCAAATAATCCAAGAAGCTGGACTACATGAAGAAGAACATAACATCAGAATTGGAGGAAGACTCATTAACAACCTGTGACACGCAGATGAAAGTGACGATGGCTTAAAGCACTTATTGTTGAAGATCAAAGACTACAGCCTTCAGTATGGATTACACCTCAATATAAAGAAAACAAAATTCCTCACAACTGGGCCAATAAGCAATGTCATGATAAATGGAGAAAAGAGTGAAGTTGTTAGGGATTTCATTTTACTTGGATCCACAATAAACACTCATGGAAGCAGCAGTCAAGAAAGAAAAACAGCATATTGCACTGGGCAAATCTATTGGCCCTTTTCTTTTTATATTTCATGGTAACATCTTACTGCTTCCTGATCTGCCTATCAACTTTAGCAAAAGCAGTCAGCATTTGGGCCCATGTTTTCAAGCAACTGAAGCCCCTGACTTAGTTTAGAAAAAAAACTTCAGCTCATCGTTTCACTGTAAAATCACTAACAATGATGACAACAAAACAAAACAAAACAAAAACGGACAATCATAGCGCAGTTAGACATAACTTGAATCTGTCGTTAAGTCAGGGGCTATCTGTATATAAAGACAGCATAGGCACAGAGACATGTGTGCACAAATTGAGGAAGACAGAGACCATGCAAGGATAATGTACAAGTCAAGGAAACAAGGAATAATTCAGGTTACTGACAAGGAAGGAATCTAGATGGCCAAGACCCGGGTTTGGATTTTGAGCCTCCAGAACTATGAGAAAATTAATTTCTGTTCTTTAAAACCACCCACTTGTGTTATTTATGTTACAGCGGCTCTAAGAAACTGAGACACTTCCTCCCACTCATCTCTTCTTTCTTTGGGCTGTGCCCTTCTGAACTCTGTTGACGTGGGATGCTCATCACTGAGTACAGATCCCCTAAAGTACTGTTATTCTTTGTCTGGCTTTCTTATAAGAATAAGCCAGCCTGGAATTTTTAAGAAAAAAATTTGTTACATCTTTGATCAACAAAAATAGGATGATATTATCCATTATGTTCAGTTAATCCACTTTTTTTTCACACCCTGCTGCTTTATGGATACATTTCCATGCCTGTGCATTCAAATCTACCATTTCCTTATAAAGCCTAGTGGACTGTTCCATTGAATGGGTGGTTAACAATTTATTAAGCAGTTCCTTAACTGTTGGACATTCGGTGGCTGCCAGCTTTAGCTGATAAGAACAATGCTGCAATGGAAATGCCTATGACTTTGACCTTTTATACCTTTTCCTTTGCTTCCATGTTGACTACTCAGCCTGCCTCAAGTCTTGCTGTTCTGAAAAGATATTTGAAAAAGTTTAAGTGCTTTGTTGTTGTTTTTGCCCAGCACATGTTTTCATCCTGGTTCCTTTGGGAAACTCCACCCCACCTCCACCATGTAATCCTGGAAGGGGCTGCCATGACACAGGAGTGGGCATATGACCCAAGCTGACCAATCAGAAAACCCATTCCTGCTAGCCAGTCATTGTCTCTGTCCATCTCCACTGCCCTTACCCTAATCCCAACCTCCTTATTCCTCACCCAGACCACTGCCATAGCTTTCTCTCTGCCGTGTCTGCTTCTGGGCTGCCCAGCTCTCACTCATTCTCAAACAGCTGCCCTGTCATTCCTGGGCATGACGTCCATCTTTGACTCCCTGCTCAATATAAATAGAGTCTCATGTCCTCAGTCTGCAGTCCAAAGCTTTCAGGACCTGGCTTCTCCTTACCTCTCCATTCTCTTTCACACATACCAGATTCCAGGAAGATTATACAACTTTTCTGTTTTCTTTCTTTTTTCTTCATTTTCCAGCTTCCATCCTTTTGACCATACTATTTACTCCATTGAAGTTCTATCCCCATCTCAATCCCCCCACCCCCGACAATGTAGGTCCTAGTACTACCTAAACTTTAAGACACAGCTCACGATTCTCAAACCTCCCCCAGCCCAAACAGGAAATAATCAATTTCATCTTTCCTGGAGCTCCCTGAACATGTTGGCAATCTTCCAACTTTTTTTTGCATTCCTTGGGGATCATTGGCTACAAAGGAATAGATTGCTACTCAAGACAGCTCAGATAAGGGGAGGAAGATTATTGTAAGGATCTCATAGAAGCCAAACTCAGACAGCTCTCATGGGAATTGAAACTGGGACCTGGAAATCATCACAGGTTGAGAGACTCTCACCATCTGAGCAGGTACATGGCTTACTGTCTCTACCCTATTTCATAATGTGTGATGGCAGTTTATGTATAGTACTTGCCTCCTCTTACTCCTACACTGGAAATACTTTCATATTTGCATTCCTTCCCTAGGTCTAACCCAGTACCCGGCACACTGTAAATAGGAAAGAAACAAGCTAACACCATTTATGTACTTACCATAGGTGACACAAAGTGATATGTGTTTTCATGTTCTTGTTTAATTGCCCAATTCCCCCGAAGAATAAATACTATTATTTTCTCCCTTTCACAGATGAGGAAACTAAGCCAGTACTTTGCCCAAACTGACAAAGGCAGCAAGTGAGAACCCCCTCGAACATTAGGCATTTCTCCCTTCTGTCCAATCATAATTATTTTTCTTGAAATTCCCTTTCTTCTTGTCAGCCTTCTTTAGATTTGCAACCTGCTCTTGACTAGCAAATAGTCACCTGCTCTTCTTGCAATAGCTCTGTGAAGTGGATAAGAATAGATAAGAACTTCAAGGCCTAGGAGGTAAAGCAATTCACCTAAGGTCACACAGGTGGTCAGATGTGGTGGATCCAGAACTTGCATCCAGGCCCTTGGACTCTGAATGACAACTCACATCAATCACTTCACACCTCCCATTAAATTTAAGCCACAGGGATCTGTCTGTGACCTTGGAAGGAATAGACTTGGTTGTTTCCAAAAGGATGAAGATAAAGGAGACTGAATAGCAAGGTTGTGCAAGTGATGCATGAGATGAAAAGAGCTGTCTCTTAGGTACAGGGTACAGTGTGTGTGGGTAAGGTGGGGAAGGTCAGGAATCAGCTTGGAGATGGGGGAGAATAAGGACAAAACACAATATTAAATGTCCAAGCCCATCACCATGCCCTACAAGCATGATGGCCATATAATTATGTTGGAACAACAGATTACTCTGCAGTTCAAACCCACCAGCTACTCTCAGAAGGAAGGTTGGGCAATCCACTTCCGTAGTGATACCACCTCAGAAACCCAAGGAGGGGTCACTATGAGGCAGGCCTGACTCAACGGCACATAACAACAACAACAACAACAATCCCAGGCAAACAGGAACATATTGCCCATCTGCCTTAAAGGCTTTTCCTGATCTGCCTCCTTCCTACTTCTCTGAACTTAGCTCCTTTCAAACTTCTCATCATTTATGCTTCAGCCACACTGGCCTTCTTGCTCTTTTGTTAACACCTTAGGATGTTGCTACTCCAGGATCTTTGCACTTGTTCCCTCTACCTAAAATGTTCCTGCCCCATGACTTCACATAGCTGCTCCTATTGTCATTCAGCTTTCATCTCACCTCCTAACAAAGGCTTTCCTGACCCCCTAATATAAGGTAATCTTTTACCCTAAGTCACTCTATTCTGAATAGCAATTGTTGTGTAATAAATAACCCCAAATTTAGTGGCTTATACAACAACCACCGTTTTGTTATGTCTCACAGTTTCTGTGAGCAAGGAACTTGAGAAGGGTTCAGCTGGGCAGTTCTGGATCTCTCATGCAGTCACAATAGTGGTGGCTGCCACTGGGACAGTGGAAGGCTTAGGTAGCTGGAGGCTGGCTGGGCATCTCTCTCTGTTTATGTTGTCTCAGGGTCTCTCCATGTGGTCTCATAGGGGAAGCTAATTTAGGCTTCCTTACAACATGGTGGCTTCAGGGCAGTTGGACTACTCTCAAGGCACTCAGGACTCCAGGGCAAATGTTTCTTCATGCAAGACAGAGCAATATCATCTTTTCTGACCAGCTTGGAAGTCACGCAGCTTCACTGCCACAACATTCTGTTGGGTACAAGTGAGTCATAAGTTTGTTCAGTTTCAGGAGGAGGGAAATTTGATTCTTTACAGGGACTTGGCAAGGTTCTGGAAGGACACATTGTATCAGAGATATTGTTGTGACCATTTTTTTTTTTCCCCAAAATGTATTCAGCCATACCCTCATAGCACCCTGTAAGACTTATCAGTACCAGAAATTGCCTAAATTGTGCATTTTAAAATTGTTTAATATCTTCCCCCACCTTCACCCCACTAGAAAATAAGATCAATGTAGGAAGGGACCTTTTCTGTCTGAGTTATTGCTGTATTCCTAGTGCCTGCCTTACAGTAGGAACATGAAAGTTTTATGAAAACAATGGATGAAATGCCACGAAGTCTATCACAGATCTGAGATAGCCTCTAAGAATGCCTGCAGCTCTAGTCTTCCCAGCAGCTACTCAAAAAGCATCATTAGAAACTCTGAAATATATTCTCTGGGTTGTTCTGCAGGTTGTGGTCCTGAACATCATTTGTCTAAGTGTCCCAGACCCCAGGCTCCAACTGCCCTTTGGCTGCCCTGTAAAGTTTGGCACCGGGGCACATATAAGACAAGAATTCCTTTTCACCTTTGATGTCTACTACAGTGACCAGGCATCCCCAAGTATCTGCCTCCAGCTTTTCCTTGGCTTGCTGACACTTTCTTTGGTGTAGGACATATAATTTTCTCTTGGGGGAAAGTGTCCATCTACTCCAAGCTCCTGGATCTTTCAGGAAATACTTCCGGCTGGTCTTTTGAGTCTAAAAGAAAAATTTACAAAGGCTTTTCTGCAAAGGCCATCTATGAGTCCCCACCAAGAACTAATCTAGCAAACACTTATTAACAGGCCAATGAAGAGGATAGAACTGAAAGACCCAGTCCATGTGAATCTCACATTTCAATAGGGAAGTAAATGACCACTTCATGGTTCTTAAATGTTGTAATAGTTGGAGCTGTGTGTCAACTTGGCTGGACAACAATTCTGTGTGGTTTAAGCAATTGTGATGTGGGTTATTCCCATGATGGGATCAGATGTATATGTTTTGAGCAGCCAATTCATTGAAAGGGAGTTTCCTTAGGGGTGTGGCCTGCTTCCAGCATATTTATGGACATCCTGGGAAAAGAGACACTCTTCTGTGGATTGGGATCCTGTTGTGCTGCCTACAACGGTCCATGAGCAAACAGTCCACCATTCAGCCTGGAGATCTTGGATTCCTCATTCATTGGAGCCAACAGCCGGAACTGCCTGCCAACCTTGAGCTCATCAGCCCCTGCAGCTGTGTGAGTCAGGAAAATCTATATGTATATATAAGCTTTACTGGTTTTTCTTCTCTAAAGAACCCAGTCTAACACAAATGTATACCCTGTTGTTGTTGTTGTTAGCTGCCATTCAGTTGATTCTGACTCAGGGCAACCACCTATGCACAGAGTAGAATTGCTCCATAAGTTTTCAAGGCTGTGACCTTTCAGAAGCAGATCATCAGGCCTGTCTGCCGAGGTGCCTCTGGGTGAGGTTGAACCACCAACCTTTTGGTTAGTAATCAAATGTTCCACTGTTTTTGCCACCCATTGACTTCTAATGTATTTGTGAACACAAATACATATTTCCGAGCCATACCCCATAGGCCATGGACTATGTTTGATCTAAGAGAGGAGTGTGTGGTAAATTTTGAAGGCAAGAGAAGGCTCTTTGGATGGGTGGTCATTCAGTTTGGCCCTGAGATCTCAATAGTGTAAAGATGGAGAAGAGTGTTCCAGGCAGAGGGAATGGAAGGAACAAGGCATGAGCATGATTGAAGCATACAGTGTAGGGCAGGAAGTGGTAGGAGATGAGACTGATAATGAGGTTTGGAGCCCACTGAGGCAGTGTGGTCAGGTGGTGAAGGTCAGGCATTTTAGAATCAGATAGACTTAGAGCTGAACACACACTCAAACACTTAGAAGCTCCATAACTCTGGGCATAGTCACATAACCTTACCAAGACTCAGCCTCTTCATTTAGGAAAATAAAAGGGAAGATGGTGATAATCACATTGTGTGAGTTTTCTGTTGCTGCTGTAAGGAGCTCTGGTGGCATACTGGGTGAGGCATTTGGCTGCTAACCAGAAAGTTGGCAGTTCAAATCCACCAGCTGCTCTGCAGTAGGAAGACAAGGCAATTTACTTTTGTAAAGATTTACAGCCTTGGAAACACAATGGAGGTCACTATGGGTCAGAATCAACTCAATGGTAGTGGGCTTGGGCTGTAACAGATCACCACAAGCTGAATGGTTTAAAATAATATCAACTTATTATCTTTACAGTGATAGAAGTCAGAAGTCCAAAATAGATCTCACCCCGCTAAGATTAAGGTCTCAGAGATGTGTTTGCCATGGAAGTTCTAGGGAGAATCTGTCCCTCATCTTTTTCAGCTTCTAGACACTGCCCAGGGAGCTCTGGTGGCATAATGCTTAAGGCATTTGATGGCTAACCAGAAGGCTAGTGGTTCAAACCCACCAGCCACTCCTCGGAAGGAAGATTGGGCAATCTACTTCCTTAGAGACGTTGTTGTTAGATGCCGTCGAGTCATTTCCAACTCATAGCGACCCCATGCACAACAGAATGAAACACCCATCCTGTGCCAGCTCCATGATCCCTGCTATACTTGAGCCCATCATTGCATCCACCATGTCAATCCATCTCGTTGAAGGACTCCCCCTCTTTTGTCGAGCCTCCACCCTACCAAGCATGACATCCTTCTCCAGGGAATGGTCCCTTCTGACAACATGACCAAAATAGGTGAGATGAAGTCTGGCCATTCTTGTTTCCAAGGAGCATTTTGGGTGCACTTCCTCCAGGAGAGATCTGTTAGTTCTTTTAGCAGTCCATGGTACTTTCAGCATTCTTCGCCAGCACCACAACTCAAAAGTATCAACTCTTCTTTGGTCTTCCTTATTCATTGTCCAGCTCTTGGAAACCAAAGGAGGAGTCGCTATGAGTTGGAAATGACTCAAGATTAGTGATTTTGGGTTTTTTTTTTTTTTTTTTGGTTTAGAGGCTGCCCATGTTCCTTGGCTCATGGTTGCATCACTCCAATTATTCTGCTGTCAAATCTCTTTCTCTAAGTCTGACCCTCCTACCTTCTTCTTTCATTTACAAAGATCCTTGTGATTACATTAGGCCTACTAAGATAATTTCCACATCATATCTGTAAAGTCTCTTTTTTCTATGCAGCATATTCACAAGTTTGGGGAATTAAGATGCAGATATCTTTGAGGGGCCATTATTCTGGCTGCCACATGTGTCTACTTCACCGACTGATAAAGATTAAAGGAGATGACATGTGTAAAGCACTGAGCCCTTGCCTGGCAAATGGAACCTGCTCACTAGATGGCACATGCTTTCATTCTTATAGAGTTGTGAACCCACAACAAGAAGCTTGGACCTTATCCTGAGAGGGATGGGCATAAATGGAGATCTACTCTGCTGGGAAAAACCACATAGATAGTAGTTTGGCTGGGATGGAAAGCAGGACAGGGAAGGATAATACATTTGAAAAAAAGGTTTCAGTTCTTTTAAGAATGCCTTATCCTCAAAAACTTAACCATAGATTTTTACCATATGTCCCAGCAATTCCACCTCTAGGTATAGACCCAAAAGATGTGAAAGCAGGGATGCAAACAGATACGTGTACACCAATGTTTACTGCAGCATTATTCACAACACCCAAAAGGAGGAATAACCCAAGTGCCCATTAACAGATGAATGGATAAGGAATATATTATATATCCATACAAAAGAATGTTCAGCCATAAAGAAAAATAAAATTCTGATACATGCTATGACAGGGATGAGCCTTAAAAACATTACAATGAGTGAAAGAAGCCATACACAAAAGGACACATATTGTATGATTCCACCTATACAAAATGTAAAATAAGCAAATGCATAGAAATAAAGGTTTATTAGTGGTTACCAGGTGGGTGGGAGCACTACAAGGGATGCATTGCTTAAGGGGTACAGCGTTCCTGTTAAGGATGATACAAAAATTTGAAAACAGATAGTAGTAGTGGTTGTGCACCACAGTGAGCATAATTAGTATCACTGAATTGTACACATAAAGATGATTGAAACAGCACATATTTTGTTATACACAAATTATCATACACACACACTATATACATATACACACACATATATATCCATATAAATATATAATACTAACTTGCCATATCTCCCAACATGTGCCAAGTCACATTGATGGAGGCCTAGGATGAGAAGGGATATGGAGAGTTAGTTCCTGAAGTTTTCTTTCTAGAACCCATATAGAAAGTGGTCATCGTCTGACCCACCCCATTCCTTTCCTTCTTTGGTTTCCTAACACCGGCTTGATTCTTAGTTTGAACAAATTTCTAGTCTTCCTCCTTTGCTGCCCAGAATCTGATTAGTATTCTTCCACCTGACACAGATGACTAACCTGGTGATGGACGTTTACAGGTAGAGCAAGAACACAAGGCCTCCGCCCTAGCCACACTCAAGGGCATCTCTGGACAAGGGCACCTGGTTAGAAGTATTGGCCTTGAACAGACAAATCAGCATTCAATATAGCAGGAGACCTTAAGCTGAGGGCCAAGGACCCTGGAGGAAGAGGAGGGCCTTCCCATGAAATTGTAGTTGGCTTTGCTCATGAAGAGGTGTGTGCTTTCCTATGGAGTGAGGCCACAGTTTTCACTAGTCTCTTAAATAGATCTGTGAACAAGCTCAAAATTGTTCACAACCACAGAGAGGCATATCTTCTCTTAAATCCTTAACTTTTGTTGGTCATGCTTTTTATTTGCTTATCAAAGGTGCAGGCAATTGTATTGCGATGCTGTGGTTCCATAAAGAGCCAAATCTCACTTTGTTATAGCTGGGAGAAGCTCTGACCTACTCTGGTTTTGAAGAATTTCATTGCTTGGCGGACCCAGAGCCTTCTTTTTTTCTTCCGAGCTCCACCACTCAGACCCATATTCATTATGTGGGGGCTTCTGGGCAGAAGCCCTGGGAGAGGGAGATGGCTCGACCCACTCCAGATGCACATGGTCCCCCTGGTCATGCCCTCTATTAGAACATGCCTGGGCAGACCCCTCGGCCTTTCTCCTGGAATTTGAAGGGATCAGGGTGAAGGCTGAAGCTTAGATTTTTGAGCAGAGGTAATTTCAGAAGGTGGAATCATAGCTTAAAGAACTCTCTGGAGAATTTTCCTGATGCAAAGCTAACAAGACATTGTGATAATTTCTCTGGAGCTGGCCTCATTCCAAGTTGGATTTTAAACGCAGATTATAAAGCAAACACCATCCCCCACAAGTATTGAAGGAGGGGAAAATAACAGAACGGGGGCTGCAAAAATGGTCTCTATTGTGGGACCAAAAGCCGTCAATCATGCAGGCTGACAGGCGTCAGAGATTGACAGGCAGGCCCTCGCTCCTGACTTCAGTTATCAAGGGGAATGGGAAAAGTGTCTGCAAGAACATGTTAAATTGCCAAAGTCATTACCAGTCACCAATTACCAAAGAAAAGATAACAAGGTGTATTTTAGAAAAATCAATGCAACAACATGCATTTCAATACAGCGAGTTTTTTAGAACTTTAGAAAACAAAACGAACTATTTAGGGAATACACAATGGTTTTCAGTGAATACCAAACACTGGGCTTTGTAAAGTCATCAATATTCACTTTAGATTTTGCTCTGTTTAAGGGGAGCAAAGATCAAGCCGAAAACTAATATACTTCATTTTTTCTCTAGTTCTACCCGAAGGACAAAAAGTTGTCTGGAGCACCAGGCTACTCTCATGTAAATGCCTCAAAGAGGACTTGCTGGTCATTGATGGCCCTTCCTGGGCCCTGGGCATGGAGGGGCACAGATAAGTAGGCAGTAGTGTACTGGTGAGGTGTCTGTCCCTCAGAGGGACCCTTCCAGAGCATGCAACAGAACTTCTGAATCAACTGCTCTGAGTCCTGCTCAGTACTGGACTGTGAGGATGAAGAGATGAGGGACGTAGGCCTTGTCCTATTGGGTCTCACAGTCTGGAGGAGGAGGAGACATGGATCCAGTGAACCATAGGACAAAGCAGATTGAGTTTTGATGGGAACTCTGGTAGCATAGTGCCTAAGGCACTTGACTGCTAACCAAGAGGCTGGAGGTTCAAACCCACCAGCCACTCCTCGGAAGCAAGATGGGGCAATCTACTTCCACAGTGATACGGCCTTGGAAACCCAAGGAGGCATCACTATGAGTTGGGTCCGACTTGATGGCACATAACAACAACAACAACAAAACACAAGTATGAATGGAAACAGGAAAAGGAGAGGTTATTGCAGCCAGAAGAAATCAGACAATGCTGAAGAGAGAAAGGAACATTTCAGCTGATTCTCACAGAACTAGGTCTTCTCTAATAGAAGGATGCAAATGCCTGAAGGGAGGCATATCCTGGATTGAATTGTATTCCTCAACATTCATGTTGAAGTCCCAACCCTTGGTACCTGTCAAGTGGCCTTGTTTGGAAATAGGGTATATGAAGATGTTTCCAGTTATGTTAACATGAGGCCATTCTAGAGTAGGGTGGGTCTTAACCTGAAAGGTGTCTTATAAAAGAGAAGAAGAGAAACAGAGACAGACATAGAGGGAAGATAGCCTTGTGATTCTGTAGCTGCAAGCCAAGGAATGCTGGAAGCTACCAAAGCTAGGAGGGGAGAAATGGGACAGATTCTCTCTCAAAGCCTCAGAATTTCTACTCATATAAGCCACTCAATTTGTGGTATTTTGTTGTTGTTATGTGCCGTCGAGTCGGGTATTTTATTACGGCCCCCAAAACCCACTGCCATTGAATCAATTCCAACTCATAGCAACACAATAAGACAGAGTAGAACTGCTCCATTGGGTTTCCAAGGCTGTAAATCTTTATAGAAGCAGACCGCCTCATCATTCTCCCATGGGACAGCCAGTATGTTTGAAGTGCAGACCTTTTGGTTTGCAGCTAAATGCTTTAACCACTGCACCACCAGCTCCCTTTTAGGAAACTAATAAAAAGAGAGTATGGCCAGATGTAACTGAAAAGTCTCAAGTGGAAGAGCATATTGAGATGACAATGGAAGGGCAGGAATAAGATCTATTGTAGTAAGACAGGCTTAAATGACAAGTTGAGGTGCTTGGCCATTTTGGAGGCAACAGGGAGCTACTGAAGGTATTTGAGCTGGGGAGTAGAAAGACCAGAGTTGTGCTTGGGAAAGATAGCTCTGGAAGCCATGTAGAGGATGGACGAGAGGATGACACACCTGAGAACAGTTGAATTACATTCTATGAGAAGGGTTAAAGTCCTGGACAAGGGTGGAGGAAGTGGGGAAGACCCATGGGCTGCCATCCTTGCGTGCATGAGCCTGAGATGCCTCTCCCTGGTCTCTGCCTCCAGAAAGGCTTTTACTTCTCCGTGCCCTGCTTAGATATAATGTCTGTGATGGTTAGTTTTGTGTGTCAGCTTGACAAAGCTCTGGTTCTTAGTGGTTTGGCCAAACATTAGACTAGTTGCTGTTTCATAATGTAATTTAATGCAGTGTAACAATCAATCAGTTGACAAGGTGGCTTCCTTAGAGGGTGGTCTGCTTCCAGACTATAATAGATATTTTGGTAGAACTCACACTCTCTCTCTACTCTGCACTCTTCCTGTCACCTGACCTATGGACCTTGGAATATAAGCCTCCAGAAGTCTCTCGCCTGATGACTAGCCCACAAATTTTGGACTTGCCAGCCCCCCACAATCCCATGAGCCAGCAGGAGTCTCCAGCCTGTTGCCTGACCTAAAGATTTTGGACATGCCAGCACTCACAATTGCATGAACCAATCCCTTGAAGTAAATCCCTCTCTCTCTCTATACATATATATTGGAAGCTCTGGTGGCATAGTGCCTAAGGCATTTGACTGCTAACTAGAAGGCTGGCAGTCAAACCCACCAGCCACTCCTCGGAAGGAAGATTGGGCAATCTACTTCCATAGAGAAAGCACCTTGGAAACCCAAGGAGGGATCACTGTGAGTCGGAACTGAGCAGTGAGCTTGGTTTTTGGTTTATATATATATATTATACACAGATATCTCATGCGTTCTGTTTCTCTGTTGTTGTTGTTTTGTTGTTTGCCATCGAGTCGGCCCTGACTTATAGCGACCCCTCCTTGGGTTTCCGAGGCAGTATCACTACGGAAGTAGGATTGCCCAAAAGAGAACCTTAACTAAGACAATATCCTTATGCTGCCTCTCTCCATGCACTATTAGAACATCTCTTTCCTTCCCAGCCTCCAAGGGTCCCTGATAAGGGGCCCATAATGTACAAGCTTCAGTCACACACCACAATTGCAACCCCATCACATACTCTATCTCTTTGGCTCTTCCAATGTACAGTGCAGACTGACAGAGGGAAAGGGTTAAATAGCAAAACCCTGAATGGGGGACGCATTCATGGGAATGCTCAAGAAACATGAAAGCTGTCATGAATTTGCCCAATGGGTCACTTATTTTCAGCTTGGACTCAATTTGCCAAAAGGAATTTACGTGACTGGTTAAAATAAGACTTATAAACCTTCCCGATCTTGCCATATAAACAGGACCTGGAGGCAGGAGGCTGAGGGTACCCAGGAAGAGAGAAAAAGCTGCCAGGTCTCGAAAATAGTAAGCAATAGGAGGGAGGCAGAGGCCTTTGCAGTAATCATTGGATGAAAATAACTCCATTATATATGATTGGTGGGTAACATGACCACATCAGTAATTGTCTAAATAGGAGTACTTTTGGGGATGTAAGGGGCGCCCTCTGTAATTACTACGTGACTGCAAGCTTAAACTGGGATTTTTCCTGAAAGGATAGAGTGTGTGGTCACAGTAACGATAACCACTGCTGCTAACTTACCTCCCTGTTGGCACCATGACTCCTTATGTTTTACTTGTGGAGAGAACATTTACTCTTGGCCTCTCCCCACTCCTTACACTCTCCTCCTTCCCCCTGATGGGTGGATTTGGAATGAGGACCAAGTGAGGCTCAGCTCCTTCCAGGTTCTTTGTCTGTTGGAGCAGGTGTATTTAGGACTGGGCATTCTCTATTTCTCCATGTAGTCAACATAACGGGCAGATCTGCCCTTGTGGAAGTGGGTAAGATTGTCTGATTGGCCAGTGACTGTGTAAGGGTAAAATATTTGGGAGTTCAAGTGGACCACTGACTAAAAACACTGTTTTAATCAGCCTCAGCAAAGACAGACCTGATATTTTCAACTCTGTCTGTCTGATCCCAGTGTCCTCTCAGTTGATTTTATACTTGGAGCAGAGAGTGTGACTATCACTCCCCTGAACACAGTATCTGTTATATATATACCAAAACCCCACACTCAGTGCCATTCAGTTGATTCCAACTCATAACAACCTCCGTTGGGTTTCTGAGGCTGTAAATCTTCATGGAAGCAGACTGCCCCATCTTTTTTCCACAGAGCACCTTGTGGATTTAAACCACCAACCTTTTGATAGCAGCCAAATGCCACCAGATCTCTCTCTATGTATATCTATTTATAGATAGATCTATAGATGAATAGGGAGACAGACAGACAGACAGAGACTGATTTACTTAAAGAAAATGGTTTGCATAATTGTTGGGGCTAAAAAGTCCCAAATTCATAGATCAGGAGGCAGACTGGAGACCTATGCTGGCTCAGGGATTGTAGGTGCTGGTGAATCCAAAATCTGCAGGTCAGGAGATAGGCTGAAGACTTCTGCCACCTTATGTCCCAAGATCTGGAGTTCGGGCAATGAGAAGAGTGCAGGGAAGAGAAAGAGCAAGCTTTACTAGAGCATCTATTTATATTCTGTTGGCAGACCACACCCCCAAGGAAACTCTCCTTTCAACTGATTGGCTGATCACATTAGATTACATCCTTGAAAGTGATTACATTATATTACATTATGGAAGAGCAACCAGTCCAGTGTCTGTAAACCACTAAGAATCATGGCCTAGCCAAATTGAATATGTAACATTAACCATCACATAGAACAACCCCCCAAAAGAAGAATCTGGCTAACTTTTTCTTTGTGTCCATATCTGAGTGTGAATTTTCACCTATTTCTACTGGGAGTTGTCTTAGTTACTCAGTGTTTCTATAACAGAAATATCACAAATGTGTGACTTTAACAAACAGAAATTTATTTTCTTACTGTTTAGAAGGTTACAAGTCCAAATTTGGGGCACTGGCTCTAAGGGAAGGCTCTCTCTTTCTTGTCTGCTCTGGGGTAAGGTCCTTGTCTTTTTAGCTTCTGCTCCTTGGTTATCTTCATGTGACTTTGCATCTATCATCCCTCAAACAAGACTGACTTAAAACACAGCCAACACTAATATTGCCTCATTAACATAGCAAAGAAAACCAATTTCAAATAGGATGATAGCCACAGTTGTAAGAGTTAGAATTTACAACACATATTTTCTGGGGACACAATTCAATCCATAATAGGGGGATATAGAAATTAATTGTCATAACACTGCAACATTTATATATTTTTTAAAATAAATCTTAATGAGATAGATCATACAATAAAATGAACCAATTTGAGTTTTGCTTCCCTAAAACTCCCCATCCGAAGCAATGTTAATGTGGTTTACATCATTACAGATTAAGTATGTCGGTTCTAGAACATCACACATGGATTCATGCAGTGTATTTTCTTTTGTATCTGATTCATTCATGCTGTTTCATAGTAGTAGTAGTTCTCATCTGTTCATTGCTGAGTAGTATTCCATTGTAAGGATATAAAAAACAACAACAGTCCATCAACTGAGGAATGGATAACCAAACTATGGTAAAGAACGCTAAAGAATAATGTAGAATCTGCAAAACACCGCATAATGTGGATGAACTTGGAGGACATTATGCTGAGTGAAATAAGTCAATCACAAAAGGACAAATATTGTATTAGTCCATTATTGTAAAAGTTAAGGAAAAGTTTATCTGTAGAAGGAAATTTTCTTTTTTGGTTACCAGGGGTTGGGAGGGGAGGGGAGGGAACACAGTTAGATAGATAAAGTATTTATTTGGGTGAAGAGAAGGGCAATGTACCAAATGTGAGTGACCAATATGGCGGCATTGAAGATGAGAAAGACATAGAGAGGTACATGGAAAGTACAGACAACAAATATGAACCCTTTTGCATATACAGTACTGCGTTGTCAGAGAAGGCAAACATGGGTATATGGATGGATAGATAGGTGGACAGGCTAAACGGTTAGGTATGTCTATGAAATGGGGAGGGTATCCAAGAACATATATAGAGTTGGCGGACAATGGTCTTATAAGTTTATGTGAATGATCATAATTCCCAGGTGTATAGTAGAGCTGACAAGGGGCAAGGTTGTGATCACTGCTTGGTCACAGCCAGCTACCCAGAGGAACCGAGTAGTTGAACCTGAAGGCTTGGGACCATAGTCGCAGGGGACATCAAGCTCAATTGGCATAACATATTATACAAAACATTGTTCCACCTCCTACTTTGGCGAGTAGCGACTGGGATCTTAAAAGCTAGCAAGCTGCCATCTAGAGGTAACGATGGGTCTCTCCTCATCCAGAGCAAAGAAGAATGAAGAAAACCAAAATTCATGGAAACAGTTAGTTCTAGCAACTGGGTGCCCTTCTACCACTGTCATCCACTTGGAAGGGGATCTATGTAGGAGATCCTTGATAGAGAGGGAGAACAATGTGGACAAAACTCAAAATCATTTGGAGGGGAGAAAAAAAGGGGGGGGTGACCAGGTTTGCTGGTCCGATAGAGCCTGGTGGAACCACTGAGACTATGCCCCCTAGCTGCCCTTCAGGTCTGGAATTGAACCCACACCTGTGGTTTCCAGCCAAACAAAATACAGGCATATGAGTTAAACATTTACCTCAAGTAGATACACTGCTTGGAGAGAACAATCATGGGAAAAAGAAGGGCTGCTTATGCACAGGGAGACAGCTGAGGGGGCAGGAGTGTATGGAGGGATGGACACTGGGAAGAGGTAACTATGGGGAGGAAGTGGGAGGGGAGCTGTTGCATTGTGGTAAACTGTGGTCAATGACATGAGACAAAGTATATATGAACTGCTGTATGGAAAGTGAATTTGCTCTGTAAATCTTCACCCAAATCACAATTTAAAAAAAGAAAAAACCCACAAAAATCTGTTGCCATTGAATCAATTCCGACCCATAGTGACCGATTAGGACATAATAGAACTGCTCTATAGGCTTTCCAAGGCTTTAAATCTTTACAGAAGCAGACTGCCACATCTTTCTGGGTATCCTATGGAGGGCCTGGTGGGTTTGAACTGCTAACATTTTGGTTAGCAACACAGGGCTTAACCTGAGCCATTCTAGCTCCCCCTGTACGGATATACTACAATATATTTAGTCATTCACTTTCTGGTGGACATTTGGGTTGTTTATAGTTTTAGGCTATTATGAAGCAAGCTTCATACATTTGCATTCAAATCTTTCTGTAGACATATATTTTTATTGGATAAGTGTATATTTAAATTCACAAGACACTGCCAAATTATTTTTAGGAAGTGGCTTTAGAAATACCTGTGACTGCTAACTCCACGGAAGGAAGACTAGGCAATCTACTTCTGTAAAGATCTACTGCCTTGGAAATCCAATGGGGTTCACTATGAGTCAGAATTGACTCAATGGCAGTGAGTTTGATTTTGGTTTTTGGTGTAATTTCACACACTCCACCAAGAATGTATGAGAGTTCCAGTTGCTCTACATATTCATTAACACTTGGTATTGTCAGTGTCCTAAATTTTAGCCATTCTAGTGGGTGTAACATATTACTCCATTGAGATTTTGACTTGCTTTCCTTGATGACTAGTGATTTTGGTCTTCTTTTTAAGTGTTTATTGGCCATTCACTCTTACGAAATGTCTGATAAAATATTTTGCCCATTTTAAATTGATTGGTTTATCTTCTTATTGAATTGTAAGAGTTCTTTATATTATATTTATTCTGGATACAAGTGTTTTGTCAGATACACAGTGAATATTTTCTTTCAGTTGGTACTTGCCTTCTCATTTCTTTTACTTATTTATTGTGATTTGGGTGAAAGTTCACAAAGCAAATTCACTTTCCATACAACAGTTCACACACATGTTGTCTCAGGACATTGACTACAACTTACTCCAAAGCAACAGCTCCCTTCTGCCTTCTCATTTCTTAATAGCATCTTTTGAAAGGTAGAAGGTTTTTTTTTTTTTTAAAGTTTATTGTATTTTTGGTGAAAATTTACACAACAAAATAGGTTTGCATTAAACAATCTCTACACAGATCATTTAGTGACATTGGTTACATTTTTCACAGTGTGTCAATATTCTCATTATTTCTGTTCTAGTTTTTCTGTTTCCAGTTAGCTAGCTTTCCTGTCCCCCTATCTTCTTATCTTTGATTTAGAGTAATTGTTGACCATTTGGTCTCTCATAAATTATTTTTTAAAGGTATGCAGACTCATAGTGATATTCTTTATTTTATAAGTCAATTTGTTATTTAGATAAAAGGTGACTTCAGGGGATAATTTTGGTTCAAGGCTTAGAGTATTATCAAGGCAACAGTCCTGGGGATTCCTCTAGTCTCAACCAGTCTATTAAGTAATTTTTTTTAAAAAAGAATTTGATGTTTGTTCCACAATTTTCTTCCATTCTGTCAGGATCCATCTATTCTGGTTCTAATCAGAATGATTGGTAGTGGTAGCCAGATACCATCTAGCTCTTCTGGTCTCAGGATAGATCAAGTGCTGGTTCATGTAGACAATTAGTCCTACAGGCTAGTTTTTTCTCCGAGTCTTGGATGTTACTCTTTCTCTCTTGCTCCAGGCAAGTAGAGACCAATAGTTGTATCTCAGATGACCATTTCCAAGTTTTGAAGCCCCCAGACACTAGTCACCAAAACTAGAATGTAGAACATAAATTTTATGAACTATATTATGTCAATTGACTGAGTTGTTTTGTCTCATGAGACTACAGCCCTAAACCTTTAAACCAAGAAAATCAATCTTGTGAGGTGATTGGTTATATCCAAGACGTATCTGAAACTGTGTCCCCCATGTGTTTTATTTTATATATATATGTATATGTATGTATAAATATATATATATATATATATATATACACACACACACACACAACACATACACACATATACATGTGTATGTAAACACATACACACATATACACATCCACACCCACCCACACACACACACACACACATATATACAAGATATATTTTTTGGTTGTTACTGATGTTGCAAAATCACATATGCCATGGCATTTATCAAAATGTCCTTTTTCTTATATACAATTTAGTGGCATTATGAAGATCAGAAGGCTTAAATTTTGTTGAAGTACCATTTATCTTTTTTTTTTTTTTTAATGGTTATTACTTTTTGCATTCTATTTTAGAGTTTAATGGCTTTAGGTTATATGTTTGGGAGCTCTGGTAGCATAGTGCCTAAGGCACTTGACTGCTAACCAGAAGGCTGACAGTTCAAACCCACCAACCACTCCTCGGAAGGAAGATGGGGCAATCTACTTCCGTAGTGATACTGCCTGGGAAACCCAAGGTGGGGTCACTATGAGTCGGGTCCGACTTGACGGCACATAACAACAACAACAACAGGTTATATGTTTAGATCTATGATCCATTTCAAGTTAAATTTTATGTTGTGTGTGAGGTGAGGGTCAGGGTTTATCTTTATCTATATGGACACCCAGTTGTGATGGCACCATTTGTTGAAAATGCTCTCTTTCCCCCATTGAATTACTTTGGCACCTTTGCCAAAGGTCAATTGAACATATATATGTAGGTCTATTTCTCGAGTCTCTATTCTGTTTCATTTGACTTATATGCATATCCTTATGTGAACACTACATTGTGTTAATTACTTTAGCTTTATAAGTCTTGAAATCAGGGAGTTTAAGTCATGCATCTTTAGAACACCACATCATATATCATTTGTGATTGTTGTAAATAAATGTGCTTGAATTAAATGTATAATAAATTGTATACATTATCCTTTCCCAGTTAGGTTGTGCAATCATTCTTAGTCAATATGCTGTGCTCTTCAGAGAGTCCTTAGTTAAAGTACTCATTTAGGTTTTGCAATAAATAAAGATTTGGACTGGTAGGTTCACTTGCTATAACAGCAATCAGGATTCTGGTTGCAAACCAGACAACCAGCTTCCCTTACGGAATGCTGCTTTAACAAGGTGAATTCCATCTGAGTGTGCTACTTCTCACACTAGCCCATAAAAAAGGTGTCAATACACCTGTTGTCTGGTTTTACGAGCTGTAGTTTGGTGGAGTTTAGGACTAGCTGGCTACAGAGTATACCTCTTTGACATTCACCACAGTGTTGCTTGGGATTTTCACAAATGGCTTCAAAAAGCCTTAATCAAAGAGTTGCCTTGAAACTTGCAAAAGCCCCTGCACCTGGGTGGGTCCAATCCCTTCACTGGATCTGCTGGTCTCCAGCCAGCAGCTACTTTCAGGAAGGGTCTGCCAGCCACCCAGACATGGGACACACAATAGATCCTGATCAGAGCCTGACCCCTAGTCAGGCATTGACTGAGGACCCAATTCCAGTTGTCCCCACCTGCAATTTGATTCCAATGGTTCTTGTTTCTCTGCAGCTGGTGTGTTTAGCACAGCCTTCAACTAAGACTGCTGGGTAGACTTGGAATCAAATGATGTGGGTCAAGTCTTGGTTCTGACACCTACTAATAGAATCACCTTGGGCAAATCATGACATATTTCTGAGAGTCTATTCTTACCCTATTCGGAAGAAAGACTGTGCAATCTGCTTCCATAGAGATATCACCTCAGAAACCCAAGGAGGGGTTGCTATGAGTCGAATCAACTTGACAGCAGTGGGTTAGTTAGTTCATTAGTTAGTTATTCTTCCCCTACAGGAGCTCTAGTGGCTCAGTGCCCGAGGCATGTGACTGCTAATCGGAAGTTTGGATGTTCAAACCCACCAGCTGCTCCTTGGAAGGAAGATGAGAAAACCTACTTCTATAAAAGTTTATCACCTTGGAAATCCAGCGGGGGTTACTATGAGTCAGAAGTGACCCAATGGCAGTGGGTTTGGTTGGTTGGTTTATTCTTCCCTTACCGAGTAGAGACTCTAACTAACATCTTCCTCACAGGCCTATCATATGCGTATGAAAGTGTCTTCTCAATATAAACCATAGCTCAGGAATCCATGTGATTTTTTTTTTTTTTTTTGGTAACTATTATTTCTCCTTTTAGCCAAAATATAAGTAACAGGCCATGAATAATATCAATGTTTCATATGGTCAATGTAACAAATAACCACAAACTTAGTGGTTTGAAACAACAGAAGTTCATTCTCTCACAATTCTGGATGCTAGATGTGCAAAATCAATTTCACTGGGCCAAAATCAGGGTTTCAGCATGGCCACGCTCCTTTGCCATGCTCCCTCCCGAGGCCCTAGGGAAGAATCCTTTCCTTGCTTCTGGTGGTTGCCAACATTCCTTAGCTTGTGGCCACATCACTCCAATCTCTGCCTCCATCTTATCACATCACCTTCATCTGTGTGTCTAATCTCCCTCTGCCTTTTCCTTATAGGGACACTTGTAATGGCATTTAAGGTTCACTCCAATAATCCAAGATGATTTCTCCACTTCAAAATCCTTAATTTAATCACATCTGCAGAAACTACCATATAAAGTAATGTTCACTGGTCCCAAGAATTCAGTCTGCTACTGTGTGTGTGTGTGTGTGTGTGCTTGAGAGAGAGAGAGAGTGAGTGAGAGAGATTGTTGGTGGGCACTATATAGAATAGGAAAAGAAAGCATACCCTCTGTACCCTTTATACAAATCACCTTCTAAGACAAAATATCTTATATTTCACTCTAAATGACCTTTGTGAAAGCTTGTCCCAAAATTTCCCCCTGCACTTCCTGGTGGAAGAAGAGACATTTTATGAAGCCATAGAACACCAAGAGCTGACAGTGCTTTAATTTATTCAGCAAATTCTAGGCCCATGGGCCAAATTTGGTCCCTACCTGTTTTGCTGAGTTTTGTGGTTGTGACAGATTATGTGTCCTGCACAGCCATCTAATCAGATTCTTTACAGAAAAGTTGTGCCATCCCTGACTTAGACCAATGTCTCTGCTGTGCAGGTGGGGGAACTTCCTAGGAGAAAAGGTGATTTGGGGGGTGGTTCCAGACCTTCCAGCACAGTGCTGTTTCCCAAGTTGGTACTTCCCAAGGGCTCCTCTCTACCAAGTCTTGCCTTTTTGTTAGGCATGAGGACAGGTAAAGAGCTTGGTGGCACAGTGGTTAAACACTTGGCTGCTAACCTCCAGCTGCTCTATCTAGAGTTTGTTGAATAATGAAAGCACTGGCAACTCTTGGTGATCTATGAATCTGTAAAAGGGCTCTTCTTCTACCAGGAAGACAAGCTTCTGGAAAGATCATTTAGACTGGATTACAAGATGTTTCTGTCTTGGAAGGTGTGGTAGTTAAGGCTGTGTGTTGGCATGGCTGGGCAGCTGGATATAGTTACTACCCCTGATAAGATCATAATCACCCCCACAGTGGGATCAGCAGCTAAGTAGTTGCCTTTGGGGTGCAGCTTGCTTCCAGTATATCAGGAGGAGTTTTGAGGAATGTCTTTAGCTTTGCACATTTGAACCCTGCATTTGGCCAAGTCTTGACCTGCTATGTTGCCTGCCGATCTTGGGATTGTTCCTCGATTTGAACCAGTGGTCTGCCATATTGTCTGCCGATTTTATGATTGTGCCATTTTCCCTGCCGATCTTGGGTTGTCAGCCTCAGCAATCAGCAGCTGTGTGAGTCAAAAAAAAAGCCTCCACCTCCAGTGGGCCTGGAACAGGGCACAGAGCTGAAGCCACTACAGCCAACACTCTGAATTTGGTCTTCTAGCCTTGTTTTGGTCTTCTAGTGCTGCTCTAACTGAAAATACCACAAATGGATGGCTTGAAGAAACAGGGATTTATTCTCTTAGAGTTTAAGAGGCTAGAAGTTCTAATTCAAAGTGCCAGCTCTAGGGGCTGGGTGAAAGCCTCTTGACCTTGGGCTTTAGCTCTGCCTCTTGTTCCTAACCCACTGAAGGTGGAGGCTTCTCTTAACTCAGACAGCTACTACTGGCTGCTGAGGCTGACAAACCCAAGGCCGACAAGTACAATGGCATAGTCCAGACTATCAAGCAGCATGGTAGGCCACTAGTCCAAGTCCAAAAACAGTCCCAAGATTGGCAGACAACATGGCAGGCTGCTGAATGAAGAGTTGGCTACATGCAGGGTCCAAGCATGCCAAAAACTCAGAGACCTTACTCAAAGCTGTCTCCTTATATAGTGGAAGCAGACCACATCCCTAAGGCAGCTACTCAGCTGCTCCAGTAGATTCCACCATGGAGCTGATTACCAATCTCATCATAGGGAATAATTACATCCAACTGCCCAAAGAGTGGGCCCTGCCAAAGTGACACACAACTTAATTACCACAAGCCTCCTAAACTATAAGAGAATAAATTCTTATTTGTTGAAGCCATCCACCTGTGGTATTTCTGTTACAGCAACACTAGAGAACCAAGAGAGAAGGTGATTAGTAGAAATAATTCAGAGGGCACGCTCCGCCCCCGCCCCCGCTATCCCATATTGTGCCCATCAATATTATCTGTAAAGATTATCACCCCCGCTCCCATGGGGCATTTCTACTCTGCCCTGTAGGGTCACTAAGAGTCAGAATCAAGCATTTGGATGTGCGGAGCCCAGTTCCTCAGAAGTCAGATTCAGGTAAATTCCAGTCTTCTATAAGGAAGATCGTTTATCAGTGGTTGCCTTGGGAGAGAATGAGCTCTGTGTCCCTGGAGAGGTTCACCAAGATTCTGGATATCTTTGGGTGAGGATCTCCAGGACCTGCCATGGTGTTGGGCAAATGAATAAATGGATGGATAATTGGATGAAAAAATGATGTGGTCAAGTGTTTTTAAGTCCTAAGCTGGGATGGTATCACCCAGGTCCAGGAATGCTGGAAATCTTGAGCTGGGGAAGCAGAAGGCGCCCAGATATGCCATTCAGATGCAAACCCCTGACCTGGGACCAACATAGGGCTGGCTCAAGCCCCAATTCTCCCCCTCTGTGAGGCCTCAGGAAAATGGGAGAGTTTCAGAAGCAGCTGAACTGGTGACTCTGAGAGAGGTGGGGAGAGATTGTGGGGCCTTTAATGATGAGTAATTTGCAGCTTATTAATGTGGTGGTAATTAAGAATATTCATTTTATTAAAAGCCATTTATTGTAATAGTTCATGCAAATCTGGAGAATGGCATTGTGCTCACGTACCAATCGACACAGGTCTATTGTGGCTCTGTGGATGGCAGGTCGCTGCGTCACTAATTGTTAAGAGTTTAGGGTCTAATTTTAAACCCTTTTAATTCCATTTGAAATAATTGCCCTAACGAAATTCAAAGTACTCAGAAGCAGTCATGGAAAAGGTGGCTAAGGGCCTCCTCCCCCAGCCCTCAGGGAGCAGGGCTCGGAGAGCTGTGGCAGAGCTTTACTTGTCTTGGGGCAATGCTGCTCTCTCTTCCCACAAGAGCAATTGGCCCTGGGGAAGGCTGGCGAGGTCTCAAGAGGGCCAGGCTCTTGTTGGCAGTGGACTGAGGCTAGAGAGGAACTGACTTGGATGGAGAGGGACTGCTGAAGGAGAGCATGGTTGGAATAATCTATCTCTGTAAACCACACAGGTTTGCACTCATTCTACTCTGTCATACAGGGCCACTATGAGATGGAATCAACTCACTGGCACACAACAATAACCAGAAGGTTGGTGGTTCAAACCCATCCAATGGTGCAATGGAAGAAAGGCCTAGTAACCTACTTCCAGAAGATTACAACCAAGAAAACCATATGAAGCACAGTTCTATTCTACAGCATATGGGGTCACCATGAGTCAGATTCAACCTGACAGCAATGAGTTTGGTTTATTTGTTCATTTTTTTGGTAAGCCACACAGGGCTAGTGTTTGTAGAGAGGAGAATGGGGCCTCTGCCTTACCTCCAATGACATCATTGACTCACTGGGACATGTCAATTGAACCCAGGAGTCATCTTCAGTATGATGGAACTCACTGAGAAGTTCCTGCCTTCAGGGACTCTACCATATACTTAACCTGTGTTACCTCATTTAATCCTCATAGCCACCTTATAAGGTAGATAGATAGCATCATGGTTTCCATTTTATCAATAAGCAACTGAGTCTAGGAGAGGATCAACATCTTTTCCAAAGTTAAACAGGCTAAGTGGCAAAGCCAGACTTGAACAAAAATTTCTCCATTTGTCTTCTCAAGGTTGTCCATGCAGTCTACATCCTGTAGGAGTGGGTCTGGAGCCAGTATGGAGAAACTCAGGTGTAGCTAGCATCAGTTATTGCACAGTAACTCATGTGCAGTGTAATCATTCCTCACACTGATACTTCCAACAATCTGAGTGACCTAGAAGTGGGTCCTTCCCCTAGTTAGGGATGAAATTTACCTGGGGCGCTTTATAAGTGCAGATGGCTGGGCCCTACCCCAGATACAAGGAGCCCTGGTAGCACAATGGTTAAGCACTCAACTAGTAACTGAAATATTGGCTATTCAAACCTACCCAGCAGCTCTGTGGGAGAAAAGAGCTGGTGATCTACTCCTGCAAAGATTACAGCCTAGGAAACCCCATGAGGCTATTCTACACTGTCATATAGTCATTATGAGTTGAAAATCAACTTAAGGGCACCTAGGAACAACTCCAGACGTGGTGAATCTGCCTCTTCAAGGGTTGAGGCTTGAGCTTTGCCTTTTACACATTTCCCATGTTATTTTAATGTGGTCAATCCATGAACTGGTTTAGGAAATTTGCCACAGACTGCTATCTTCTTGGTTTTTTATTCCCAACAATAGTCCATGCTATGCAATAGGTGTTGCCTAAGAATCTGTTACAAGGAACTCTGGTGTTGTAGGGTTAAGGCATTTGGCTGCTAACCAAAAGGTGGGTGACTCAAACCCACCAGCTGCTCCACAGAAGAAAAGTGAGGCAGTCTGCTTCCATAAAGATTTACAACCTTGGGAACCCTGTGGGATTGCTATGAGTTGGAATTGACTTGATGGCATTGAGTTTTCTTGGTTTGAAGAACTTGTTATGGGGAACCCTAGTAGTTAGTGTGTGGTTAAAGTTCTGTGAACAGAAAGGTTCTAAGCCATCAGCCACTCTGTGGGAGAAAGATGAGGCAGTCTGCTTCTGTGATGATTTGTAGCCTTGGAAATCTTAAGGAGCAGTTCTACTCTGTGCTATGGTGTAGGTTGCTATGAGTCAGGATTGACTCAGCAGCAATGGGTTTCTTTAAAGCCTGTTGAGTGCATCTCACTATCACCAGACAATATCTTTTGCTGAGTTCTAGTGTAGCTTTCGAACTACTTCAAAAAATCAGCCGTTGAAAACCCTATGGGTCACGGTTCTTCTCTGACATCATGAGGTCTCCATGAGTCAGGATCTGGTTTTTGGCTTTTAGTGTAGCTTCATGAGCTAGATGTTCCAGAAGCATAGTGATAAGAAACTACTTTTGAATGAAGATAGAGGTGGATATTGGCAAGACTTCACAGAAGTAAATAAGATCCAGGGATGAAGAGAAAGAGTATGTCAAAAAAAAAAAGGAACAGCATGAGCAAAGGCTTGGAAGCTTGAAATTCCATGGCTTCTGTGGTGGACAAACCCTAAAGAGATCCCCACCTTTGAGTGATAATGCCTTTGTGTAATTCCTTCCCCTTGAGTTTTGCTGGGACCTGTGACTTGCTTCTAACCAGTACCAAAAAAAAAAAAAAAAAAACAAACCCAAACTCACTGCCATGGAGTCAGATCTGACTCATAGCAACCCCTCCTTGGGTTCCCAAGGCAGTATCACTACAGAAGTAGATTGCCCAACCTTCTTTCTGAGGAGTGGCTGGTGGATTTGAATCTCCAGCCTTCTGGTTAGCAGTCAAATTCCTTAGGCACTATGCCACCAGAGCTCCCTTCTAACCAATAGACTATGGCAAATTTAACAAATGTATATATCCCATGATTATATTATGTTCCTAAGACTCCTTCTTGCTAGTAGTGTTGCCCTTGCTCTCTTGCTGACCTTGAAGAAGCAAACACCCATGTTGTGAACTAACTGTAGGGAAATCCACAAGACAAGGAGCTGTGGGTGGCTTGTAGATGCTAAGGGCTTTTGTATTACAGCTCCAAAGAACTGAATTCTTCCAAAAAACTGAGTGACCTAGTCACCCCGTTGAACTTCAGGTTGACAATGCAGTCCAGCTGATACCTTGATTGTAGCTTTGTGAGACCCTGAAGCTAAGAAGCCAAGCTAAACCATATTTGCACTCTTGACCAACAGAAACTATGAGATAAGACATGTATCTTGTTTTAAACTGTTAGATTTGTGATAATTCATTACTTGGCAATAAAAAACTAATACAGCATCAAAAAGAATGGCAAGAAAAACATTTGTTGAGATAGTTTTAGATCTTTTTACCCATCTGACACTTTTGCATCAGAAAAAGTGGCTTTTGATGGCAATAGCAGAAAGTGAGACTGCAAAAGGGAGAAAGGTTTCAATATGAAGGGCTGTGTGGATCATGTTAAAAGTTTGGACTGTGTCATGGAGGATATAAGAGGAGTGGAGTTTCAGGGATGACACCAAAAAAAAAAAAAAAAAAAAGCCCCCAAAACAAAACAAAACAAATGCATTGCTGTTGAGTTGGATCTGACACAGTCAGGTACATATTAGAGAGAGATCAGTCTGTTGGTCAGAGCTATGATCAACTGGCGGGGTTGAGACTGAAGACAAGCAGACCTGGGAAGCTATGCAAAAAATGTTTCAGGTGAAAGATGATAGCTTAAACCAAAAGCAGTGAAGATAGAGAGGAAGACAACAGTGGCATCACTAGGGGGGTGGGGTAGGGATGGGGGTATGGACCACACCTCCTGACACTGTGAGGGGGTAACACCTAAATGACCCCGAGATCCGTGGTGGTGTTTGGGCCAGCATCATTAGGGTAGGTGTCAATGTCACTCAGTGTGGCAACTCATCAGCTCCCCTACTGGGCAGAGAGGAAAGTCACTGCCTTGTCCGATGTGAACAAGAGGAGTTGCAGAGAACTGTGTGTGAGGGGGCAGGCAGAGCTGCATGGTACTGCACTTAGCCCCTAGGGGTGGGTTCACTGGCCA
Source organism: Orycteropus afer afer (assembly GCF_000298275.1). NCBI lineage: Eukaryota > Metazoa > Chordata > Mammalia > Tubulidentata > Orycteropodidae > Orycteropus > Orycteropus afer. The sequence continues at coordinate 1,683,716 of NW_006921779.1, read as the reverse complement.
GACATGTCCACAGGAGTGTGACACCATAAGTTACTCCACTGGGAGACACCAATCCTGGTGATGCCACTGGAAGGCAATTTGCACTTTGAAGGCAGAAAGTGGAACATCCAGTAAGATAACATTTTTTCTACTCTTAAAGATCTACAGGAAAGGAACTATTCTAGTTCACATTTTCCTTTTGTCCTTTTGTCCAATACTCCAGCAACACTGGCTTTGCTAACTTGGTATCAGCAGTACTTTATTAGTGCTAATGGTCTTATTATAAAGAATCTGTGTTTTGGGGTGTCCTTCTTCTACCCAGCATGTTACATGGTGGTCTCACTTTCTTGGGGGGCAGCAATGACTGAATTTTATAGAGTCCCAGAGAAAGACTGAGGTGAAATCATTCCCATATGGTCTTTCTAGACAAATGTCACTTATCCTATCTGGTGCTACTGCTCAAAAGATGTAGTATTTCTCTTCTGCAGAGAACTTATTTGGATCTTAATATGATTTTGCGGAATGAATGGTGAGCATAGAGACAAAAATCTTGCTCTGTCACTGTCCATCCATTTTTTTTTAACGTTATTAACACTTGTTGTTGTTGTTATGTGCCGTCGAGTCAAACCCGACTCATAGCGACCCCTCCTTGGGTTTCCGAGGCAGTATCACTACGGAAGTAGGATTGCCCAACCTTCCTTCCGAGGAGTGGCTGGTGGGTTTGAACCACCAGCCGTCTGGTTAGCTGGCAAGTGTCTTAGCCACTATGCTACCAGAGCTCCTAGGCATAGGTAATACTAGAGTTAAATAAGAAATAATCTTGCCCTCAAGGCATTCACAATCTATTGAGAAAAACAGATATGTAAAGCAAATATTGCAGCAAAGATTCCTAAACTAGAGGCACACGCTGAATGATTGGGATTCTCAAAGAAAGGATTCATACAAAATGCAAGCCGAGTCTTTAAAAATTACTGGGAATTTTCCAGGTGAACAAGAACAGGAGGGATTTTTCCAAGCAGAGGTTCAGCTAATGTAAATGCACGAAGGCATGAAAAGACAGAGGATCTTAGGATATAAATGAACCACAGGATTCAAGGGGGAAAAAAGGGAGAGTGAGGGGACCTGAAGTTGAAGTCAGCAAGCAGATCTTATAGGGCTTCAGGTGTCTAAGAGGCTTGGGTTGTATTTTGTAGGCAGGAGGACCCACTCTAGGGGAGTAAGCAAGTGAGGGACATGATCAGCACAGCAATCTAGAAAGTTCACTCTTGTGCATTGTAATCTTCTTAGGAGGTTCCACTCCCTGGAGAAGATCATCAGACTTGGTAAAGCAGAAGGTCAGTAAAAACAAAGAAAGACCCTCAATAGATTGATAGAGTGGCTACAACAATGGACTCAAACATAGCAATGGCACAGGACTGGGCAGCATTTCACTTTGTTGTACATAGGGTTGCTATGAGTTGGAACAACAACAGAGCCCTGATAATGCAGTCGGTAAAGTGCTAGGCTGCTAACCAAAACGTGGGCTGTTCAGACTTACCAGGCACTCCGCAGGAGAAAGATGTGGCAGTTTGCTTCTATAAAGATTTATATCCTTGGAAACCCTATGGGGGCCATTCTACTCTGTCCAATAGGGTTGCTATGAGTTGGAATTGACTTGATGGCGGTAGGTTTCATAAATAATAATAACAAAAACAATCTTAACTTACAAACTAGGTGCTTTTTTTTGGGGGGAGGGGGTGGTTTTCTCCATCTCAGTGAATGAAGCCAGAAGCCTGGGAGTAATCCAAGACACCCCTTTTTTTTTCCAATTAAAAAAAAAAAAAACTTACTGCTGTGGAGTCTGATCCAACTCACAGTGACCCGTCCTTGGGTTTCCAAGGCAGTATCACTATGGAAGTAGATTGACCAACCTTTCTTCTGAGGAGTGGCTGGTGGGTTTGAACTGACAGCCTTCTGGTTAGAAGTTAAATGCCTTAGGCACTATGCTACCAGGTCTCCCATTCTCCAATTACCAAGCCCTATCTATATTACCGCCTCAATATATCTGAGCATTTCTCACTTCTGTCCAATTCCACCACCACCACTGTTCTCCAAACCCAGTACTCTCTCACCTGGTCTCTTCAATAGCCTCCTGACTCTTCTCCCAGAATTCACTCTGTTGTTTTTAGGTGCAGTCAAGTGGCTGCAACTCATAGTGACCCGACATACAATAGAATGAAACACTGTCTGGTCCTGTGCCATCCTCACAATCCTTGCTATGCTTGAGCCCATGCTTGCAGCCATTGTGCCAATCCATCTCATTGAGGGCCTTCTCCTTTTTCTCTATTTTACCAAGTATGATATCCTTCTCTAGAGAACAGCCCCTTCTGACAACATGACCAAAGTAGGTGAGACAAAGTTTAGCCATTCTCACTTCTAATGAGCATTCTGGCTGCACTTCTTCCAGGATAGATTTGTTTGTTCTTCTGGTAGTCCATGATATTTTTAGTATTCTTTGCCAACACCACAATTCAAATGGATCAATTGTTCTGCTGTCTTCCTTATTCACTGTCCAGCTTTCCCATGAATATGAGGTAATTAAAAATACTATAGCTTGGGCTAGGTACACTTTAGTCTTCAAATTGACATCTTTGCTCCTTAACACTTTAAAGAAGTCTTTTGAAGCATATTTGCTTAGTGCAATACGATGTTTGATTTCTTGACTGCTGCTTCCATGGGAGTTGATTGTGGATCCAAGTAAAATGAAATCCCTGACAACTTCAATCTTTTCTCCATTTATCATGATGTTGCTTAATTGGTCCAGTTGTGAGGATTTCTGTTTTCTTTATGTTGAGGTGTAATCCATATTGAAGGCTGTAGTCTTTGACCTTGATCAATAAATGCTTCAAGTCATCTTCACTTTCAGCAAGCAAAGTTGTGCCATCTGCATATCACAGTTTATTAATGAGTCTTCCTCCAATCCTGAGGCCATGTTCTTCTTCACGTAGTCCAGTTTTTTTGAATCATTTACTCAGCATACAGATTGAATAAGTATGGTGAAAGGATACAACTCTGATACATACACTTCCTGATTTTAAACTATGCAATATCCCCTTGTTTTATTTGAATGACAGCCTCTTGGTCTACATACAGGTTCTTCATGAACACAATGAAGTATTCTGGAATTCCCCTTCTTGTAATGTTATCCATAATTTGTTGTGATCCAACAGTGGACTGCCTTTGCATAGTCAATAACACACAGGTAAACATCTTTCTGGTATTCTTTGCTTTCAACCAAGGTCCATCTGCACCCATCAGCAATGATAACCCTCGTTCCATGTCCTTTTCAGAATCCAGCTTGAATTTCTGGAAGTTCCCTGTCAATATACTGCTGAAACTGTTCTTGAATTATCTTCAGCAAAATTTTACTTACATGTGATACTAATGACATTGTTCAATAATTTCTGCTTTCTGTTGGATCACTTTTCTTTGGAATGAGCACAAATAGGGATCTCTTCTAGTTAGTTGTCCAGGTAGCTGTCTTCCAAATTTATTGACATAAACTAGTAAGTACTTCCAGTGCTGCATCTGTTTGTTGAAACATCTCAATGGGTATTCCATCAATTCACTCTACATTTCCTCAAATCTATTCTCCCCACAACCCAATCTTTTTATTTTCTTTGTCTTCTTTTTTTTCAAAATGCAGAATTTATTTACAGTGACATGCATAGACCCTAACTATGTAATCTGATAAAATTTTATAAATGTATATACTTATGCAATCATCACCCAAGTTAAGATAAGGGACATTGCTACCACTCTAAAAATTTTCCATTTTTTTTCTTTTCTAATAATCTCCACCCACCATAAAAAACAACAACAAAATAATGATTTACTCCCATTGAGTTCATTACGACTTGTTGCGACTCCCATTGAGCTTCCAAGGTTGTAAATATTTATGGAAGCTGACTGCCCCATTTGTCTTCCACGGAGCAGCTAGTGGGTTTGAACCATTGACCTTTTGGTTAGCAGCCAAATGGCTTAACCACTATACCACCAGAGCTTCTTCCACCCACCATAGGCAACCACTATTCTGATTTCTATTATCGCAGATTAATTGTGAATCAAGATTTTTTATTGCCCAATATGTTTTTAAGATTCAATTTGTTGTAATATGCATCAGTAGTTGGATCTTTTTGTTGTTGGACAATATTCTATCATATGAATTTACCACAATTTATTTATCCATTTACCTGTTAATGGATATTTGAGTTGTTACCAGTTTGGGGCCTGTCTTAGTTTTCTAACAGAAATACTACAAGTGGGTGGCTTTAATGTACAGAAATTTATTTTCTCAGTTAGGAGGCTGGAAGTCTGAATTCAGGACACTGGCTCCGGGGGAGTGTCCTCATCTTCATGTGGCATGCCATCTATCTTTCTCCATCTCTGTTTCCTTGCTTCTGAGTCTACTCTACTCTTTTATATTTCAAAAGGGATGAGTTTAAAACACACTCTGCCCTGAGATGGCCTTATTAACAGAACAAAGAAAAACTATTCCCAAATGGGACTATACCCATAGGTGTTGTTGTTGTTGTTGTTACGTGTCATCGAGTTGGACCCGACTCATAGCGACCCCTCCTTGGGTTTCTGAGGCAGTATCACTGCAGAAGTAGATTGCCCCATCTTCCTTCCAAGGAGTGGCTGGTGGGTTTGAACCACCAGCCTTCTGGTTAGCAGTCAAATACCTTAGACACTATGCCACCACAGCTCCTATCCATAGGTGTAGGAGTTAGTATTCCAACACATATTGAGGAGGGGGGATACAAAATCAATCCACAACAGGGCTATTATAACAATGATGCTAAGGAAATTCATGTTTTTTTTTGTTTTTTTTTTTTTTTTTAGGATGTGAGCTTTCATTTCTCTTAGATAAGTCCTCAGGAGTAGAATATCTGGATTGCATGGTAAGTGTGTATTTAACTATTACCAAAGAGTCCTCCAAAGTAGTTGTACCCTTTTACACTCCCACCAGCAATGTGAATTCCAGTGTTTCCACACCTTAGCATTTTCAGTCCTTTTCATTTTAGCCATTTAGTGGGTATGAAGTGGCATTACCAATGTGGCTTTAATTCATTTCCTTGATGATTAATGATATTGAACAGCTTTTCATGTGCTTACTACTCATTCGTGTATATTATTTTGTGAGGTGTATATGTTCAAGCATTTTGCCCATTTTGTATTGGCTGTTTTTTTTTTTTTTTTTTAAATAGACTTATTTATATAGTTGAGTTCTTTATATAATTAGATATATCTTGAGAATATTTCCTCCCAGTATATCACTTACTTTTCACTATGTTATTGGCAAAGTAGAAGTTTTAAATTTAGGTGAAATCTAATTGATCAATTGTTTTCTTTTATGATGTTGTGTGCTGTGGAGTTGATTCTAACTCACAGCAACTCTACATAACAGAGTAAAATTGTCCCATAAGATACCCTGGGTTTTAATCTTTATGAGTATAGACCATCATGTCTTTTCTCCCACAGAACAGCTGGTGGGTTTAAATAGCTGACTTTTTGGTTATCAGCCCAGCACTTAATTGTTGTGCCACCAAGGCTCCACCTCTTGTGTTTAATGTCTTTTATATCCTAAAAAATATCTGCCTATTACAGTGTTACAAAGCTTGTCTCCTATGCTTTCTTCTAGAAGCTTTAGCATTTTAGCTAGTATATGTAAGTCTTTTACCCACTCAAATTAATTTTTATATATGGTGTGAGGTAGGGATTGAAGTTTGTTTTCTGTTTTTTTTCCCATATTTTCTTTGCACTTGTTTCTAGAATTATTTGTTGAAAAAACTTTCATTTCACATTGAATTACTGTGCTATTGTTATTAAAATTCATTGATTGTATATGTGTAGGTCTATTTTTGTACTTTATTCTGTTTAATTGATGTTTTTATTTGTCCTTATCTCAGTACTACACTCTCTTGATTAGTGTAGTTTTACAATTTTGTAGGTATTGAAATCAGGTGTTTTTTTTTTTTTTTTCTCCCAAAATTGTTTTTGCTATTCTAGATTTTTTGCAATTCCACAGACATCTTAGCATCAACCTGTCAATTTTATTTTAAAAAACTGCCTATTGAATTTATTATTTGAATTATATTGTATCTATATGTATCTGGAGGGAGAATCAGTATTTTAACAACATTAAGATGTCCAATCCATGAGCGTGATATATTTCTTCATCTATTTCAAATTTCTTTTATTCAGCAGTATTTTGTGGTTTTCAGTGTAAAAGTTCTGCACATCCTTTGTTAAATGTATTTGTAAGTATTTTGTTTTTTAAACTATTGTAAATAAAATTTTTAAATTTTCTAAATTCAGTTGCTTTTTGTATATTAACTTTGTATCCTGTGTTCTGTTAAATTATCTTATTAGTTTGAGTAGTTTAAAAAGATTTTTTGAAAGACTTTCTACATGATTAGTCATATGATTGGTGAAGAAAGGTAGTCTCATTTCTTCTTTTCTAATATTTATGCCTTTTATTTCTTTTCCTTCCTAATTGTACAGACTAGAACCTCCAATACAATGTTGCATAGAAGTGATGAGAGTAGACATCCTTACATTTTTCCCATTATTCGGTGGAAATTGTTCTGTGTTTCACCCACTAAGTTCATTGTAAGTTATTGTTTTTATCACAGTTGTTGATGATGATGACCTTTGTCAGATAGAGGAAGTTTTCTGAGAACTGAATTAGTACTAAATTTCTCAAATGCTTTTTCTGTATCAATTAAAATTATTTTCTCCTTTATATTTTTTAATGTAGTGAATTACACTGATTTTCAAATGTTAAATTAAACTTTAGTTTCTGGGATAATGAATATGATGCAGAATCCTTTTTATATATCTTTCTAGATTCAATTGATTAATACTTTATTAAGGAATTTTGCAATCATGTTCATGAGAGAGACTGATATATGACTTTCTTGTAATACGATTGTTGTTTTGGTATCAGGGTTATGCTAGCATTACAAAATGAGTTTGACTTCACATTTAATTATATAAAAAAAACTATATTAAATGCTCTGTCTTTCTCTATTTTCCAAAGAATTAGTGTAAGATTGAGGTTATTTATTTCTTAAATGTTTAACACAATTCATTTGGATCTAGAATTTTCTTTATGGAAAGGTTTTCATTTTACAAATTCAGTTTCTCTAGTAAACATGGGCCAGTTTCAATTTTTTCTTTCCTCTTGTGTCAGTTTTGCTAAGGTGTGTTTGTATATTTGTTTCTGAGGAAATTTTCTGTTTCATCTAAGTTGTCAAATTTCTTGGCAAAAGTGTTTGCAATATTGCTTTTCTTTGAATATTATTTTTAATATGGCCACTTCTATTCATTCTAGTTCTTTTTCTCATCAGTCTTGGTAGAGGTTTATTAATTTTTTAAATCTTTCCAAAGAATCAAATTTTACTTAGAATTCTTTTTCTCTTCTTTGCCTTCTTATCTATTTCATTGAATTCTTCTACTCCTATCTTTAGTATTTCCTTCCTTTTACTTACTTTGATTTAATTTTCTCTTATTTTTCTAGCTTCTTAAGGCAGAAACTTAGATCATATATTTAAAAACCTTTCTTCTTTTCCAAGATGAGCATTTAAAATATATGCATATATATAAATATACATATGTATAAATTTCTCTTTGAACATTATATTGGCTATATCTCACGGATTTTGAGATGTTTCATTTTCATTATCATTCAGCTCAAACTATTTTACAATTTCCTTTTTGACTTATTTTTTGATGCATTTAGTTGTTTAGAAGTATGTTGTTTAATTTATAATTATATGGCAATTTTCTAAATATTTAATGTTATTGATTTCTAATTTTATTCCTCTGTTGTCAGAGAACATATTCTGTAATATGTTCTAAAATTTCAATATTTTGAAGTTTATTGGAACTTATTTATGGCCTATATTGGTGAACATTTCATGTGTACTTGGAAAGAATGTATATTCTGAAGTTGTTGGCTTTAGTATTCTATAAATATGAATTAAGTAAACTTGGTTGATAGTGTTGTTCAAATTTTCTATATCCTAACTGATTTTATTTTTGTCTAGTTGTTCTATTAATTACTGAGAGAACAGTGTTCAAATCTCCAACTATAATTGTCGATCTTTGCTTCATTTCTTTTGAGGATATTTTAAAAAGCTCATACACATTTATAATAGTCATGTCTTTCTGATGAATTCACCCTTTTACCACTATGAAATATCCCTCTTTATCTCTGATAATATTTCTTATCTTGAATTCTAATTTGTCTGATATTAGTATAACCACATCATCTTTCTTATGCACTGTTTACATAAGAAATTATATAGTCTACTTTTTTCTGTACTTTTCCTTTCAACTTGTCTCTGTCTTTACATTTAAAATGCTTTCTTTTTTTGTGGGCAGTAAACTGTCAGATCTTGCTTTTTTTTTTTAAATCCAATGTGATAATCACTGGACTTCAACTTTTCTATAGTTAAATAATGAGGGTCTGCACCCAGCTGATTAGAGAGTTGTCTTCCAGCTCTGTCTCTATGACTATGATCAGTTGGAGGAAGAGTCTCTGTGAGATCTTGTCCTTAGCTAAGGGACCTTCTTGTCACCTCGCTTATCATGTTTTGGAGCCAGGACTTAAGTTGAAACCATCCAAATAGAATGGGTTGGGGATGGGATTGACAATGTTGGTTAGTGCCAGTGTGTAAAAAAAAAAAAATCCCTTTTGACTACCTTCTCCACATGTCTCATGGTCCATGTTTTTATAATGCTTCTTTTAATCATAGTCACATTTCCTTAATTATAGTTTTGTTGTGGTTGAAAAGGTGCTGCTTTAGAAAATGTACTTAAAAAACCCACTTCTTCTACCCCTTTTCCCTTTGTTTTCAGTCCTTTCAAAGACCAGAGAGTTGTTTTGAATAACTTGCTGAATGAAGGAAAGAGAAAAGAAAGTGGGAGGAAAAAAACAGAACAAATTGAGGGCCTACTGTGCTTTGTTGTTGTTAGTTGTCGTTGAGTTGGCTCTGACTCATGGCAACCCTATGTGTAACAGAGTGAAATGTCTCTTGGTCCTGTGCCATCTTCATGATTGTGGGTAAGTTTAAGTTTGTTGGGGTGGCTATTGCGTCAGTCCATCTCACTGGGTCTGTCTTCTCTGTTGTTGTTATGCCGTTGAGTCAGACGTGACTCATAGCGACCCCTCATTGGGTTCCCGAGGCAGTATCACTACGGAAGTAGATTGCCCCATCTTCCTTCCGAGGAGTGGCTGGTGGGTTTGAACCACCAGCCTTCTGGTTAGCAGTCAAGTGCCTTAGGCATTACGCTACCAGAGCTGTCTTCTCTAAGTCACCAAAAACGATATCTTTTTCTAGTGATTGGTCTTTCCTGATGATATATCCAAAGAAAGCAAATTGAAGTCTATCATTCTTGCTTCTAAGAAGCATTCTGGTTGTATTTCTTCTAAGTTTGATTTGTTTATTTAGCTTTAACTCCATATCACAAAATCCTCACAATAATCCTACGAAGAGGTGCTTCTATTGTTTCCATTTTACAGACATGGAAACTGAACTTCGAGGAAATAAATAACTTGCTCAAAGTTACTGTAATGTATACCCCAAGCCCAAACCCATTTTTGTCGAGGCTGTAAATCTTTATAGAAGCAGACCATCACATCTTTTCCCCGTGGTGCAGCTGGTGGATTCAACCTGCCGACATTTGGTTAGCAGCCAAGCACTTTGACTACTGTGCCACTAAGGCTCCTCTAGTGGATACCACTAGTTACCTATTCCTCATCCATGTCTCCACTACTTCCTTCCAAATTGGATCCATTCCTAACATGATTCAGAAGGAAGCAAACCCCATCCCAGCCCTATTGACCTTTTCTTGGAGACAATTATTGTTCCAGGGGTGGACAAGTAAAATAATTGGCTCAGTCAGGCTAAAGGAAAGAATTTATACAGACAGAGTTTCCCTCCCTCTTCTGCTAAATGATAACCAGGAACCTTGTCTTCTCAGTTGTCTCTTGCAACCATCTTGCAACCTTGAGGGTAAAGCCAGTGCTGAGTATGGCAGAGTAGAGAGAGACAATAGACTTGGATCTTTGATGATATTGATCCTTCAACTATACCACACCTGGAGCCTGCACCAGAATTAGTGCTCTTCTCGTGTGAACTGCGTAATACATTTCCTCTTGTGTAAGTCAGTTAAAATAGAGTTTTATGCTTCTTGAAGTGACAGACATCCTAACTGGTAAAGTCATAGAACAAATATGTGTTGGACACAGATCCAAAGCTGGGTGGGTCCAGCTCCAGAGCATAAGCTCCCAACCGCTCAGCCCTAGACTCCCTCCCTTCCAGTTAGAGTTCGTGACCCTCATCTTACAGATGAGAAAGCTGAAGTTTAAAAAAGGAAAGTGATTTGTCCAGGGTCACAGAGCCAGCAGGTGGCTCACCCGGGCTCAGAACTCATGTTTTTCTGACTGCAAAGCCCATGCTGTCTGCACTCACCCGGGCCCTTCCCACACTTCGGCTGCCAGCGTTTTGGTACCTTTGACTCCAAACAGAGGCCTCTCCGTCACCAAATAATGTGATCAAATCAAACCTTCTTTCCATACAATTAGAAAACATAACAGGTTACAGCAAAAAATGCAAAAGCTTCCAAAGCCGCTCAAAGCTAATTAATTTCTATTACTAGTGAGAGAAGAACCACTTAACATGTCTTTTCTTATTCAAATTACCATTGACGGCACCTGCTTTTTTATTCTTGGGAAATCCTGCTACAATGCGGGTAAATTATGTAAGACTGTAGAATTTATGAAGATAAGGCAATTAGCATTACAAAACCGAGTCCGGGTTACAATTTCTGGGGAACAGAAAGAGTTATGATGCTCCCTTAAATGGCCCAGTGAAGTCTCACATATTGAGTTAATCCTTGTGGTAGTCAGGAAAATTGAAGACTAAACAGTGCCATGATGGTGGGTAATTAATTGTCTGGGCCCTTTGGAGATGGGGCTGTCTGCTGAGGAGGGAGGCAGTCAGGGCTCTGTCTTTTGGGAAAGAAAATGGATGGAACAGGGCTTCTGGGGTCTGGGTGGGGAGAGAAGAACTTCCCAAGGTTTCTGGCCTTTTAGATCAAGCAGTGTCCAGTAGCATGGGGGCCACCCTTCCACATGTTTTTCCAAAGCCTGCCTCCTGCCCTGCATTCCAACCCCCAACACAGCTGCCAAGGCTGTAGAGGCAGCTGCCACTGAGCAGGTGCTACCTTGGAGTGTTTTGATGCTGCCTAGATTTTGTATCTGAGCTGGGAGGACACTTAGAGACACTCTGGATTACCAGGGGTACTTGACTTAATAACCACAGGCACATAGAAGGTTGGGTAGCTGGGTGATGTAGATCCTTGGAGATTGTGTGCATGTGCCTTTTTTTCTGAAAAAAGTTCTTCAGTTTTCATAAAACTATAAACTAGTTTTAGGCTGAACTTGACCCTGGTCTAGTTGGAACTCACATTGTATAGTTGGGGAGGCAGAAAGAGGCAGGCACTTTCCCACTATCCACCTAACATCCCATCATCTTCCTGTTGCTGGTTGCCCAACTACTATCCCATTCAGAGGAGCCCTGGTCAACCCACCCAGAGCTTCTGTGGGAGAAAGACCTCGTGATCTGCTCCCATAAAGATTAAAATCAGTTGCTGTTGAGTTGATGCCAACTCATGGCAATCCCACAGGACAGAGTTGAACTTCTCCATAGGGTTTCCAACACTATAAATCTTTATAGAAGCAGATTGCCACATCTTTCATGAGTTAGCAGCCAAGTGCTTAACCACTACACCACCAGACTTCCTTCTGTAGAGATTACAGCCAAGAAAACCCTGTGGGGGAATTCTGCTCTGTCAGATGGTGTCACTATAAGTTGGAATTGACTCAAAGGTTACTAACAGCAACAGCAGGCCCCCTCAGCACTCATTGTTTCTAGGATCAGGACCGAGGCCACAACACTTGCCTTTCAGGCCTTTGGCTTGGATGCCAGCTGCCTCCCAATCAGCCAGCCCCTGTAGCTGAGTCAGTTTGCAAGTAGGTCACTGCTGGTTCACATGGCACCTTTGTATGGATTAGAAAATGCACCTTTTCTCTAGAAGAATGCAACCCTCCTCTAGGGCACACTGGTGGCAAGCATGACAAGCAGAGCTCAGGCTAGATTTCAGTCTGTATTTGCTCCCTTGGCTGGTGTCCTTGTGCTGTGTACATCTTGTACAACCATACATACATAGCAACCCTGTTCCCAGATTCCTTACCCTAGGTAGCATAGTGCCTAAGGCACTTGACTGCTCACCAGAAGGCTGGAGGTTCAAATCCACCAGCCACTCCTCGGAAGGAAGGTTGGGCAATCCTACTTCCGTAGTGATACTGCCTCGGAAACCCAAGGAGGGGTCGCTATGAGTCGGGGCTGACTCAACAGCAAACAACAACAACAACAGGAGCTGAAGCATTGAGTCTTACTGTTTTTTTTTTTTTTTTTTTCCTTGGCAAACACCTGAGCATGCCCTAGGTGCAGACCTGGTCAGGAGAAAAGTCAGCTTAGATTTCAAGAGACCATTTAACTAGAAACAGAAATTTAATTACGGCAAGACAGAAACACTGAGTATCATCTTCATCTCTTAGCTAACGTAAGAGTCAGGCCAGGCACATCTAGAAACATCTAGGCAGAGGGAAGAGCAAGCGTGGAAGCCCTGAAGCTAGAACACACCTGTGTGTTTAAGTATTAGCAGCAAGCTAGAGCAGGCCAGTGTAGCTGGAAAGGAATGAATGAAAGCAAATTGGTCAGCAGGATAATAGGAGCCAAACACTGTAACGCTGTGCAAGCCACTATAACAAGATTTGTTTTTTTCCTAACTCTGAGTGAGATGGAAGTTGAGGCATTGGAGGATTCTTAGCAGATTCATAGCCACCCACTGTTCAAACACATCACAGCCCAGAGTCAGAAACGGTGTGGTCACTTCACAGGAGTGGGGTGCAAGTGAATCAGTTTTCCATCTGCCCCAGAGTCGGAGATGACCCATCACTGGAGGAATGGGTATGTAAAATGCGGGCGGGGGATGGTGCCTACAGTGGACACCGAGAAGCAGCACGGAGCAAGCACCTTCATATCTGTCACAGTTTTTAGACATCTTAAGCAGGGCACTGACAGGGCGAAGTCAGAGAACGAATGGCTGTAAAACTGATCTCACCTAACGTTTTCTTTCTTTCCTTTTTTAACTGTGATTTGGGTGAAAGCTTACAGAGCACATTGGTTTTCCATTCAACCATCCATACACATTCTGTTTTGTGACATTAATTGTAATCCCTAATACACAACAGCACCCCGCCTCTTCTTCCCCATGCCCTCTCCATCCCTTCATCCTTCCTTCTCATCCCCTTCTGTTTTCCTTTCTCTATCCCTGGGCAGATGCTGCCCTCTTAATCTCATATGGTTGATTATTCTAATGAGTGCATAACCTCCTAGTACTACTGGTCGCCTTACAGGCTTGTATATTGATTGGCTGAAAATTGAGCCATGGGAGTTGAATTCAGTTCCCAGATTGAAGGTTGTGTAAGGGTCATAATCTTTGGGAGTTCCTCTGGTCTTCATCTCACCAGTAAGCCTGGATTTTTTTTTTTTTTTTTTTAAGATCATTTTGAGTTTTGTTTCACATTTTTCTCCCACTCTATCCCAGACCTCCTGTTGTGATCTCTTTCAGAGCAGTCAGCAGGCACCTAGTTCTTCTGGTCTCAGGGTCATGGAGGTTGGGGTTCACATGGTCTATTAGTCCTTTGGACTATTTATTTCCTTGCATCTTTGATTTACTTCACTCTTCTTGCTGTGGACACAGAGAGACCAAAAGTTGCTCCTTAGATGTCCACTCACAAGCTTTTAAGACCCCAGTCAGTACTCATCAAAGTAGGATGTAGAATGTTGTCTTTGTGAACAATGTTTTGCCGATTGACCTTAGAGTCCTCCGAGACTATGGTCCTGAGTCCCCATGCCCAGCGACTCATTCCCTTAAGGTGTTTGGTTATGACTAAGAAGTTTTCATAACTTTTCCCCCTACATGCACCACTACATTAATGGATATACTTCATTAATGGCTATGCTTGCATCACATGTAAATACTTAGGTAGAGGAATCCTCTGTCAAACATATATATATAAAACCAAAAAAACAAACTCAGTGCTGTGGAGTCGATTTGACTCATAGAGACCCCTCCTTGGGTTTCTGAGGCAGCATCTCTATGGAAGTAGAGTGCCCAACCTTCCTTCTGAGGAGTGGCTGGTGGGTTTGAACCACCAACCTTCTGGTTAGCAGTTATATGCCTTAGGCACTATGCCACCAGAGCTCCTATATATACGTCCTTTTGTAAATGACTAATTTCACTCAGCATACTGTTCTCTAGGTTCATCCATGTTATGAAGTCTTTCATCATTACAGGTTCATTGTTACTCTTTAATGTGGTGTCGTGTTCCATTATGTGCATGTACCATAATTTGTTTATCCATTCATCCATTGATGGGCACTTAGGTTGTTTTCATCTTTTTGCTGCTGTGAATAGTACTGTGACAAACATGAATCTGCATATATCTGTTTGTGTCACAGCTCTTATTTCTCTAGGATGTATACCTAGCAGCATAGGTATATATAGGGATTGCTGGATTGTATGGTATTTCTATTTCCAACTTCTTAAGGAAGTGTCATACTGCTTTCCATAGTGGTTGTACCATTTTACCGTTCCACCAGCAGTGTATGAAGGTTCCAGTCCTTTTGCACCCTCACCGGTATTTGTTTTCTGTTTTTATGAACTTTGCTATTAATGCTAGAATGAAATGATATCTCATTGGGGCTTTGATTTGCATCTCTCTAATGGCTAATGATCATGACCATTTCTTCATGTGTTTGTGAGCTGCTTGAATATCTTCTCTGGTGGAGTGTCTGTTCATGTCCTCTGCCCATTTTTTAATTGGATTGTTTGTCTTTCTGTTGTTGAGGTGTTGAAGCTTTCTATAAATTTGAGATTAGTCCTTTGTCTGATATATTGTTGCCACTCCCCCCCCCACACACACACACACACAGTCTGTGTGTTATCTTTTTACTCTTTTGGTGAAGTCTTTTGATGCACATAAATGTTCAATTTTTAGGAAGTCCCAGGCATCTAGCTTATATTCTGCTGGTGGTGCATTTTTAGTTATGTTGAATCATGTATTTATGCCATGTATTAGGGTCCCTAAGTTTGCTCCTATTTTTTCTTTGATGATCTTCATAGTTTCAGGTTTTACATTTAGGTCTTTGATCAATCTGGAGTTAGTTTTTGTATATGGTGAGATGTGGATCCTGTTTCATTTTTCTAAAAATGTATATCCAGTTTTGCCACCACCATTTGTTGAAGAGACTATTTCTTCCCCATTTAAGGAGAAGGTTTTGGCCTTTGTCAAAGATCAGCTGTCCATAGGCGAATGGATTTATGTCTGTGTTCTCAGTTCTGTTCCATTGGTCTATGTGTCTGTTATTGTGTCAATACCAGGCTGTTTTGACAACTGTGGATATATATAGTGGGCTTTAAGATTGGAGAGTGTGAAGCCTCCTACTTTGTTCTTTTTCTTCAGTAGCACTTTGCTTATCTGGGGTCTCTTTCCTTTCCCTATAAATTTGGTGATTAGTTTTTCCATCTGTCTAAAGAATGATGATGGAATTTGGATTGGAATTGCATTATATCTGTAGATTGCTTTGGGTAGTATTATAATTTTTATGGTGTTAGGTCTATTCATGAGCATGGTATATTCTTCCATTTATGTAGGTCTCTTTTAGTTTCTTGTAGTTTTCTTTGTATATGACCTCACTTTTAAAAAGAATCATTGTGGCTGCTGTATAGGGATTAGAAGCAGGGAGACAGGAGCTACTGAAACAATCCAGATCAGAGGTGCTAATGGCTTAAACCAAGATAGAAACCATTTAGATGGTGAGAATTAATTGCATTTGGGATATTAGAGTAAAGCCAGGACATCAGGAGGCAGTGAATGTGAGGTATAAGAGGAGAAAAGAACCAAGAATTACAGCAAGGTTTTTGACCTACTGAAATGGAAAGGAATGGGGGGTGGGTATAGGTAAGATGTTATCTGAGAGTTTGGCAGCACAAACATACTCTCTCTCTTTTTTTTTATGACTCTGATTCTAGGCCAGGAGCTCTGGTAGTGTAGTGCCTAAGGCATTTGACTGCTAACAAGAAGGCTGGCGGTTCAAATCCACCAGCCACTCCTTGGAAGAAGGTTGGGAAATCTACTTCTGTAGTGATACCCCCTCGAAAACCGAAGAAGGGGTTGCTATGAGTTGGATCTGACTCCACAGCAGTGTTTTGATTCCAGGCCCAAATCCCTCCTATCCCTGGCCTTCCCCAACAAGGATGACCCTGCTGGGCTGCCCACACTCTGCCCCAGGAATGCTGACCTGACTTCCCTTCTAGAATGTCATCTTGGCTTTTTTTTTTTTGCTAAACTATCTGTACCTGAATGCTGGATGTCATTTATTCATCACCAAATATTTACTGAGAACCTGCCGTGACACTGATTTAGGCACAAGAGATACTATAGTGACCATGAGAGACACGGCCACTGCTCTCACAGAGCTTAAGTTTCCTCTGGACATTTATGCTAAGAAAGGATGTTGTCTACCTAGGGCTCACCCATCTACCAGTCTCCTCTATCTACTTTGTTCCACCCCATTTCTTTGTACTTTAACCATGTCCTTCATTCAGGGGAGATCTGGGAGGCTGTTGGGCTTTACCTGCCCTGCCCCTTGTCATTTCTTCAGTGACCAGATGCTCAATTACTGCAGTATAGGAAGAACTGGAAGCCCTCTGAGACATGCATCTTAAGCATAGGATTTTTTTTTTTCTTTCCCTAACACTATCTGCAAACCATGCATCCACAAGTTTCTATGGAAGGCTTGGAAGGACATCTGAGAACACAAGTTCCTGAAACTCTTTCCAAATGCTCACCTGTGTTACTTTGGGACCCTAAACTAATATGACCCAGGCTGATATGCTAAGTGGTGTTTGGACCTGGAATTTGACCTATCCACTGGAGATGGCTTATGACTTACCTGGAAAGAGCCACTTGCAGGTTCTAAAAGGAAGCCCAGTCAAGCAGCAGATCATAGCAGTGGCTGTTGTTGTTGTTATGTGCCATCAAGTCAGACCCAACTCATAGCAACCCCTCCTTGGGTTTCCAAGGCAGTATCACTATGGAAGTAGATTGCCCCATCTTCCTTCCTCCGAGTGGCTGGTGGGTGTGAGAAGGCAGTGCCCCATACCATCAGCGTGGGAAGCTGAGGAACATGGTCTTCCCCTTCCAGTCAAGGCTAGCATCTCTTCATCCAATTGTCAGAACCCCAGGTGAAGCCATCCTTGGGTAGTCAGAGCACACCTTGGGAGATATCCAGATGGTGATGTGAACACTCGTATAGGTCTTGGCACTTCTTATGGATTTGGAATTTCAAAGACCCTTTGAACCATTATCTCATCACTCTACACACTGGGGCTTTGAGCACAATTATCCCTCATTTTACAGACAACAAAGCAGATGGTGCAAGATGAAGCACCTGGAGCCCCACAGGCCCAGACAGAGCTGCAAGGATTTCCTGGTCTTCAGTATCATCCCCAAGGAACCCTGGTGGCACAATGATTAAGTGTTTGCCTACTGACTGAAAGGTCAATTATTCGAACTCACCTCTGGGGGAAAAGGCCTAGCAATCAGGTCTTATAAAGCTTATACACAAGAAAACCCTATGGAGGCAGTTCTACTGTTGGAGGGTCACTATGAGTCAGAATTGACTCAACAATACACAACAATAACAGTCTCCATCCCTAAACCTGCTACTTCTGCCCAAAGAAAAACTTCTAGGCCACCCTTCCTGGCAAGGGTTACTGGTCTGTCTTGGCTCCATCAAAGGTGGAAGCTGGAAATAATCCTCCAAATCATCCTTGTGCACTGAGCCCTAGCCATGCTCTAGGACCTTAGGTGATTATATCACATATATCATCACATTTGTCCTCTGTGTGAGGCTGCTGCATTATGATCATTACAATTGTCTTCCATTTTATAGAGGAAATAGAAGCTTAGAGAGGTGAAGTTACATAGCTCTTTCCATTCTCTCCAGAATCTATCAAAGTGAGTCCAATCTTGGCCCTACCACTTTTAAGGTAAGTTTGAGAAAGTTAGGAAAGTTCCCTGTGAAACAGGGCTATGAATAGATACTTGAAAGAATTGTGATGGGGATTAACATGAGTTCGAATATACTAAAGGAGGGCAGTGGTGGTTCAATGGTAGAGTTCTCATCTTTCCTGTGGGAGACCCAGGTTTGATTTCTAGCCAATGAACTTTATGTGCAGCCACCACTCATCTGTCAGTGGAGGTTTGTGTGCTGCTATGATGCTGAAAAGGTTTGAGTGGAGTTCCAGTCTAAGATGGACAGGAAGAAAGGCCTGGGGATCTACTTCTGAACATCAGCCAATGAAAACCCTGTGAATCACAATGGTCCAGTTCACAACTGATCATCAGAACAGCACAGGACTAGGCAACATTTTGTCCTGTTGTGCATGGTTTGCCATGACTTGGGGGCTGAATGAATGGCAGCTAACAACAACACAACAAGTGTCCATGATTGCTTGGCATAGAGAAGGCATCAATCTGTGTTTGTTCCCACCAAGCCCCCATGGATTCTGGGGAACCCACGCCATGGAAAGTTCAGGGGGGGACAGGTGGTATTACCCAAGAGGGCTTTTATGATCTGAAGGTGCCAGGAAGCAGGGCTCATGTGAAAAGGGTAAATGGGATGTAATGTCGCCAAATTTATTGTTGTTAGGTATCATTGAGTCAGTTGTGACTCATAGCTACCCTATGTACAAGAATCAAACACTGTCCAGTACTGTGCCATTGTTACAACTGTTGCTATGTTTGAGCCCATTGTTGCAGCAACTATGTTTATCCATCTCATTAAAGGTCTTCCTTTTTTTTCTCTGACTCTCTACTTTACCAAATATGATGTGTTTCTCCAGGGATCATACAGTTTGAATAAGTATGGTGAAATAAGCATGGCCCTGACATACAACTTTTTGATTTTAAACACACAGTATCCATTTGTTCTGTTCAAATGACTGTCTCTTGGTCTATATGCAGGTTTCTTTTGACACTCATTTTAGTCTTTTCTTTCTTTCTTTTTTTTTTTAATGACTTTTGCTTTCTTCATATATGATGTCCTTGATGTCATCCCACAACTCATCTGGTCTTTAGTCATTAGCGTTCAATGTATCAAATCTATTCTTGAGATGGTCTCTAAATTTAGGTGGGATATACTCAAGGTTCTATTTTGGCTTTAATAGACTTGTTTTAATTTTCTTCAGCTTCAACTTAAACTTGCATATGAGCAGTTGATGGTTCTGCAGTTGGCCCCTGGCCTTATTCTGACTGACAGTATTGAGCTGCTCCATTGTCTCTTTCCACAAATGTAGTCAATATGATTGCTGTGTATTTCATCCGATGAGGTCCATATGTATAGTCAATGTCTGTGTTGTTAAAAAAAAAAAAAAGGTATTTGATCTTGCAAAACTCTATCATTTTACCTCTGGGTGTTTTTTCTATCACTAAGGCCATATTTTCCAAGTACTAATCTTTCTTCTTTGTTTCCAATTTTCACATTCCAATCACCAGTAATTATCAATGCATCCTGATTGCATGTTTGATAAATTTCAAAATGCAGAGTTGGTAAAAAAAATCTTCTATTTCTTCTTTAGCATTAGTAGTTGGTATGTAAATTTGAATAATAGTAGTGTTAACTGGTCTTCCTTGAAAGCATGTGGCTATTTCCTATCACTGATAGCATTGTAATTCAGGATAGATCTTGAATTTTTTTTTTTTTTTTTTTGGACAATGACTGCCATGCCATTCCTCTTTGTCATTTCTGGAATAGTAGCCCATAAGACTGCATGATTCAAAACAGTCAATACCAGTCCATTTCAGCTCACGAAGACCTAGGATATAGATCTTTATGCATTCCATTTCATTTTTAACAACTTCCAATTTCCCTAGATTCATACTTCATACATGCCATATTTTGATTAATAATGGATGTTTGCATCTATTTCTTCTCATTTTGAATCATGCCACATCAGCAAATGAAGGTCCCAAAATCTTTACTCCATCCAGATCATTAAGATTGACTCTACTTTGAGGAGGTAGCTCTTCCCCAGTTGTGTTTTGAGTCCCTTTCAATCTGAGGGGGGCTCATCTTCTGGTTCTATATCAGACAATGTTCTGCTGCTGTTCATATGTTTCACGGGCCAGTGTTTCAGAAGTAGACCACCAGGCCCTTTTTCCTAGTCTATCTTTGTCTGGAAACTGCTGAAATCTGTGCACCATGGGTGATCCTGCTGGTATGGTAATACTGGTGGTGTAACTTCCAGCATCACAGCTACATGCAAGCCAGCACAATATAACAAACTGATAGACAAGTGGTGGTTGTTAAATTTAGCAACTTAAAATACAGGATGCCTAGTTAAATGTTAATTTCAGATAGACAACAAATAATTTTTTTTTTTTAGTGAAGTAAGGCCCTAAAATACATCTGTATTTTGATCTGGCAGGAGCTCTGGTAGCATAGTGCCTAAGGCACTTGACTGCTAACCAGAAGGCTGGCGGTTCAAACCCACCAGCCACTCCTCGGAAGGAAGGTTGGGCATTCCTACTTCTGTAGTGATACTGCCTCGGAAACCCAAGGAGGGGTCGCTATGAGTCGGGGCTGACTCCATGGCACATAACAACAACAACAACAACAATCCTCATGGGCTGTGAGCTTTCAGAAGCAAGTTGCCAGGCCTGTCTTCAAAGTAGTCTCTGGTTTGGTTCAAACAGCCAACTTTTGGGCTAGTAGTCGAGTCCCTTGAGT
The DNA here is from genome assembly GCF_000298275.1 of Orycteropus afer afer. Classification (NCBI taxonomy): domain Eukaryota; kingdom Metazoa; phylum Chordata; class Mammalia; order Tubulidentata; family Orycteropodidae; genus Orycteropus; species Orycteropus afer. The sequence continues at coordinate 1,662,759 of NW_006921779.1, read as the reverse complement.
ACCATATAGAGCAGTTGTATGCTGCACACAAAGGGTCACCATGAGCCGGAATCAACTTGATAACAACTAACAACAATTACCCTCATGGGATGCAGGGCAGCTTTGGGTCTGTTGCTGGTCTCTCCTGGAGCCTAGCACTTCCCTCTGGTTCCTAAAGCAAGGTGTTGGATGAGCAGGGCATGGCAGCTGTTGGGCCTGCAAGCATCACCCCTTCAAGGTGCCCTGCTGGGCCCAAGGCCTTCACAAAAGAGTAATTGACCAGTAATTATCATCAGTTAGAAGCTCTGAGTGCAGGCCTTTTCAGCATAGAAGTGGATTCTAGTTCTTAAAAGGATTTGTAGACTTGAACAAATGCCTTCCTAATCAGTACAAATTGTTCCTTTAAACAGGAGGGAGTTGTGGGCCGCTCTTTCTCATTCCAGTTAATGAGCAGTCAGCGTCATTCCTAAGGGGCTAGATTCTCACTCTTCCCTTGGGTGCTGGCGGTGGTGGAGGTGGAGGTGGAGACAGGCACTGTTGGGTTAGAGTGCCCTGTGAGAGTCCTGGCTGTGCAAAAGGCTCTGGATTACAGCCAGGAGACTTGGGGTTCAGTAGAGGCATACCTTTAAAACCTATGTCACCGAGGACAAGTTCTTAATCCCTGCAGGTGCACTTTTCTCATCTGTGAATGAGAATAATATCATTCCTACCCTACCAGCTTTTCAGGACTGTTCTGACTATCATATAGGATGTGTATTAGCAGCCTTCCATGGTGGAGGACCCTCGTCTCCCTCTACCACCCTGCCACCCCCCATGATTGCCATTTCCAGCACTGCTGGAAACAGACCTGAATTCGAACCAGCAAGAGATGAAAGGGGGAGAAAATAGAAACTGATTCTATATTTACATTCCTCCTCTCCTCCTGGGTTGTACTCACATGCCCTGGCACAACTGTATTTGTTCCTTTAGGTCTCTATCTCAGTTTAAATGAAAAGACACGTTTATCTGCTGAAGTCACACTGGAGCTGTTCTGACTTTCCCTGATCTCCAGCCTTAGCACCAGGAACCCTTTCTATTTCTTCTGCCCAACAGAGAACTCCGCCTTCCCTACTCCCAGCAGCTTGCTCTTTCCTGCCTGGTCCCAACCATGCCTCTCATATCCGCATCCCTTCACTCAGGCAGGCCAGCAGAAAGGAAGAGAAGCTTGTGCAATCCTGAACCACGGGGACCCCTTCACATCATACAGGCTGGGATTTCTGGATCACTAAGGGCTTGTAGCATTGTGATTGCTCTGTAAATGGTGCTGAACCAAAGTTACTGATGGCGCTGTCATTATAATCCTGATGAGAGACTCCCAGGTGACCCACAGTGTAAAACAATCTATCCTATTCTCTGCTTCAGCAGAAAAGAGAAAGGAGAGGAAAGGGTTAAGAGAAAGGGTGGGTGAAAACTTCTGCATTAGGGTGGCTACTCCTACAATCCCAAAGAGAGGGAGAGACATTTAGACCAAGGAATTAGACTGAAGTAATTTTAAATTTGATAAAGAGTATAAGTTACAAAACCTCTCAAGACTATTCATAATTGAATTCATTTAATCCCAGTAAGGAATTCGATGAAGAAGTCCTGAAGGGGGCTGCCTGCTTCTCCTCCAACTCACAGCATTGCCTTGAGATTTATTCAGAGGTCCATGAGCTAAACTTCACTGTGCAAAACCCTTACAGTTTACATCCATTATTGAGACGAAAGCCCTTCTAATTCTGTGAGGTGGGCAGGCCAGACTTCTGGTTATTATTCCCATATCCTAGATTAGGAAACTGATGCCCAAGTTCCTGAGGGCACACATTTAACAAGCAGCAGAGCCCGTACCAGAACTTATTACCTGTCCCACTGCACCAAGACTGCCTACCCAGAATCTGTTAATATTTGCAGATTTTTTCTTGATGCCTTAAAAAAACAAAAAAACAAACCCACTGCTATGAAGTCAATTTTGACTCAGAGTGACCCCCATTGGGTTTCCAAAGCGGTAAATCTTTACGTAAGTAGACCGCCAACCTTCTGGTTAGCAGCCACATGCCTTAAGCACTGTGCCACCAGAGCTCTTGATGCCTTACTGCTGGCTTTTTGGAATTTTAAACAAAGTGTACTGATGAAAAAGGAAGCCCCGGTGGTGCAGTGCTTAAGCGTTTGGCTGCTAACTGAAAGGCAGTGGCTCCCCAGGAGAAAGACTGGGCAATCTGCTTCCATAAACATTACCGTCTAGGAAACCTTAAAGACCAGTTCTACTCTGTCATATAGGATCACTGTGAGTTGAAATCTAAAAGGAGCCATGGTGGTGCATTGGTTAAGCACTTGACTGCTAAACAAAGGTCAGTCATTTGAATTTACCGGCTTCTCTGTGAGAGAAAAAGATCTGGCAATCTGCTCCTGTAAAAAATTGGTTTGACAGCACACAACAACAATGTGAGTTGAAATCTACTTGCTAGCACACAAGAACAGCTGGTAAGAATGCTTTCCTGGAGGGCAATCAGGCCCATGGGGTTATTCAGACTCAAATTCTACTGAGATTTACTGAGTGACTATTGCGTATTCTTACAAACATTTAATCCTCACTGGTACCCTGTAAAGGAGCCCTGGTGGTGCAGTGATTAAAGCACTCAGCTGCTCTTGGAAAGTCAGTGGTTTGGACCCACCAGCCACTCCGTGTGAGAAAGATGTGGCAGTCTGCTTCCATAAAGATTTACAGCCTTAGAAACACTATGGAGCGGTTCTACTATGTCCTACAAGGTTGCTCTGAGTCTGAATCAACTCCAGTGTGGTGGTTGTTTTTTTTGGGGGGATTTATTACCTTGTAAAGTAGATGCTATTATCCCCATTTTACAGAGGGAGCTCAGAGAAGCTGGGGACCCTCAAGTCAAGTGGCAAAGCCAGGCTTCAGAGCCACTTTACACCTTCCCTCACACCCACCCAAGTACCTGTGCATCCCGGAAAGAAAGAACTATTTGTTTACATGTTAAAATAGCCAAGAGATTGTGCACATACTTGAACTAAAACCTTATCATGGTCCACAAAGCTGTACAGTGCCTGGTCCCTGCCCCCCTTTTCAGACACAATTCTTATTCCTTTTTCTTCATTCAAGCCACTCCAAAACCAAACCCACTGCTATCAAATCGATTCTGGGTCACAGCAACCCTATAGGACAGAGTAGAATTGCCCCGTAGAGCTTCTGAGACTGCAAATCTTAACAGAAGCAGGTTGCCTCATCTTTCTCCTGCAGAATGGCTGGTGGGTTTGAACTGCCGATCTTTTGGTTAACAGCTGAATGCTTTAACCACTGTGCCACTAGAGCTCCTCCAGGACACTCCAGTGCCACTGAATTTCCTTCTGTCTGTCCTTTAAGCATGCCATGTTCATTTTAGCTCCTGGGCCTTGGCACTTGCCATACTTCTCCTGCTATCAGTTGCTGTCAAGTTGGTTCCAGCTCATGGCAACTCCACGGACACCAAAACAAAACATTGCCCAGTCCTGTTCCATCTTCACGAGTCCACTGTTGCAGCCGTTGTGTATTTGAGAGACTTTCAATGTAGAGGGCTCATCTTTCAGCACTATATCAGACAATATTCTGTTGTGATCCAAAAGGTTTTCACTGGCTAATTTTTGAAAAGCAGTCCCTCCATGGCAAGAACAGTTAAATGCTTAACTATTAGCCAAAACGGTGGTTCAAACTCACCCAGAAGTGCCTTGGAAGACAGGAGCATAGTTTTACTCTGTACAAATGGGCTTGCCATCAATCAATCCTAAACTAACAACAGTTTTTTGAAATAGATCACCAGGCCTTTTTTCCCAGTCTGTCAACTTAGTCTGGAAGTTTTGCTGAAACCTGTCCACCATGGGTGATCATGCTGGTGGTATTTGCAATATTGGTGGCATGACTTCTAGCATCACAGCAACATACAAGCCACCACAAACTGACAGATAGGTAGTGAACTCTCTCCCTACACCATCTTTCCCTTAATTATCTGCATGTTGTTGTTTTTGTTCTTAGGTGCTATCAGGTCATTTCTGACTGTAAGTATCTGCATGGATGGCTTCTTTCTCTCCAACAGGAGTCAATTTACATGTTACCTTCTGATAGAGTCCTTGGTCACCCTGTCTACACTGATGTCTCTCCTCATCACAAATGATAACCAATCTTCTTTTTCTCTTAGTATTCACAATTATCTTATTAAGTGTTCACTTCTCTACCATGTATCTCCTTCACTAGAGAGAGAGATCTTCTCCACCTTGATCCCTGCTTTATGCCAGTGCTTACAACAGTTCCTGATACATATTTGTGCTCTGAAAGTATTTGGTGTCCTGAAAATATTTGTTGAATAAAACAAATATCGAATGGATGAAATTTAAGAGTGACATCATTTCTTTCAAAGACTTGGGACAATGTTACCCTGATCCCCATCCTGATCATGCCTATGGTTAGCCATGGGAGAATTTTCTTTTCCTTTGTGAATAAAACTCATTAAAATCAGTCTTGCCCCCAAAGCATATGTAGCTTTAAACAGGTGGCTTAATCAAACAAAGAGCAGAAGGTTCAGGGAGGCCTGGGTTACCCACAATGTGGTCAAGGGCTGGCCTGGGAGGAGAAGGAATCTGTAAATAGGTGAGGGTCCCTTAGAAAGATCCATCCCACTTTCTGCAATAATGTAAAAAGAAAACTTTCAAATACCACAATTTGCAAATGAAGACCTTTAAAATAATGGGACGGCAGCTCTGGAATGGGATTATTAGGATAATGCGATGTTTAAGTGGGCGCTTTTCCTCTCAAGGACCTGCCTGAATTCTGCTGAGCTCATTCCACAGGAGACCTCAGAGAGATCAGTTATGACTTTTATTAAAGTCAAACCAATACCTGTATTCACAGCCGCCTGGAGGAAATTTCTTTCTGTAACTCTGATTGAAGTTTAATGGGAACTACACAAAGAAAATTTACTTAACCTCCTCACCCATCTCTTCCACGGTGGAAGTCTGTTCATCACGTGCCTGGCTCCCAAGAGACACTATCAAAGATAGCACTTCTCAATTTCATAATATTTTTCAGAGTAAAAGTGGGAAGACAGCTGCAGACCCCAACTACTCACTCCAGCATACCGTGTAGTCAACGTCTGATTTCACTTACAAGAACAATACAGACATTCTCTCAAGGGGCTGCATATTAGTAGTTTGGGGATTACAAAATAAAAAGCATATGAACTACTAAAAAAATGATGTTACATGCATGTGAAAATAGATGGATACGAAGCCCTGGATAATATACTCCTGATGTGTTCATGTTGCTGGTCAATTCCAGTTCCCAGATAGTGCCTAAGGCACTTGACTGCTAACCAGAAGGCTGGCGGTTCAAACTCACCAGCCACTCCTCGGAAGGAAGGTTGGGCTATCTACTTCCATAGTGATACTGCCTCGGCAACCCAAGGAGGGGTCTCTATGAGTCGGGGCCAACTCAACGGCACGTAACAATGACAACAACAACAGGGCAAGACGGGTACCTGCTCTCAAAGAGAAAATAGAGTTAGAGTGTTACCTTTCATTCTAGAGAGATCCAGGTAACATATTATTAACATCTGTCATATCTATCTGTAGCATTTTATACATGAAAAGAATTAAAAAAAATCACAATTTCTTATAAAGTTTATACATATAATTGTGTAAAAACATAAATAGAATTTCTATAAATCATTAAAAAGTGAATATTGATGTGACCGTAACCTCGGTCAAGGAGTAGAAGAAGCAAGGAGTAGAACAAAATCCCATTAGGAGCCATTTCTGATGACCACTGCCTCTTGGGTTGTGACTTCCATGGCGTTTGTTTGTTTGCTTCACTTGGCAGTTTTACTACCTAAGTGCACACTCCTAAACAGTATACTTTAGTTTTACCAAATCAAATGTCATAGGGTGTGCACTCCATTGTTTCTGGCTCCTTTTGTTTTGTTTATGTTCCTGCACACTAAAACTGAGTGTCATCAAGTCAGCTCTGACTCCTAGAGACCCCATATGTATCTTCTGAAGCAATCTTTTCATAATAAAATGATAAAAAACTGAAAAAAAATTGTCAAAAAAAATTGGGCCATCTGAAAATACACCAAGCCTGTTGTTGTGTGTGGTAAGGTTGATTCTGACTCATAGTGACCTCAGGAGACAGAGCAGAGCTGTGTTCTATAAGGTTTTCAATGGCTGATTTGTCAGAAGTAGATTGCCAGGCCTTTCTTCTGAGATCTTCCAATTAGCAGCTGTGGTAGTTAAGGTTGTGTATCAGCTTGCTGGGCCTGGTTGAGTGACTGGGCAGATGGATGTAGTAGTATTCCTCATGGTGAGACTGGTAATCAACTCTATGGTAGAATTTACCGTCAGCAGCTGAGTAGCTCCTTACAGATGTGGTCTGCTTCCACTGTATAAGAAGAAGCTTTGAGAAAGGTCTCAAACTTTTTGTTACACTTGAATTCTACATTTAGCCAAGTCTTCATTCAGCAGCCTGCCATGTTGCCTGCCAATCTTGGGACTCTTTCTGGACTTGAACTAGTGGCCTGCCATGTTGCTTGATAATCTTGGGACTGTGCCAAGATTACTTGTTGATTTGTTGACTTGAGTTTGTCAGCCTCAGCAGCCAGCAGCTGCCTGAGTTAAGAGATGTTTCCAGCTCCAGTGGGCCGGGAGCAAGAGGCAGAGCTAAAGCCCAAGGTCGAGGGGCCTTCACCTAGCACTTTGAACTTGGACTTCTAGCCTCCAAAATTGTAAAGTAATAAATTCCTGTTTGTTAAAGCCATCCATTTGTGGTATTTCTATTATAGCAGCACTAGAGGGAGCTCTGGTAGCATAGTGGCTAAAGGCATTTGACTGCTAACCAGAAGGCTGGTGGTTCAAATCCACCAGCAACTCCTCGGAAGGAAGATGGGGCAATCTACTTCCGTAGTGATACTGCCTCGGAAACCCAAGGAGGGGTCGCTATGAGTCGAGTCCGACTCGACGGCACATAACAACAACAACAGAGAACCAAAACAGCAGCTGAGAAGATGAACTGTTGGCACTACTCTGTGTCTGGCTACTTTTGACCAACATTTTGTTTCTAAGGTTCATCCATGTTATTTGTATCTATAGCGGTAATTTGATTTGCTATTTGATATTCCATGTGTAAATATACCATGGTTTTAATATTGAGTTGGCTATCAATGAACATTTGGGTTTGTGTTGTTTCTAATTTGGAGCTACTACAAACAATGTTGCAATAATATTCATGTAGCCATATTTTGGTGCACATCTGCATGAGTTTCTCTGGCAGGAGTTAGCAAATTACAACCTGTGGCCAAATTCAGCTCACCATCTGTTTTTTAAATAAAGTTTTATTGGAATAGACCTGTGCCCATTTATGCTGTATATTATCTATGGCTGTTTTTACAGTATTAATGAAGAGTTGAACAGTTGTGACAGAGACTGGATGGCCTACAAAGCTAACAGTATTTACTATATGATCTTTTTCAGGCCCTGCTCAAGGGCCTGTACTTGTTAATGAATTGTAGGGTTACAGGTTTTGCTTAAGGAGCCCTGGTGATGCAATGGTTAAGCACTTGGCTGATAACTGAAAGGTTGGCAGTTCAAACCCACCCAGAAGCTCCATGGAAGAAAGACCTGGAGATCTTCTTCTGTAAAGATTGCAGAAACAAACAAACAAACAAAAACCCTATGGAGCAGCTCTACTCTGTCACATGAGGTCACTGTCAGTCAGAATTGACTTGACAACATACAACAACAGGCTCTGCATATTTTCAGACTGCCACATTTTTTCTGACAATCTGTCTTTAAAAAATGTATTTTTTAAAATTTGCATATTTATATATGATATGTATATTATATATAATAAAAATTTTGTTATGAAAAAAATCTCTTCAAAGTTAATATTGCATATTCAAGGCAAGGTATTATTGTACAACTTCAGGATTTCATCAAAAGGGATGAAAAATGACAAATTACTGTAACTACCTTCCCTGTCCAATCTCAGAAATGGATGAATATTTAATGGGAAATAATGCTTATTTATTTAGCCTTTTATGACCTATCAATTCTTTGAAGCTCTTTAGTAGAAAATCCTCATTGGCTGATTTATTTGGTGGGATGGCCAATCCTCTGCTAGTTTAATGTACATTCTGTATGCTACTCACTGCCTTTGAGTCAGCTCCGAGTCATAGCAACCTTTCCTTGGGTTTCTGAGGTGGTATCACTATAGAAGTAGATTGCCCAACCTTCCTATTGAGGAGTGGCTGGTGGGTTTGAGCCACCAGCCTTCTGGTTAGCAGTCAAATGCCTTAGGCACTACACCACCAGAGCTCCTTTCTGTATGCTAGATGGTTCCTGTTACAGTTGTGTTGTATATGTGAGAACATATTTAGATCTGTGCATCACACAGTGGCCATTAAGGTGGAAGATGCACAAGTCTTTAATCATGAAAAGTTGAAAAAATAATATTGTTTTTCAGGTTCTGAGACAAGAATTCTCCTTTATTGCCTGATTCCCATCTTTAAAAAGTTTCTTCTCCATTGTTAGCTGTAACGTCTTGGCACTGCTGGTGTTCCAATGCCAGATCATTCATGTTGTTCTACCTCATCCATCTCTCTGTAAACCAGTGAAGGAAAACCTTCCATAAACTGTGGCAGAAAACTTCTAGATATATTTGAAAAGCTCATGAGTGGTGGTGTTACACAGCCCTCATGAGGCCCTGAGGAGGGGAGCACCACACAGCATCCATGAGGCCCTGCGCAGAAGCATTTCACATGGCCATGCCAATGCTGTTGGGTAGGTCCAGCCACAAAGTAGCTCTTGGTCTTGGTTGCCAGCATCTGCTCTTCCACAGTTTTTTTAATTTTTTAATTTTTTTTTTAGACATAAGGCCCTGGAAGCCAGTGACTACAGTGAAGGAAGGCTCATATCTTTCTCATTGACTTCGATCGTATTCTTAGCATGGAATATTTTCTGAGTGGGTTCTGGCTGTATGAAGGCCCTTTATCACCAACTGCTTCTGGCTCTCAAAAGGGACAAAATTGACACAGAGAAGTGGAAACAGAGAAGGAGACCATGTTCACTGCCAGCTTGCAGAGATCAGCATTGAGCTGAACCAGGGAGTGCAAATGGGGTGGCCCCATTCATGGTAGCAACCACCAGGAGGTTTAGATTTTGATAGGTTGGGATGGTAAGCTTAAGGGCATGGGAAAAAATGTTATACAAAGCTTTGTTATCAATGTAGGATGTTCCTTTCCTAATTTCTGCCTGGATCACAGATCTGATAGCTAGAACTATTGTAGCAACATTGAACTGTGAGGTGATCTTGAAGATAGCTAGGGACTAAGGATAGAGGAGTGGAAAGACAGAAGGACCCTGTTCCTCTGGTGTTCATTAAGCCATAATGGTCCTGGACGACCACCTTTCTGAAATTTTTTATGTGAGAGAACAAAAGAAAAACTTCTATCTTATTGAAGCTTCTTTCATTTTAAATTTCTAACTGTTGCTATGACTCAAGATACCCAAGAAGATAGAAAGATTATTGATTTTAAAGCACAGGTTGAAAGATTTAACTTGGTTGGGATAGATCTTGAAAAGCTCCTCTGGAATGATGGGCTAAAAGAAAAGAAGATAAAAGTGGGGATAGATGTAAGTTTATAATTTATAATTTCAGAAGTACAGCAATTCTGGGTGAAGACAAGTTTCTGTGGATAGAATTCAAGGGGTTGGGTTTTGAGATTGGTGAGTCATCCAAAAGGGTACTGAAGTTGGTTAGGATGATGGCAGGGATGAGGGTAAAGAAGAATTTTGTGAGCCAAGGCCCAAGTATTTAGTGAAAATGCAACAAGAAGAGTCAGGTTCTGGAATGCTCTGCAATAATATGACCATGCATTCTTGGCTCAGAGAGGTCGGCACCCATACTGTGAATATCTCTGTGAGTTTCTTGGCAAGAGCCCCATAGCAACGAGGGCAACTTGGAGTCACAGTGGAAGCTAGAGAGACATGCTTTTAAACCCTGTATTATGTCTCCTCTCACATTTGACCTTTAAAGTCATGATCTTTCTTGTCCCTTCTTCAAAACAAGTGAATTAAGCCATGGGTATTTTCATCTCAAATACACTGGATTTCATTGCTTTTTATTTATGTTTAAAACTTATATTAATAATAATATTTTTAGTTGTGGTAGAAACCTCAAATCCAGTTAGCAAAAACTTAGTAAGGAATTTATTAGTTCACAAAACTGAGATGTTAACAAAGCTGCTGCACTTCATTTGTTGTGAAGTGAGTTCTTTGTTCAGAGACAATGCTGTGTGGGATACCAGGATGGTGGAGAAAGCATTCTGTAAGTCCAAGGGTGGTAGCTTTTGCAGAAGCTTTGTGCACGGGGAAGGTAAATCTGTGTCCAGAGTAAATGTTTACTTCATTAAGAATAAAACACTAGTGAAGGCAAACATGGGTATATGGGTCAATAGATGGGTGGACAGGCTGAACTATTAGGTATGTCTATGAAGTGGGGAGTGTACCCAAGAACATTTATAGGGTTGGAAGACAATGGTCCTATAACTTTATGGGTATGATCTGAATTCCCAGGTGTATAGTGGAGCTGACAAGGGGCAAGGTTGTAGTCACTGCTTGGTCACAGCCAGCTACCCAGAGGGACCGAGTAGTTGAACCTGTGGGCTTGGGACCATATTCACAGAGGACATCAAGCTCAATTGGCATAACATACTACACAAAACATTGTTCCACCTCCTACTGTGGCAAGTAGCGACTGGGATCTTAAAAGCTTGCAAGCTGCCATCTAGATGCAACGATGGGTCTCTCCTCATCCAGAGCCAAGAAGAATGAAGAAAACCAAAAATTCATGGAAACAATTAGTCCTAGCGACTGGTACACCATCTGATCTGCAGCCTGTACAACTATGAGACCAGAACTAGATGGTGCCCGGCTACTACTGTCAACCACTTGGAAGAGGATCTATGTAGGAGATCCTGGATAGAGAGGGAGAACAATGTGGAACAAAACTCAAAATCATTTGGGAAGAAAAAAAAGAGGGGGAGGACCAGGTTTGCTGGCCTGATGGAACCTGGTGGAACCACTGAGACTATGGTCCCTAGCTGTCCTTCAGTTTGGAATTGAACACACACCTTTGGCTTCCAGCCAAACAATAGACAGGCATATGAATTGAACATTTACCTGAGGTAGATACACTCCTTGGAGAGAATAAGCATGGGAGAAAGAAGGGCTGCTTATGCACAGGGAGACAGCTCAGGGGACAGGAGTGCATGTAGGGATAGATGCAGGGAAGAGGTAAATATCAGGAGGAAGTAGGAGGGGAGATGTTGCATTGTGATAAATCGTGGTCAATGTCATGAGACAAAGTGTATGTGAACTGCTGTATGGGAAGTATATTTCCTCTGTAAATTTTCACCCAAATCACAATAAAAAGAAAAAAAAAAAAGAATAAAAGACTGATAAAACCAAAGATTCATGGAAACAATTAATCCTGACTGGTACACCATGTGATCCGCAGCCTATACAACTATGAGACCAGAAGAACTAGATGGTACCCAGCTACCACTGTCAACCACTCAGAGGGGAATCTATGGAGGAGATCCTCGATAGAGAGGGAGAACAATGTGGAACAAAACTCAAAATCATTTGGAAAAAAAAAGGAGGACCAGGTTTGCTGGTCTGATAGAACCTGGTGGAACCACTGAGACTATGGTCCCTAGCTGCCCTTCAGGTCTGGAATTGAACCCACACCTGAGGCTTCCAGCCAAACAAAAGACAGGCATAGGAGTTGAACATGTACCTGAGGTACATACACTCCTTGGAGAGAATAAGCATGGGAGAAAGAAGGGCTGCTTATGCACAGGGAGACAGCTCAGGGGACAGGAGTGCATGTAGGGATAGATGCAGGGAAGAGGTAAATATCAGGAGGAAGTAGGAGGGGAGATGTTGCATTGTGATAAATCGTGGTCAATGTCATGAGACAAAGTGTATGTGAACTGCTGTATGGGAAGTATATTTTCTCTGTAAATTTTCACCCAAATCACAAAAAAAAAAAAAGAATAAAACACTGTCCTTTCTTTGAAGGAAGCAGTCTGATGTGATCTACTTGCCACCAGGTAGTTGGCTGATCACCCTGGAAAATAGTGCCAAATAGTGGACTCATTGTTGGTCTCTGCTGCTGGCAGATTGGGCACTTAGCAATATTAATAGCCAAGTCAGCGTTGGTGAATGGTAGTCCATGTTGTTGAGCCCATGCATAATCTCTATTCTTTCCACCATGGCCACTTTGTTCATGAACCCATTGGGTAATGACAAGAGTGGCTGAAAAAGGCTGATTTTTATCCATAGAACAGTTCATCTTATCCACTTGATTACTAAAATACTCATTTACTGAGATCACCCTTTGGAAAGCATTCACATGGGACACAAATATATTCACATTTTTCCCCCCATTCAGAGAAGTCTATCCACATGTCTCTTCCCTACGTCCTCCTTGTCACCAATTTTTGATTCATATTGCTTCCAAGTGCCTGACTATCCACCCAAACCATTGGCCACAGTCTATAAATGAGCATATTCATATCTTTGCCATTTCTCCTTCTTCAAAAAATAAACAACCAGATGCATCTCTTGAAGTTCTGCCCACTGGGAAGATTTCCTTTTACTGCAGTCTTTCAGGGATGTCCCAGGAAGGGACTATAGTACTGCAGTTGTCCACTTTGGGGCGGTACCTGCATACTGTGCAGAAACATCTGTAAATCAGGCCTGAGTCTTCTTTTCCTCAGTCAATTGATCATAGGAAAGTCCTCGTGAAGCTGTAGGTGCAGGCTGGAGAGAGAAGGTAATGTAGCAGGAGTGGGGGCCATCTGCATTTGGGTCACTGCTTCATGTAACTTACTTATGCCTTCAGGGCCAGCCCAAACCAATCTTGTAAATACCACTTCCATCTGATGATGGAGTGTTGCTATGCATGCCCAACTTTATGACTTTTTGGTTAGCCAATACACAGCTTTCAATGAGTATTTCAGATCATATGGTAACTTCATGGATCTTGGTTAAGCATTCAGTCTCTACTAAGGTCCAGTTGTTGTTGTTGTTATTTGCCATCGAGTCGGCCCCGACTCATAGAGACCCCTCCTTGGGTTTCCGAGGCAGTATCACTACGGAAGTAGGAATGCCC
>NW_006921779.1:1617369-1649446 GCF_000298275.1 Orycteropus afer afer | reverse complement strand
CTGCCAGAGCTCCTATTAGCAAGCCAAAAACTGTTCCTCAAAAGGAGAGTAGTCATATGCAGATAATAGAAGGGTTTTGCCCCCAAATCCTAAGGACCTATGCTGTGGTTCTCCTATAGGGGCCTGTCAAAGACCCCAAACAGTATCTATCTGCCATCACCACTTCAAGCACTATTGGATCTGCTGGATCATATGGCTCATTATCACCCAAGTGGCAGAGCAGCTTTCCCACCAGCATGGACCAGCTGCAGAGAGTTCTCTTGTTCTGGGCCCTGCTCAAAAGTAGCAAGTTTTCAGGTCAATTGTTAAATGGGCCAGAATAGAACACCTAAATGAAAAATATGTTGCCTCCAAAATTCAAAGAGGCCCACTAAGCATTGTGTCTCCTTAGTTGTAAGAGTGGCCAGATGCAATAACTTATCCTTCACCTTAGAAGGAATTTCTCAACATTTACCACATTATTGGACTCCTAGAAATGTCACTGAAATGTAGGGCACCTAAATTTTTGTCATATCTATTTCCCACTGTGTGGAACACAGATGTCTCACCAGTAAGTGTAGAGTAGTTGTTATTTCTTGCTCACTAGGTTCAATCAGCACAATGTCATAAGTATAATGAACCAATGTAATGTCTTGTGGAAGGGAAAGATCAAGTCTCCTGCAAATTAAATTATGACATAGGGCTGAAGAGTTGATACATCCCTAAGGTAGGATAGTGAAGGTAAAAGGAAAATACTTGGTGGTCTTTACTAATACGTATTGAGAAAAAACATTTGCTCAATCAATAGCTGCATAGTAGATGTCAGGGATGTGTTAATTTCCTCAAGCAGTGAAACCACATCTGGAACAGTAGCTACAATTGGAGTTACCACCTGATTAAGTTTACAATAATCCACAGTCATGCTCCAAGATTCATCTGTTGGCCAAATAGGTGACTTGAAGGGAGACATGGTGCAAATTACCACTCTTGTATTCTCCAGGTCCTTGTTTGTGGCACTGACTGATCTTTCTAATCTGTCTAGAAATGCAGTATTCCTTTGGTTTACAATTTTTCTAGGTTGAGGCAGTTCTAGTGGCTTCCACTTGACCTTTCCTACCATAATAATCCTCACTGTACAGATCAGGAAACTAATGTGGGGATTCTGCTAGGTGCTGAGTATGTCTATGTATGCATTCTGGAACTGGGGAAATAACCACAGGATAGGTTTGGGGACTCAATGTGAGATATACCTGAGCTAAAACTCCATTGATCACCTAATTACGTAAGCCCTACCCTGTCTGGTGGACCACAGCAACATTTTGGGTCTCCTAGAATTAGTATCAATTCAAAGCTAATATCTAGGAGTCCCCCAAAAGTCTGATTATTTCCTTTTCTCCAATGTATAATCACACTTGTAAGAAGCTGCAGATCCTTTTGGAAAGGCTGAGAGAAATATTAATACTATGAAGTTTTTAATATCTTCCTCTATGACACCAAGGCAGTTCTGCCATTTTGACTTTATTTAATGTAGGCCAACATTGGTCCATGTTTCAGCCAACCATCTAAACAAACTGTTAGGGCCCTTTCTAGCCCCTTAGCTATTGAATCCAGAACACCTGCTTAGTGGGCCCATATCAATAATTTTGACCTGAACCAACTTTATGTTCCTCCAACATTATCTCACACCAGTAAAATTTATTTCCACAGATATCTGTCTGTCTAAAGTGGAAAAATCATGTAATTCTTTTGGAGTATAGATCTGTGGATATTTTGGGGGCTGCAATAATTGTTAGACCAATAGACATGAAATCAGTACAGATATAGAAGACTTGAACAGCACTATCAACCAATTGGACCTAATTGACATTTATAGGACACTCCACCCACTGTTCTATGTATACTTTTTTAAGTGTACATGGAGCATTCGCCATGTTAGACTACATTCTGAATCATAAAACAAGTCTCAATGCCCAACCTTCCTTCTGAGGAGTGGCTAGTGGGTTTGAACTGCCAGTCTTCTGGTTAGCAGTCAAGTGCCTTAGGCTTATTAAGAAAATGCAAATTAAAACCACAATGAGATACCACTGTGATCTGTTAGAATGTCTAAAATTAAAAAAAAAACTAACCATATTAAATATTGGCAAGTACATGGGAAGCTGGTACCCTCATAAACTGCTAATGTGAATGTAAAATGGTAGAACAACTTTGAAAAAAAGTTAGTAGTTTCTTAAAAGTTTAAATAATCACCTACCATATAACCTGGCCATTTCACTGATAAGTTCTCGAGGAGACAGAACCAGATGTCTCTACAAAGAGTTGCATTTGAATTTTCATAGAAGCTTTATTTGTAGTAGCCAAAACCCAGAAACAATCTAAATGTTCATCAACAAGTGAATGAAAAAGCAAATTGTTGGGTATCCATACAGGAAATTACTACTCAGTAATCAAAAGGAGTAAAATATTGATACATGCAAGAATATGAATGAATCAGAAAAGAACTGTGTTGAGTAAAAGAATCCAGAAAACAAAAAAGTACTTATGATATGATTTCATTTCTATAAAATTCTAAAAATACAAAATATAGTGGTAGGAAGCAGATCCACAGTTGCCTGGGGGTGGGAGTGGGGTAAAGAGGGAAGGGAGACGTTAAAAAGCAGCACTGATAAATTTTGGGGTGTTGTCATAGTCTGGGTTCTTTAGAGAAGCAAAACAAGTGAAGCATATAGATAGATAGAGAAATTTTCTTCAAGGAAATGGATCAAATGATTGTGGGGGCTGGCAAGTACAATATCCATAGGTTAGATGATTAGTTGAAGATCTCTGCTGTCTCACATGGTTTCAGGGGCTGATGAATCCAAAATATGCAGGCCAGGCAGGAGGCTGGAGGCCTTGCTGCCTCATGGGTTGCAGAAGTTGGTTAATACAAATCTGCTGATTTGGTGAATACAGATCTGCTGGTCAAATGGCAGGTTGGAGGTCTCTGTTGGCTTACATCTCAAAATCCAGAAGTCAGATAATGAGAAGATTGCAAGGTTTTGAGAGAACACACACTTTGCCAGAACATCAATTTGTATACTGGAGGTAGGCCATGTTCCCAAGGAAACTCCTCTTCCAAAAGATTGGCTGCCCACATCAGATCACAAAATGGAAAATGATTACACAGTGTCTGCCAAACCAATGAGCATAATAGCCTAACCAAGTTGACACATAACATTAATCATCACGGGGTGAACATGTTCATTTTCTTAATTGTGATGATGATTTCACAAGTATATATGTAGGTCAAAACTTATCAAGCTTTCTACTTTAAACAGGTGCCATTTATTGTATGTCAGAAATAACTCAATAAAGCTGTTAAATGCTTAAAAATTCCAGAAAAGAGAAAGAATATTTGAAGAAACAAAGAGAATCCTAAAAATAAAATATGTAACAGTTGAAATAGAAGATTCAATTGATAGGTATACCAGTTGATTAGACTTAGATGAAGAGAGAATCAATGAACTGGCAGAAAGAGTGACAGCAGAAACAGTAGATAGAAGAATCAGACAAAGAGAAAGAATATATTAAAGAAAATTTAGATGAAGTTAACATATTCTTCAAAATATAACTTATCAAAAAGAAACAGAAAACCTGAATAGTTCTATAATCATTAAAAGAAGTTTGAATTAACATTTGACTGCTGATGGGACTGTAAAATGATACAACCTCTGTGGAAGGCAGTATGGCAATTCCTTAAAAAGTTGGAATTAGAAATACCATTTGATCCGGCAATCCCGTTACTAGTATATATCCAAAAGAAGTGAGAGACAGGATAAGAACAAATATTTGCACACCCATGTTCATGGCAGCACCATTTACAATAGCAAAAAGATGAAAACAACCTAGGTGTTAATCAACAGAAGAATGGACTATGGTGCATACAAAATCAAGCTATGGTACATATATACAATGGAATGCTATGCAACAATATAGAATAATGTAGAATCTACAAAACACCGCTTAACATGGTTAAACTTGGAGGACATTATGTTGAGTGAAATAAGTCAATCACAGAAAGACAAATATTGTATTAGTTCATTATTGTAAAAAGTCAAAGAAAGGTTATATATGGGAGGAAACTTTCTTTTTTGGTTACCATGGATGGGAGGGGAGGGAAGGGAACACTGCTAGATAGGTAGAGACAAGTACTGATTTGGGTGAAGGGAAGGGCAATGTACCAAATGTGAGTGATCAACATGGTAGCACTGAGGAAGAGGAAGACATAGGTACATGGGAGGTACAGACAACAAAGATGAATTCTTTTGCATACATAGTACTGCATTGTCAATGATGGCAAACATTGATCTACTGGTGGATAGATGGGTGGACAGGCTGAATGATCAGGTGTGTCTATACAGGGGGTAGTGTGCCCATAACCATGTATATGATTGGCAGGCCATGTTTCTACAAGCATATTTGTATGTGCTGTAAGAATTTCCAGGTATATAGTAGAGCTGCAAGGGACAAGGTTTTGATGACTTCTTGACTACAGCCAGCTACCTGGAGGGAGCGAGTAGTTGGATCTGTGGGCTAGGGACCATCAAGCTCAATTGGCATAACATACTACATAAAAACATTGTTCCACACCTACTTTGGTGACTAGCAACTGGGGTCTTAAAAGCTTGGAAGCAACCATCTAGATACAATGATGGGTCTCTCATCAACCAGAGCAAAGAAGAATGAAGGAAGCCAAAGACATATGGAAAAAATTAGTCCAAGGGACTGGTAGACCATGCGATCCTCAGCCTATATGACCACGAGACCAGAAGAACTAGATGGTGCCCAGTTACCACTGTCAGCCACTTGGGGGGGTATCAGTGTAGGTGATCCTGGATAGCATGGCAGAACAATGTGGAACAAAACTGAAAATCACAAAACATGACCAAGTTTCCTGATCTACTAGAGCCTGGTGAGTCTCTTGAGACTATGGCCCCTAGTTACCTTTCAGGTTTGAAACTGAACTCACTCCTATGGCTTCCAGACAAATAATAGACAGGCATATGGAGTGAACATTTACATCAGGTATATACACTACTTGGAGCAATGAATCATGGGAGAACAGAAGGGCAGTGTATGCACAGGGAGACAGCTCAGGGGGTGGGAGTGCACGGGAGGGAAGGACACAGGCAAGAGGTAACTATTGGAACAAAGTGGGAAGAGAGCTGTTACAATGTACAATGTATTGTGGGGAATTGCAGTTAATATCATGAGACAAAATGTGTATGAACTGCTGTATGGAAAATGAATTTTCTCTGTAAACTTTCACCCAAATCACAATAAAAATTTCTGAAAAAAGAAGTTTGAATTAACATTTAAAAGTTGTCCTATAAAGAAATCTCTATGCTTAGGTTTTATCAGTGAGTTCTACCAAACATTCAAGGAAAGAAATAATTCCAATCTTACATTGCTGTTGTTGTTAGATGCTCTTGGGTCAGTTCCAACTCATAGCAACCCCATGTGCAACAGAAAGAAACACTGCATGTCCAGTGCCAACCTCACAATCATTGTTATATTGAGCCCATTGTTGAGGCCACTGCGTCAGCCTATCTTACTTAGGGTCTTCCTCTTTTTCACTGACCTTCTACTTTAACAAGCATGATGTCCTTCTGCAGGGACTGGTCCCTCCCAAGAACATGTCCAAAGTACATGAGATGAAGTCTCACCATACTCAATTCTAAGATGCATTCTGGCTGTACTTCCAAAACAGATTTATTCATTCTTCTGGCAGTCCATGGTATATTTAATATTCTTTGCTAACACAAATAAGGAAGACCATATGCATGTGAAAGCTGGACAATGAATGAGGAAGACTGAAGAAGAGTTGATGCTTTCAAGTTGTGGTGTTGGCAAAGAATACTGAAAGTACTATGGGCTGCCAGAAGAACTAACAAATCTGTCCTGGAAGAATTTCAGCTGGAATGGTCTTTGGAAGTGAGAATGGCCAGACTTCGTCTCATCTACTTTGGTCATGTTGTCAGAAAGGAACATTCCCTGGAGAACCATATCATGCTTGGTAAAGTGAAGGGTCAGTAAAAAAGGGGAAGGCCCTCAAGGAGGTGGATTGACATGGTGGCTGCAACAATGGGCTCAGGTATAGCAAGTATTGTGAGACTGGCACAGGAATGGGTAGTATTTTGTTCTGTTGTACATAGGGTCACTCTGAGTCAGAGCTGACTCGATGGCACCTAACAACAACACGTCCTCTTCTTAATTGAACTTCTGGCAATTCCCTATTGATGGACTACTACAACCATTTATGAATTATCATTAGCAAAATTTTCCTTGCATGTGGTGTTAATGATATTGTTCAATAATTTCTGCATTCTTTTAGATTGCTTTTCTTTGCAATGGATACTGTTTCAGTTATTTAATGCTGTTATAGCAGAAAATCTCAAGTGGATGGTTTTAACAAACAGAAATGTATTCTCGCCTGCCAGTTTAGGAGGCTAGAAATACAAATTTAGGGTGCCAGCTCAAGGGGATGGATTTCTCTGTCAGCTCAGGGCAAAAGGTCCTTGTCTCCTTTCAACATCTATAGGCCTGGTGTTCCTTGGAGATCTTCATGTGTCTTGGTATCAATCTTCCTCTAGTCTGTGATACTCTCAGTATAGGGACCTTGGGTCCAAAGAACACACTTCAGTACTTGCTGTTCTTTCTTGGTGGTGGTCCCTCCATCTCTGCTTTCTTGTTTAATATCTTTTATATCTCAAAAGATATTGACTCAAGATCAACATAATCCCATTGATTGCAACCTGTATCATTAACATAATTGCCTCTAATTCTATCTCATAATATCATAGAGATTAGGATATATAACACATAGAATACTTACATTAGATTACAAACTGGAGGATGATTACATAATATTGAGAATAATAGCCTAGCCAGGTTGACACATATTTTTGGGGGACACAACTCAATTCATAACATTCTACCCTTTGGTTCCCCAAAATTCATATACTTGTTACATGTAAAGGACATTCAACCCATCATATTATACCCAAAATTTTCACTTAACCCCAAATCCAAATTCCATCCTGGGGCAAAGTTTCTGTTTATATGTGAACCTGTGAAATCTAGAATACAAGTTATCTACTTATGAAATACAGTGGTAGAACAGACACAAGACAGACATCTCCATTGTAAATGGGAGAAATTTGAGGGAAAGAAGGGATAATGGGTAGTAAATAGAACAAAACCCAACAGAACAATTCACATTAGCTCTCAGGTTGGACAATATTTCTCTGTTCTCTGAGACTATCTATATAGAGTCTCTGCCCTCCAGACTTAGGTGTTGGCCATGCTCTCTCCATTCTTGGGGGAGGCCCCTCAGCCCTAAGCTTCAACTCTGCTTCCTTGGTCCACTTGGACAGCAACTGTGCTCCCTTGACTTTGGGTGGCCCCATTTTATTGGTCCAATTGAGTGCAAACTCCACCCCCTTGACCCCAGCAATCCCCATTCTTCTGCCTTTTGGACACAGCAGCCTCATCCTCTTAGCTTTGGGCAGTAGATCTGTCCCCAGTTCCCTGACACTCATGAATGTCAGCCCCACACTCTGGAACCAAGTTGATGAAGATCTGACTCTTTGATACTTGGGAGGCCATGGCACCCTTTGAGACCCAGCAGGCCATG
The DNA here is from genome assembly GCF_000298275.1 of Orycteropus afer afer. Lineage (NCBI taxonomy): Eukaryota > Metazoa > Chordata > Mammalia > Tubulidentata > Orycteropodidae > Orycteropus > Orycteropus afer. The sequence continues at coordinate 1,641,795 of NW_006921779.1, read as the reverse complement.
GTTCTACACTCTGAGACCCCAGAGATTGTGACTCTACTATTTGAGATGGAAGCAGTTCTGTTTCCCATGATCCTTGTTTCTTCAACTTCTATTTCCTGGCTTCTTGGCCTCTTGATCTCTCAGACTTTCAGGCCTCCTGGGTAGACCTAGTCTCTGTCCTACTCACTAGTTCTACTGATAAGTACCTAGAGGCACCACACTCTTCCAGTAAGCCTGGGCCAGAAGATGCTCAGCTCTTCTCTAGCTCTGTGGGTTGGAAACCTAGCTCTGTTGACAAGTGCTCAGAGACATCCCACTGCACCAGGAAGCCTCTTGCCTGAAGGTGGTCTTCTCTTTCATTCTGTGAATGGCTACCATGCCATCTTGCACCAGTCTATTGGTTCTGCTGCTACCATTTCTCTGCAACTACTTCTTTCCATCTGTGATGTTACAGTTCTCCTAATTTACTTCTGAGCCTCACTAGAATTGCACTTGATGTTTATAATTCCACTAACAAGCTCTTCAAGAAAATTTAGGCTTTTATTATTGTTGTTGTTATTTGTCGTTGAGTTGGACTCGACTCATAGTGACCCCTCCTTGGGTTTCCGAGATTTCTGAGATGGTATCACTACAGAAGTAGATCACCCAACCTTCCTTCCGAGGAGTGGTTGGTGGGTTTGAACTGCTAGCCTTCTGGTACTTCTGGCCTTTAGGCACTACACTACCAGAGCTTCACCTTGAAAGTTTTCTAGCCTCTATCCATTACTCAGTTCCAAAAATGCTTCCACATTTTAGTTGTCTGTTAGAGCAGCATCCCATTGCTGGTACAAAATACTGTCTTAGTTATCTAGTGCTGCTATAACAGAAATAACCCAGGTGGATGGCTTTAACAAATAGAAATTTATCTTCTTGAAGTTTAGGAGGCTAGAAGTCCAAATTCAGGGTGCCAGCTCTAGAGGAAGTGTTTCTCTGTCAGCTCCGGAGGAACGTTTTTGTCTCCTTTCATCATCTGTGGGCCTGGTGATCTTTGGAGATCTCCACATGTCTTGGCATCAATCTTCTCCTGGGTCTAGGAGATTCTCAGTGCAGGAATCATGGGTCTAAAGGATACACTCCACTCTCAGCTATTCCTTCTTGGAGATAGTAGGAAACTCTGTCTCTGCTCACTTGTTTAATTTCTTTTATATCTCAGAAGAGACTGACACGAGGTACGACAAAATCTTATAGATTATATTCTGACTCATTAACATAACTGCCTCTAATCTTGTCTCATTAACATACAGAGGTTAGAATTTACAACACATAGGTTAATTACATCACATCACAAAATGGAGGGTAATAACATAATATTGAGAGTCATGGCCTAGTCAAGTTGACACATACTATTTTGGGACACAATTCAATCCTTAACAGGAACTAATAGGGATCTCTTCCAGGCAGTTGGTGTGGTAGTTAAGGTTGTGTGTCAATGTGGTTGGGCTGTGAGTTTGAGTGGTGTGGCAGCTGGATGTAGTTATTCCCCATGACACAACTGGATGTGATGTAATCAACTTCATGGTGGAAACTGCTATGAGATGTTAATCAGTGGAGAAACTTTGGGAAAGGTGTCAAGCTTTTTGGCACATTTTGGATCCTGCATTTGGCCAAGTATTCATCTCCAGTTCCTGAACTTGAACCAGTGGCCTGTCATGTTGCCTGCCTATCTTGGGATTGTTCCTGGACTTGAAATAGTGGCTTGCTGTGTTGCCTGCTGATCTTGGGATCGTGCCATTTTACCTGCCAGTCTTGGGTTCATCAGGCTCAGCAACCAGCAGCTGCATGAGTTAGGCAACACCTCCAGCTCCAGTGTGCCTGGAACAAGAGGCAGAGCTGAAGCCCAAGGTCAAGGGGTCTTCATTCAGCCGCTAGAGCCAGAACTCTGAATTCTGACTTTTAGCCTTCTAAAGTGGAAGAGAATGAATTCCTGTTTAATAAAGCCATCCATGTATGGTATTTCTGCTATAGCAGCACTGGAGGACTAAGGCAGTTGGCCAGGTAGCTGCCTTCCAAATTTCTTGGCATAGACAAGTTAGCACTTCAGTGTTGCACCCATTTGCTGAAACATCTCAGTTGGTATTCCATCAATTCCTGGAGCATTGTTTTTCAACAATGCCTTTAGTGCAGCTTGAACTTCTTCCTTCAGTATCATTGGTTCTTGATCATATGCTACCTCCTGAAATGGTTGAATGTCAATCAATTCTTTTTGGTACAGTGACACTGTATATTCCTTCCATCATCTTATGGTACTTCCTGAATCATTCAACATTTTGTCCATAGAATCCTCCAATATTATAAATTGAGGCTTGAATTCTTTTGTCAGTTCTTCCCCTTGAAAACTATCAAACATCTTCTTCCCTTTTGGTTTTCTAACTCCATGTCTATGTATGTTTCATTGTAATTCTTTACTGTGTCTTCTCCAGCTCCCATTTGAAATCTTCTATTCAGCTCTTTTACGTCATCATTTCTTATATTCACTTTAGCTACTCTACATTCACGAGCAAGTTTCAGTATTTTTTTTTTTTTTTTGCTAACCATTTTAGTGTTCTTTTTTTTCTTTTTTCTTTCCTGACTTTTCAGTGACCTTTTGCTTTCTTCAGGGATGATGTCCTTGATGTCATACCCCACAACTTGCCTGGTCTTTGGTCATTAGAGTTCAGTGCAATAAATCTATTCTTGAGATTATTTCTAAAATAAGGTGGGATATACTCAAAGTAGTCCTTTGGTTCTCATGGACTTATTTTAATTTTCTTCAACTTTAACTTGTATATGAACAATTGATGGTCTGTTCTGCAGTCAGCCCCAGCCTTGTTCTTACTGATGATATTAAGCTTCTCCATCATCTCTTTCTATAGATGTAGTCAGTTTGATTCCTGTATTCTATCCAGTGAGGTCCATGTGTATAGTCACTGTTTATGTTGTTGAAATAAGATATTTCCAATGAATGAGTCATTGGTCTTGCAAAATTCTATCATACATTCTTTGGCATGGTTTCTAGCACCAAGGACATATTTTCCAAATACTCATCCTTCTTCTCTATTTCCAACTTTCACATTCCAGGCACCAGTAATACCAATGCATCCTGATTGCATGTCTGATCAATTCCAGGCTGCAGAAGTTGGTAAAAACCTTCAATTTCTTTATCTTTGGCATTAGTGGTTTGTGTGTAAATTTGAATAGTAGTCATATTAACTGGTCTTCCTTCTAGGTATATGAACATTATCCTATCACTGATAGTGTTGTACTTCAGGATTGATCTTAAAATGTTCTTTTTTATGATGAATGTGACATCATTCCTCTTCAGTTTGTCATTCCTGGCATAACAGACCATATGTTTGTCTGATTCAGAATAGCCAATACAAGTCCATTTCAGCTCACTAATTCCTAGGATATCAATTTTTATGCATTTCATTGCATTTTTGATAACTCCCAATTTTCCTAATCATACTTCATACATTCCATATTCCAATTATTAATGGATGCTTGAACTTGTTTCTTCTCATTTTGAGTCATGCCTCATCAACAAATGAAGGTCCAGAAAGCTTTACTCCATCCACTTCATTAAGTTTAACTCTACTTTGAGAAGGCAGCTCTTCACCAGTTGTGTTTTGAGCACCTTCCAACCTGAGAGGCTCATCTTCTCATACTATATCAGACAATATTCCACTGCTATTTATAAGGTTTTCACTGGTCAGTTTTTTCAGAATTAGATTGCTACACCATCTTTCCAAGTCTATCTTAATATGGAAGCTCCACTAAAGCTGTCCATTATGGGTGACAATTTTGTTTTTTGAAATCCTGGTGACATAGCTTCTAGCATCATGGCCACTACAGTATGACAAACTGACAGACTACCGGTGGCAAATCTTACATAAGTATTCAAAAGTGTCAAAAAGATAACGTACTTTCCCCCTGCTTTATGATGTTAGCAAAACATCGATACCAAACCCTTACAAAGACTGTATGAGAAAGAGAAATTACAGACTGATATCACTCATGAACCACAGGTATGAAAATCTTAAAGTATTAGCAAGTGGAATTCAACAATGGATGTAAATGATAATACACTTGGAATAAGTTCTATTAATTCTAGGAATTCAAGGTTGGTTTAACATTAGTAAAAATAATTTCATTAGTTCAAAACATTAATATTAAAAGGATCTGATTTAGTTTAAAATACTCTCTTTTTGTCCTCCCATTATTACTTCTTCTTTCAGCTGTCATATGGACATGCAGCTGTAGCTCCAGCAGCTGTCTTGAACCATAAGATGACCTTGAGAAGAAAGCTATACTCTGATGATTGTAAAGCAGAAAGTTAGGAGCCTGAATCACTGATAGCTTCAAGGAATCACCATACCAGCTGTGCTCTATTGATCTTCTTACTTATGTTATGTGAAAGAGAAATGAAGACCTATCTAGCTTAGAACACTGTCATGCTTTTTTATTATTATTATATTAGCAGAACTAAATCCTAATTGATTCTGACACTGGAAACAGATTAGTGGAGGTGAGAGATGGAATAAAGACTTCATGGAACACATGATATTTGAGATGGGACTTGAAGAAAGAGTAAAATCTTACCAAATAGAAAGGATTAGAAATTATGAGGTTATTCAAGACACAATAATAGCTGTGTACAAAGTGCAAGGCATGGAAAAACATGGCTTATTCAGAAAGATAGTAAGATGAGTGTATTCTGTTTGTGTCTTGAGCTGGGACTGAGGCTGAATTAAGCTGGAGGAGAGCAGGGTCACTTTGCAGCTCCATTACATGCAAACCAGCACCTCTGAGGGAAGGCAGTGACCTTTTGCAGGAGCTGTGTGAGTAAACAGATATTAGACAGGCAGGACACTGCTCATTGAGGGGCAGTGAGTCCTTGACTTGCAAGAAGGTGATTTGAGCTCAAGTCTTTGCTTTCAGAGATGAGAATCTGCTTCAGACAAAAGTAACCACATCAGACCTTTTCCCTCAGTAGCTTTGCGTGGGCAATTCTGTCCAACCTCCCTATACCAATGGAGTAGAGTCCCAAAACAATAAAGTTCCTGCAAAGTAAGTCTTTATAGAGGGCTGGAGAAAATGATCTTTCATCTCTGTCTATGGTGATACAGTCACCTAATATTTTTTCCTGAAGAATCAGAAAACTTTATAGAAAGTCAGACTTCATGACATGCAATGACACAGTGCCATATGTACTTTATTTTTCCTGGGGGAAAGCATAGTGTAATTATTAATATTGACCTCTTTCACTCTTAAAAGTATTCTTCAATCATAAATTTTAAGATCACCCAACCCACTTGTGTAAGGAATTGGTAGTTTATAAAGGAATTGTTGTACCTTTGCTATTGCTTTCTCTCATTTGGAAAATAAGCAATTTACTACCACTCCTTTTCCCCAAAAGAAATTTGTGAATTAGAGGGAAACTTTTGGAGGTGTATTATTTGATCCTAATGTTTCTTATAGAGACAATGAGGAAGGAGAAAAATGCCTCTGTCACATTATAAGATTTGTGTTATTTTGTAAGAAATAGGATCAAAGTTGCAATAATAGAAAGACTATTCACTCCAGTGAGATGAGGCATGTAGTGCATGGTCTTTGGAAACAAAGTGAAATTTGCAATAAGATATGATTGTCCTTAGGTAATTCGAGAGACAACGAGCCATGTGGTGCATAGGTGGACAGACACTGAAGTAGGGTTATAAAACCCTTTTTTGTCTCTTCTTCACCACCATTAACACAATTAGAGGAAGGAAGAGATGGGACATTGAAATCTACCCTATTACTCTCCTGCTAACATTTGGCTAAAATTTGAGGTTTTGGAGTTTGTAAGACATAAATTAGATAGGGACTGTTATGTCCCTTTTCACATGGTGTTGTTGCTAGGTGCCATTGAGTCAGCTTGAACTCATAGCAACCCCACTGCTATTGAGTCAGATCCGAATCATAGCGACCCCTCCTTGGATTTCTGAGGTGGTATCACTATGGAAATAGATTGCCCAACCTTCCTTCCTCCGAGTGGCTGGTGGGTTTGAACCACCAGCCTTCTGGTTAGCTGTCAAATGCCTTAGGCACTATGCCACCAGAGGTCCCAACAACCCCATATACAACAGAACAAAACACTGCCAGATCCTGTGCCATCCTCACAATCCTTGCTATGCTTGAGCTCACAGTTGTGGCCACTGTGTCAATTGCTCTAGTTGAGGATCTTTCCCTTTATTGCTGACCCTTGATTTTACCAAGCATACTGTCCATCTCCCGGGAATGGTCCCTACAGATAACATGACCAAAGTAGGTGAGATGAAGTCTGGCTATTCTCTCTTCCAAGGAGCATTCCAGCTGCGCTTCTTCCAGGACAGATGTGTTTGTTCTCGCAGTCCATGGCATCTTCAGTATTCTTTCCAAACACCACCATTCAAAGGCATCAACTCTTTCTTTGGTCTTCCTTATTCATTGTCCAGCTTTCACATGCATATGAGGCTATAGAAAATACCATGGCTTAGGTCAAGCAAAGTGACATATTCGCTTCTTAACACTTTAAAGAAGTCTTTTGCAATAGATTTGCCCAGTGCAATATGACTTCTGATTTCTTGACTGCTGCATCTATGGGTGTTGATTGTGGATCTAAGAAAAGCGAAATATCTGACAACTTCAATCTTTTCTCCATTTATCATGAAGTTGCTTATTCATCCACTTGTGAGAATTTTTGTTTTCTTAATATTAAAAAAAAAATTGTTGTGATTTAGGTGAAAGTTTACAGAGCAAATTCGTTTTGCATACAGCAGTTCATACACATTTTGTTTCATGATATTGCTTGCCATTCACCACAATGTAACAGCTCCCTTCCCACTTCCTCCTTGTAGTTACTTCTTGCCTGTGTCCTTCCTTTCCATTCACTCTCACCCCCACCCCCCAGCTGTCTCCTTGTGCAAACACTGCCTTCTGTTCTCCCATGATTGAGCACTCCAAGGAGTATATCCACTTGACATAAATGTTCACCCCAAGTGCCTGTCTGTTGTTTGGCTGGAAGCCACAGGAATGAGTTCAGTTCAAGATCTGGGGGGTAACTGGGGGCTATAGTCTCAGGGGTCTCACCAGGCTCCATCACATCAGTAAACCTGCTTTTTTTTTTTTTAAATTATTTTGAGTTTTGTTCCACATTGTTCTCCCACTCTATCCAGGATCTCTTGCACCGATCCCCCTCCAAGTGGATGACAGTGGTTTTTTTGTTTGTTGTTATATGCCATCGAGTCGGACTCGACTCATAGAGACCCCTCCTTGGGTTTCTGAGTGGTAGAGGGCACCAAATAGTTCTTGTTGTCTCATGGTCAGATAGGCTGAGGATCACATGGTCCACTAGTCCCTTGGACTAATTGTTTCCATGCATCTTTGTTTTTGTTCATTCTTCTTTGCTCTGGATGAGGAGAGACCCATCATTACATCTAGGTGGCCACAGTCACTACTAACCAAAGTAGAATGCAGAACTATATTTTTGTGTATTATGCTGTGACAATTGAGCTTGGTGTCCCCCATTACCATGGTACTGAGCCCACAGGTCTAACTACTCACTCCCTCAGGGTAGCTGCTGTGGCCAAGAAACCACCATAACCTTCTTCCTTGTCACCCAGACATTTTTACAGCACATACAAATATACTTGTAGAAACATCTTCTGCCAACTCTATACATGGTCATGGACACACTTCCCCTGTTTAGACACACCTGATCATTCAGCCTATCCACCCATCTCTCCACCAGTATTTCAATGTTTGCCATCACTGACAATGCAGAACCATACATGCAAAAGGGTTTATCTTTGTTGTCTGTGCCTTCCATGCATCTCTCTGTCTTCCTCTTCCTCAATGCCACCATGTTGATCATTCACTTTTGGTACATTGCCCTTCCCTTCACCCAAATCAACACTTGTCTCTACCTATCTAGCAGTGCTCCCTCTGCTCCCTTCCCATCTCTAGTAATGAACAAAGGAAGTTTCCTCCCACATATAAACATTTCCTAGACTTTTTACAGTAGTGAACCAATACAATATTCATCCTTCTGTGATTGATTTCACTCATCATAATGTCCTCCATAGGAGCTCTGGTAGCATAGTGCCTAAGGCACTTGACTGTTAACCAGAAGGCTGACGGTTCAAACCCACCAGCCACTCCTTGGAAGGAAGGTTGGGCATTCCTACTTCCGTAGTGATACTGCCTCGGAAACCCAAGGAGGGGTCGCTATGAGTCGGGGCCAGCTCGATGGCAAATAACAACAACAACAATGTCCTCCAAGTTCATCCATGTTATGTGGTGTTTCACAGATTCTACCTTATTCTTTAGCATTGCATAATATTCCCTTGTGTGTATGCACCATAGTTTGATTATCCATTCTTCTGTTGCTGGATACCTAGATTGTTTCCATCTCTTTGCTATTGTAAATAGTGTTGTGATGAACATGTGCATGCATATATCTGTTCTTATCCTGGCTCTAATTTCTTTAGGATATATACCTAGGAGTGGGAATGCCGGATCAAATGGTATTTCTATTTCCAACTTTTGAAGGAATCGCCATACTGCTTTCCACAGAGGTTGTATCATTTTACAGTCCCACCAGCAGTGTATGAGAGTCTCCATCTCTCCACACCATCGCAAGCATTTGTTATTTTCTATCTTGCTTAACTTTGCTAGTGCTGGGGTGAGATGGTATCTCATTGTTGTTTTGATTTACATCTCTCTAATGGCTAATGACTGTGAACATTTTTTCATGTGCTTGTTGGCCGCCTGAATGTCCTCATCATGTCTATTCATGTCTTCTGCCCATTTTAAAATTGAATTATTTGTCTTTTGGTTGCTGAGGTGTTGAAGTTTTCTATAAATTTTAGACATAAGTCTCTTGTCAGGTATGTTGTTACTGAATATTTTTTTCCAATCAGTAGGTTCTTTTTTTTTTTTTTTTTTTTTACTCTTTTGGAGAAGTCTTTTGAAACACACAAAAATTTAACTTTTAGAAGATCCCATTCATCTAGTTTATCTTCTGCTGTCTGTGCATTTTGGGTTATGCTTGATGGTCTATTTATGCCTCTATTTTTTCCTTGGGGAACTTTATAGTTTTAGGGTTCCCATTTAAGTTTTTGATCCATCTGGAGTTAGTTTTGTGTATGATGTGAGGTACGTATCTGGTCTCATTTTTCTTAAAATGGATAACCAGTTTTGCCAGCATCATTTGTTAAAGAGACTATCTCTTCCCCGTTTAATGGATTTCGGCTCTTTGTTAAAAATCAGCTGACCATAGGTCGATGGATCTATTTCTGAGTTCTAAATTCTATTCCACTGGTCTATGTGTCTGTTGTTATACCAATACCAGGCAGTTTTGACTACTGCAACTGTATAGTAAGTCTTGAGATCTGGGAGTCTGATACCTCCTACTTTGCTGTTCTTCTTCAACAGTGTTTTGTTCATCTGAGATCTGATTCCTTTCCTTATAAAATTAGTGATTGATTTTTCCATATTCTTAAAGAATGGTGATGGAATCTGGATTGGGATGGCATTGAATGTATAGATTGCTTTGGGTAGTATCAACGTTTTCACAATGTTCAATCTTCCTATCCATGAGCATGGTATGTTCTTCTATTTATGTAGATGTCTTATGGTTTCTTGAAGTAGTGTTTTGTAGTTTTCTTTTTATGGATCTTTTGTGTCCCTGGTAAGATTTATTCCCAAGTGTTTTATTTTATTTATTTATTTATTTTTGGTGGCTATTATAAATGGTATTGATTTCCTTTTCAGCAATATCTTTGCTGGTGTAGAGGAGTTCAACTGATTTTTGTATGTTGCTCTTGTATCCTGCCAATATGCCAAATCTCTCAATTAATTCCAGTAGTTTTCTTGCTAAGTCTCTTGGGTTTTCTATGCTTATGATCATATTATCAGTAAGTAGGGATAGTTTGACTTCTTCCTTACCAATTTGGATGCCTTTGATTTCCCTTTCTTGCCTTATTGCCCTGGCTAGGACTTCCAATACAATGCTGAATAGAAGATTTCCTTAATAGAAGTTACACAATGTTGATAGAGGACATCTTGTCTGGTTCCTGTTAACAAGGGGCATGGTTTCATTCTGTCTCCATTGAGAATAATGTTGGCTGTTGATTTTGTATATATGCCCTTTATTATGTTGAAGAATTTCCCTTTTATTTCTATTTTTCTAAGAGTTTTTTTTCCTTTATAAGGAATGGATGTTAGATTTTATCAAATGCCTTTTCTGCATCAATTGATATGATCATGTGGTTCTTTTTCTTTATTTTACTTATGTGATGGATTACATTGATTGTTTTTCTAATGCTGAACCATCCTTGTATACCTGGTATGAACCCCACTTGGTCAAAATGTATTATTATTTTATATATCGTTGGAGTCTATTGGCTAGGATTTTGTTGAAGATTTTTGTGTCTATATTCATGAGGGATATTGGTCTGTAGTTTTCCTTTTTTAGTAATGTCTTTGCCTGGTTTTAATGTCAAGGTTATGTTGGCTTCATAAAATGAATTTGGTAGGATTCTATTCTTTTTTATGTTTTAGAATAGTTTAAGTAGGATGGCTGTCAGTTCTTCTCTGAATTTTTGGTAGAATTCTCCAGTGAAACCGTCTGGGCCAGGAGTTTTTTGTTGGTAATTTTTTAATGACCTGTTTGATTTCTTTTGTTATGGGTCTGTTCAACTTTTCCACCTCAGTCTGTGTTAGTTTAGGTAAGTAGTATGTTTCTAGAAGTCTGTCCATGTCTTCTAGAATTTCAAATTTGTTGGAGTACAGTTCTTTATAGTATCCTGATATTATCCTTTTTATTTCAGTTGATCCTGTTGTGACATTGCCCAATTCATTTCTTATTCATGTTATTTGTATTCTCTCCCTCATTTCCTTTGTTAAATTTGCCAGTGGTTTACCAATTTTATTAATCTTTCCAAAAAACCAGCTTCTAGCCTTGTTGATTTTTTCTATTGTCTTTCTATTTTCTGTTTCCTTTATTTCTGCTTGAATCTTTATTACTTCTTTTCCTCTGGTGATGGTAGGCTTTTTCTGCTGCTCTTTTTCTAATTGTCGGTGATGTTGGTTTAAAGTGTTGATTTTGGCCCTTTCTTCTTTTTTGATGCATGCATTTATCACTACAAATTGGCCTCTGATCACTGCTTTTGCTGTGTCCCAAAGATTTTGGTACATTTTGTTTTCATTCTTATTTGAGTCAAGGAATTTTTTAATTTCATTTTTATTTCTTCTATTACCCAGCTGTTTTTAAGGAGGGTGTTATTCAGTTTCCATGTGTTTGCTCTTTTTCCATTGATCTTACTATTGTTGATTTCTAATTTTATAGTACTGTGATCTGAGAAGATCCTTTGCAGTATTTCAATGTTTTTAAATTTACTAAGGCTTGCTTTGTGGCCTAACTTATGGTCTATCCTGTTCCATGTGCACTGGAAAAGAATGCATATTGTGCTGCTGTTGGGTGAAGTGCTTTGTAGGTGTCTATAAGGTCAAGTTGGTGGATTGTATTGTTTAGTTCTACGTCTTTGTAGTTTCTTTCTTTTTGTTCTATCTTTCATTGAAAGTGGTGTATTAAAGTCTACTCTGACTGTGGAGTCATCTACTTATCTTTTCAATTCTGTGAACATCTAATTTATGTATTCTAAGGCTTTTCATTGGGTAGATAGATATTTATTATGGTTATGTCCTCTTGTCCAATAGATCCTTGAATCATTATTTAATGTTCTTCCTTATCTCTTACAGTTGTTTTTGTCTTAAAGTCAATTTTATCAGAAATTAATATTGTCACTCCTGCTCTTTTTTTTTTCTTTATCGCCAATTGTTTGATATATCTTTTTCTAACCTTTGATTTTTAGTCTATTTTTGTCATTGTCCCTAATGTGTGTCTCCTGTAGATAGCATATTGAAGAGTTATGTTTTCTTATTCAGTCTGCAACTCTTCATCTCTTGAGTGATGCATTTAATCCATTTACATTCAGTGTAATTATTGACAAGTATAAATTTGTTGCTGTCATTTTGTTATGTGTTTTTTGTGCTGTTGATGGCTTCTTTGTTCCATATATTTTTCTGTGTGAGCTCATTTTGTTTATGAATCATGTTATCATTCCCTTTGTTGTTATTGTTTTAGTATTTGCTAGGTATTTGTGCTTGTTCTTTCATTCCCAAGGTTTTCTATCTTGCAATTGTCTTGACTTCCTCACCATTCAGAAGTTCTGTAACTATCCTTTTTTTACCCCTTCTTCTTGTTTTGTAGTTGGCCTCATCTATCAATTGATATCTCTGGTTCCCTGTTTACCATCTTGTAAGCTTATTTTACTTTGCATAATTCCATAACTGGGTTGGTTTCTCAGTTATATCATTATATGTGTTAATGGTCAGTTGTTGTTTGTTGGTGCTGGTTCTCTGTCCAAAGGACTCCCTTTAATATCTCCTGTAAAGTTGGTCCAGTTTTAACAAATTCGCTTAATTTCTGCTTATCTGGAAATGTCCTAATTTCACCACCATATTTGAAGGCCAGTTTTACTGCATATATAATTCTTGGTTGGAAAGTTTTTTCTTTCAGGGTTGTAGATATACCATCCCATTGCTTTCTCACCTGTGTGGTTTCTGCTGAGAAATCAGAGCTTAGTCTTATTGGTTGCCCTTTGTAGGTAACTTTTCATTTTTCCCTGTGCTGCTTTCAGGATTCTTTCTTTGTCTTTGGTTTTGTTGTGTTAGATGATGTTATGTCTTGGTGATTTTCTTTGGGGTCTATCCTGTTTGGGGTCATTGGACTTCTTAAATGGATATATTCTCATCTTTCATCATATCAGGAAAATTCTCTTCCAGCAAATCTTCAACACGTTTCTCTGTTGTTTTATGTCTCTTGTTGTTCTGGAATTCCAATCACACATAGTTTATTCCTCTTGATGGTATCCCACATGAATCTTAGGCTTTCTTCATTTTTTTCAATCTTTTTTTTCTGATCGATCCCTTACCCAAGTAGTATTGAAGTATTTGTCTTCAATCTCACTAACTCTGTCTTCCATTGATCTGATTCTACATTGCCCATTCAATATGTTATCTATTTCTGAAATTTTAGTATTAATCTTCTGGATTTCTGTCTGTGTATTTTGTATTATTTCTAATTTTTCATTTATTTTGTCATTGTGTTCTTGTATTGTCTTCCAAAATTGTTCAGGGTTTTGTCTATGTTTTCCTTAATTTTGTTGGTGTTTTTCTGGATCTGTCTCTCAATCCAGTGAAGGCACCTACATTAATTCTTTTGAATTCTTTATCAGGGAGTTCCAATTCTGTGTCTTTCTCAGGGATATTTTCTGGGTCTGTATCCTGGTCCCTTGTTTCTCCTGCTTTTTCTTGCTTCTTTATGTGGACTGTGATGGTCTGTTGTCTCCGAGACATTGTGATGTCATTGTATTTATATTTATATCAGTGATTGTATGTTGGAATGATTTGCCCAAAATATTTATTTTCTTTTCTGTTCTTCTCTCTCTCTCTCTCTCTCTTTCATTCTTTTTTTGATATATCTGAGTAAACAGGATACTGTGCTTCTCTATGCACTAGTTAGCAGCACTTATGCATTCACCACCAGTCTCTTGGTGGGTGGGATAGAGAATGAGAGTGGGTGTACAGATCTCTATTAGCTGTTTGTGATGAGCAGTTAAGGGTGATCAGGCTCATATTGGCTCTTGTGTATCATTGGCTAATTGGTGCAGTAGCAAGTGGTGGCCCTCCTTCATTAGGTGGGACTGCCAGAGGTGCAGGTATGGTTGTGTTATATGGTACTGTTGCTCTCCCACTCAGTTAGACAAAAACAACAATCAGAGAGAAACACCAAGACCACACACTGCATAAACACACAGGAACAATCACCAATAAAAGAAAGAGATCCAGAAAAAGAGAGAAAGGCAATAAATGAGAAGAAACATTTAAAGAAATCTTTTTAAAAGACAAAATAAATATAAATAGAAAAATAGGGGGGAACCCACAATGTTTGTGGAGGGAAAAATAAGAGAAAAGAACTAGAGTGAAAGAATAACTGAGAAAAAAAAATAGGTGAGGAGGATGGGAAGAACCTCAAGAAGGAAAAAAAAGATGGGAACTGAGAAAGGAGAGAAAAAAGATGGGAATCTGGGAAGAGAGAGAAAAAAAGAATAAATATAAAAAGGAAGAAACAAATGAATAATTTTAAAACAAACAAACAAATAAAAATTAAATCTGGTAAGGGAAGGAGGCAGGGCAGGACACCCAGGCTCTGTCAGAGCACACAGACTGGGATGGAATTCCTGCCAATCCAGAGTAGAGGTGGGGGATTGCTGCACCTCTGTTCACCAAGATGGTGTTGGGTATAACAGTAACAAGGGAAATATCGAAACTTTCCAGTCATCAACCTCCTGTGTGTCCATGCTGTCATCCGTAAGCAGAGCCTACTAGGTCCTTAGGATCTGGAAGGGAACACTGCCACTTTAAATATCCAAATGGCCACACTGTTCATAAACATTCAAAATGGCTGTGCTTTCTGGACAGCCGAAAGTCCACAGCTCAGTCTGTCTCCTTTACTGTTTCCCTTTTTAGTTGTCAGCCACCCGTGCTGTTGTCCGCACAGCCCTGGGCACTTATGCATTCATTTGTTCAGACAATTTTTAGATTAATTCTCAGGTCCACCACTTGGAAATATTCAAACTATCCATGCCATAAGGATCACTGACAGTCTGCAGCTCTGTTTGTCTCCTTATTCACTGTTTTCATTCAGGTCCTTCTACTCCAAAAAACCAAACTCACTGTTGTCGAGTTGGTTCCAAGGCCGTATCTCCATGGAAGTAGATTGCCCAGTCTTCCTTTTAAGGAGTGGCTGGTGGGTTTGAACCACTAGTTTCTGGTGAGCAGTCAAATGCCTTAGACACTACCCTGCCAGAGCACCTACTAGTTGGTGTTTAATCCACTTCTGTATCCTTCCTTTCAAAGCTCAGGGCTCCAGGATTACCTTATGTATGTGTGTCAACTAATTTATCTTTTCTTTGTTGAAGAGGATCTGTGTAGCTTGTCTGCCTATTCTGCATCTTACTGGAGGTCTCTCTATGTGTGTGGTGAAACCCCTGTACTGAAGACGGTAATCTTTGCTCTTTATCAGTAAGTGTTTCAAGTCATCTTCACTTTCAGCAAGCAAAGTTGTGTTGTCTGCATATCTCAGGTTGTTAATGAGTCTTCCTCCAATCCTTTTGCCACATTCTTCTTTATATAGAGCAGCTTCTGAAATTAATTGCTCAGCATACAGATTGAATAAGTACAATGAAAGGACACAGCCTTGACACACATCCTTCCTGATTTCAAACCATGCAATATCCCCTTGTTCTGTTTGAATGACAGCCTCTTGATCTATGTACAGGTTCCTCATAAGCACAATTAAGTGTTCTGCAATTCTCATTCTTTGCAATGTTATCTATAATTTGTTATGATCCACACAGTTAAATGCCTTTGCTTAGTCAATAAAACACAGGTAAATACTCTTCTGGTATTCTTTGCTTTCAACCAAGAGCCATCTGACATCAGCAATGATATCCCTCATTCCATGTCCTCTTCTGAATCCAGCTTGAATTTCTGGCAGTTCCCTGTCAATATACTGCTGCAACTATTTTTCAATTATCTTCAGCAAAATTCTACTTCTGTGCAATATTAATAATATTGTGTGATAATTTCCACATTCTGTTGGATCACCTTTCTTTGCAATGGACACATATATCCATCTCTTTCAGTCAGTTTCTTGACATAAATAAGTAAGCACTTCCAGTGCTGCATCCATTTGTTGAAACATCTCAGTGAGTATTCTGTCAATTCCCAGACCACATTTTTCACCAAAATCAGCTTGGATTTCTTCCTTCAATACTATTGATTTTCGATCATATGGTTTCTCTTAAAATAGTTGAACATCAAACATTTCTTTTTGATATAACGACTCTGTGTATTCTTTCCACCTTCTTTTGATGCTTCATGCATCATTCAATATTTTGCCCAAAGAATCTTTCAATTTTGCAACCCAAGACTTGAAGTTTTCCTTCTGTTCTTTCTGCTTGAGAAATGCAGAGCATGTTCTTCCTGTTTGGTTTTCTAAATTTAGGTATTTGCACATTTCATTGTAATACTTTATCTTCTCGAGCTGTCCTTTGAAATCTTCTGTTTAATCCTTTTATTTAATCTCTTCCATTTGCCTTAGCTTCTTTCCATTTCAAGAGCAAGCTTCAGAGTCTCTTCTGACATCCATTGTGGTATTTTCTACCTTTATTGTCTTTTAAATGACATTTTGCTTTCTTTGTGTATGATGTTCTTTATTATTATTATTATTATTTTATACTAAATATTTTATTTTTATTTATTGTATTGTCATGTGGAGACAAATTTACAAAGCAGATTCATTTTACTCTTAACAGTTTATGGACATTTGATTTCATGACCCTGATTACAATCCCCAACCACAAAAAGCTCTCCTTCCCTCTCCTTCCTGTGACTACCCCTTTCATGTGCCCTTCTTATCTATGTATTTCTCTCTGTCCAGCTTTCCATGTGAATGTTACCCCTCTGATGTCTCATGGCAGATTAATCTAAAGGGTGCATCTTCCTAGGGTATGTGGATATATCTCATTGGGCTAGGTGTTCTGCTTGTAGGTCTTTCTACTATTGGGTTGAGAGCCAATCCACAGAAATAAGTTCATTTCCAGGTCTGAAGGATAACCTGGGCCTTAGTCTTGGGGGTTCTACCAGTCTCTATGAGACCAATAATTCTGGTCATTTTTGTGTTTTTGAACTTTGTTCCACATTTTTCCTCCCACTCTATCCCAGATCTCCAGTTTTGATACCTTTCTGGGTGGTTGGCATTAGTAGCCTAGTTCTTCTTCTGCTTTCAGGGTCATGAAGGCTGAGGTCCTCATGGTCCATAATGCCTTTGGACTAATTGTTTCCAAATGACTTTGATTTTCTTCATTCTTCTTTGGTATAGATGAGAGGAGACCAATACTTGCATCTTAGTTGGCCCCTTGAAAGCTTTTAAGACCCCAGTTGCTACTCACCAAAGTAGGATGTAGAACAAGATTTTTATGTACTGTGTTGTGCCAATTAAACATGATGTCCCCTGAGACTATGGTCCCGAGTCTGCAGGCCCAGTGCTTCTCTCCCTCAGGGTGTTTGGTTGTGTCTGAGAAGCTCCTCCAGTCTTTTCCTCTGTTACTTCTGTAACATAGGTGGATTATTTTGTAGCACCAGTACATATGTAAGACTACGTATGATGTCCTTGATGTCATCTCACAACTCATCTAATCTATTCTTTGGATGGTCTCTAAATTCAGGCAGGATATCATTAAGGTTGTATTTTGGCTCTTGTGGACTCGTTTTAATTGTCTTCAGCTTCAAGTTGAAGTTGCATATGAGCAATTGATGATCTGTTCCACAGTCAGCTACTGGCCTTGTTTTGACTGAAGATACTGAGTTTCTATATCACCTCTTTCCATAGATGCAGTCGATCTGATTCCTGTGTATTCCATCTGGCAAGGTCCAAATGTATAACCACTGTTTATGTTCTTGAAAAAAGGTATTTGCAATGAATACATTGTTGGTCTTGCAAAATTCTAGCTACAATCTCCAGCATCATTTCTATAACCAAGGCCATATTTTCCAATTACTGATGCTTCTTTGTTTCCAACTTTTGCATTCCAATCAGCAGTAATAATATATCTTGATTGCATGTTTGGTAAATTCCAGACTGCAGAAGTTGGTAAAAATCCTTTCACATAGGGATACTGAATTTCAAAAGATAAATTGACTTTCTTAAAATGCAGAACTTATAAATGGCAGGATAGAAGGTTGAACTTAGGATATTTATCAGTGAAGATGGTAAATTATTGTTGTTAGGTGTTGTCAAGTTGGTTCTGACTCATAGTGACCCTGTGTACAACAGAACAATACACTGTTCGGTCCTGTGCCATTATCGCCATTGTTGCTATGCTCGAACCTATCATTACAGCCACTGTGTTAATCCATCTTGTTGAGAGTCTTCCTCTCTTTTGCTTACCTATATTTTACTAAGCATAATATTTTTCTCCAGAGACTGGTCCCTTCTGACAACATGACAGAAGTATGTAAGAAAAGTCTAGCCATTCTAACTTCTAAGGAGCATTCTGGCTGTACCTCTTCCAAGACAGATTTGTCCATTCTTCTGACAGTCCATGGTGTTTTCAGTATTCTTTGCCAGCACCAGAATTCAAAGGTATCAACTCCTCTTCAGTCTTCCTTATTCATTGTCCAGCTTTCACATGCATATGAGGCTATTGAGAAGACCATGAGTTGGGTCAGGTACACCTTAGTCTTCAAAGTTACATCTTTACTCTTTAACACTGTAAAGAAGTCTTTTGTGGCAGATATTCCAAGTGCAATATGTTGTCATATTTTTTGATTGCTGCTTCTGTGAATGTTGATTGGGGATCAAACTAAGATGAAATCCCTGGTAGCTTCAATCATTTCTCTATTTATTGTGGTGTCCCTTATTGGCCCAGTTGTGAGGACTTTTGTTTTCTTTATGTTGATGTGTAATCCATACTGAAGTCTGTGGTCTTTGATCTTCATCACTAAGTTTCAAGTATTTTTCACATTCAGCAACAAGGTTGTGTTATCTGCATATTGAAGGTAGTTAATGAGTCTTCCTCTGATCCTGATGCTGTGTTCTTCATATAATCTGGTTTCTCTGATTATTTGCTCAGCATACAGATTAAATAAGTATGGTGAAAGGATTAAAGGGATTTAAAATTCCTCTTTTTTTTTCCCAAGAGAATATCTTGGTGTGGGAAATGGCAGAAAGAAACTAGGGCTTTAAACTTAGAGGCAAAGAATATCCTTTCTGTTATCAGAATATGTTTTCTGTGAAAAGATCTGGAGTTAAAAAAAAAAAAACTAGAAGGGAAGAATATGCTTATAATTACTCATATGGAAGAACTGAAGAAAATTATCAAGCTTTGAGTTACAATATTTAAGGATTCTATGAACAAAATATTGAATGATGCAGGAAGTATCAAAGAATAGGGAAGGGGTACACAGAGTCATAGGACCACAAAGAAATTTGTTGACACACAACTTTTTCAGGAGATAGCATATGATCAAAGACCAATGTTATTGAAAGAAGAAATCCAAGCTTCACTGCAGGCATTGGTAAAAAAGCAATGCTCCAGGAAGTGATGGAATATCCACTGAGATGTTTCAACAAATGGATGCAACACTGGAAATGCTCACCAAGTGCCAAGAGACTTTGAAGGCAGCTACTGGGCCAACTGACTAGAAGAGATCCATTGTTTGTGCCTTTTCCAAAGAAGGGTGAGCCAATGAAATGCAGAAATTTTCAAACATCATTAATATCACAAGCAAGTAAAATTTTGTTGAAGGTAGTTCAGAAACAATTGCAGCAGTACATCGACAGAGAACTATCAGAAATTGAAAGTAGATTAAGAAGAGGATGTTGAATGAGAGTTATCATTGCTGATGCCAGATGGATCTTAGCTGAAAGGAGAGGGTGCAAGAAAGTTATTTACCTATGTTTTATTGACCATGCAAAGGCATTCCACTACATTGATCATAACAAATTACAGATAACATTGAGAAGAATAGGAATTCCCAAACAGCTAATTTTGCTCATGAGGAATCTGTATATAGACCAAGAAGCAGTCATTTGAACAGAACAAGAGGATATTGCATGGTTTAAAATCAGGAAAGGAGTGTCAGGGTTGTATCCTTTCATCATACTTATTCACTGTATATGCTGAGCAAATGATCCAAGAAGCTATACTATATGAAGAAGAACATGACATTAGGATTGGAGGAAGATTCATTAACAACCTGAGATAAGCAGATGACACAGCCTTGCTTGGAGAAAGTGAAGAGGATTGAAGCACTGAAGATCAAAGATTACAGCCTTCAGTACAGATTACATCTCATACAAGGAAAATAAAAATCCTCACAACAAGACCAATAAGCAATATCATGAGAAATGGAGAAAAGATTGAAGTTGTCAAAGATTTCATTTTACTTGGCTCCACAATCAAAGTCCATGGAAGCAGGAGTCAAGAAATCAAATGGCGTATTGCATTGGGAAAATCTACTGCAAAAGACCTCTTCAAAGTATTAAAAAGAAAAGATGTCACTTTGAGGACTAATGAGAGCCTGACCCAACCCTCACCTCTTATGCATGTGAAACATGGACAATGAATAAGGAAGACCAAAGAAGAATTGATATATTTGAATTATGGTGTTGGTGAAGAATATTGAATACACCATGGACTGCAAGAAAAATGAACAATCTGTCTTGGTAGAACTACAGCCTGACTGCTCCTTAGAAAGAAGGATAGTGAAGCTTTGTTTCACATACTTTGGACATGTTATCATGAGGGATCAGTCTTTGGTGAAGGACATTATTCTTGGTAAAGTAGAAGGTTAGCAAAAAAGAAGAAGACCCTCAACAAGATGGATTGACACAGTGCCTTCAAACATAGCAACGATTGTAAGGCTGGTGCAGGATCAGGCAGTGTTTTATTCTGTTGTATATAAAGAGATAATAGCTTTCAGAATTCTCTATGTATAATTAAAAAAAAAAAAAGTTTTACATTGCTAAACATGAAGAAACAGAAAGATGTAACTTAGTGAGAGAAAAATTGGTTGGTAAGAACAAACTGACAAATGAACCAGATATTAAAATTAGCAGAAAGGAATTTAAAATAACTATGATAAGTATGATTAAAAGAAATCTATAGGAAAATATGCATTTAATGTGTGAAGAGAGAGGGAATTTGAAGAGAGATATGAATACTATAAATAAAGAACCAAAAAAAAAAAAAAACCCTAGGATTGAAAAATACATCTAAAATAACAAAATTCATTAGAAGATATCATAATTGATTGGATAAAACAGAAGACAAGGTCAGTCAAGTGGAAATCATTCAACCAAAGCACAGAAGGGGTAGAAATTTGAAAATGAATTAATAGAACCTCAATGATTTGTGAGATCATCAAGTAGCTGAATAAATGAACAAGTGGAGTCCAAAAGGAAGAGGAGGGACAAAATGGGGCAAAAAAACATTTGAAGAAATATTGGCTAACTATCTGCCAAATTTGATCAAAACTAACCCACAGAACCAAAAAGCTTATCATACCTCAAGCAAGATAAACACAAAGACACTCAACATGGAGGCATATCAAAATTAAACTGAAGAAAACATAAACAAACAGAAAATTTTAAGAGCAGCCAGAGAGCTGATTTCTCATCAGAAATAACTGAGGCCAGAAGATAACATTATTATAGTGCTAAAACAAACAAACAAACAACAACAACAACAACAAAATTTTCAACCTAAAATTTTATATCAAATATATAAAATGAAGGTATTTCCAGATAAATGAAAGGCAAGATAATATGTCATGAAGAGATCTGACTATAAGAAATGGTAAAGGAAATTATTTGAGCTGAAGAGAAATGAGACCTGATAGAAATTCAGATCAATAGGAAGGAAAAAAAAGCATGGAAAATGCTAATTACAACTATAAAAGAAAAGATTTCTTTCTTTCATACATATTTAAAAAGTGAAGTGACTGGGCTTCCACTTAAGGCTAAAATGAAATAATAGAGGCTGGAGTTAGCCTCCCACTTGAAACAAATAAAAAACTAGACAAAATACGTAAAACAATGGCTGTAAAGACATTGGACATCAATCAGGCAATGAAGCACAGTGATCCCTAAAAGGCAGGAAACCAATGATGTGAGCTTTATAATTGACCCCATTTACTCTCTGGAGAAAGTTTCCAGGACATAACACAGTGAGGTGAACCCTAGCAGAGCCTAGCCTATCCTTGAGTTGAGGAGACAGAGTTGGAAATCCAGGAAAATCAAGGTATCTAGAATTCTCAAAAGAGTGTATTGAAGAAGACAGCAGTGGACACAGAGATAATTTTAGAAGTCTTCAGAAGTTTCCTTGAGTAGTCACCTGAATAATCATTCATACAGGCATGTGAGGAACTGTCTGAGGCTGATGAAATCACTCCAAAATATTAGAAGAAAGAGTGCCTGCAGCTCACAGGAATTAAGAATAGTGCCTGTTCCCAACAGTCATAATGAAAAATCTCATAATTTATAGGATATAAATGCTAAGTAAGATTTTACCTCAGTAATGGGAAAAACTACCTCTAGATTAAATGCTATTCACATTAAATATGCATTTAATGTGTGAAAAGATAGGGAATTAGAAGAGAAATATGAATACTATAAAACAAGCAACCACATACAAGAACAAAGTTCAAGAATATTTTCAAAAATACTAAAATATTCAGCACCCAACAAGGCAAAATTCACGATTTCTGTCATTCTATAAAAAATTATCAGGTATGTGAAAAATAAGAGAAATACAACCTATAATGAGGAAAAATAGCACAGATGATAGAATTAATAGACAAGCATATTAAAAAATTATTCTGATTATATACTATATGTTTAAGACCTAGAGAAAAGATTTAGTACTAAGTTAAAACATGGATAATATTAGAAAACTCAAACCAAACTTCTAGAAAAGAAAACAATCATTTCTAAGGTGAAAAACACAATGAATAGGATTAATAACAGATTAGATATTTCCGAGGAAAAAATTAGTAAGCTTACAGACATAGCAGTAGAAACTATTCAAAATGAAATACATGGAGAAAAATGATACAAGAGAAGGAAAGAATAGAGTTAAAATGAACTGTAGAACAACTTCAAGTGGGCAAATATATGTGTAATTGGATTTCCATAGGAGGAGGGGAGGCAGGAAAGTATTTGAAGAAATGGCCAAAATGTTTCAAAATTTTATGGAAATTATAAATCCACAGATTCAAAAAGGTCAATGAACACCAAAGACAGAAAATATGAAGAAAACTACACCAATGCAAATAATAATCAAATAATTTAAAACCAGTGAAAAAAGATAGAATTTCAAAAGCACGCAGAGAAAGAAAGATACATTATATACAAGGGAACAAAGATATGAGTGATAGCAGCTTTCCTGACAGAAACAATTGAAGCTGGAAGATTGTGGTATAAACTCTTTAAAATATTGAAAGTAAAAACCAAGCAAACAAACAAATAAAAAACCCTAGAATTTTTTGCTAAGCAAAATTTTCTTTAAAAATGAAGGCAGCATGAATATATTTTTTTTTAGAAATACACGAACTGAAAGAATTCAGCAGCAGCAGCCTGGAAACATGAGAAATGTAAAAGGAAATATTTCAAGCAGAGAAAGAAAAAATACTCGAAGGAAACCTGAATCTTTATTGTTGTTGTTGTTGTTATGTGCCGTCGAGTCAGCCCTGACTCACAGCGACCCCTCCTTGGGTTTCCGAGGCAGTATCACTACGGAAGTAGGATTGCCCAACCTTCCTTCCGAGGAGTGGCTGGTGGGTTTGAGCCGCCAGCCTTCTGGTTAGAGTCAGTAAACTATGACCTGAGGGTTAAATCTCAACTGCTGTCTCTTTTTGTAAATAAAGTTTTGTTGAGATTCAGCCATGTCCATTCATTTATGTATTGTCTATGGTTATTTTTATGCTACCATGTCAGAGTTCAGAAGCCATGACAGAAACCATAAAATTTGCAAAGTCTGACTCACTGCAGAAAAAGTTACACCAACCGCTGGTCTACACAAAGTACTGGGCAGCCCGGGAAATAGCATTACAACTATTTATAAGTAAATACAATGTTATATAAAAAATATAGTTGTTATATTTATAAGTTAAGTATGTTGTTGTTGTTGTTAAAAAGTTATTTACATCTCTTTAAAACAATTATATCTATTATGTTGTTGTTGTTATGTGCCGTCCAGTCAAACCATGAGATATGCAAAATATGCCAAAGTGAAATGTATGACAACATAAAAAGTATACTTGTAAAGTTCTGACACTATACATGAAACAGTAAAATCTCACTTGAAGTTAGACTACAGTAAATAAAAGATGTATACTATAAATCCTAAAGCAATCACTAAAATAACAAAAATAAGTTATAGCTAAAAATCAAAAAAACAAGATAAAATTGAATCATAAAAACTAATCAATTAAACCGAAAGAGGACAAAAACAGGAACAGAAAAATTGGGACAAATATAAAACAAATATCTATATGGTGTATTTAGACACAGCCATATGAATAATAACATTAAATATAAATGGTTTAAACACCTCAATAAAAGGCAGAGATTGTGATATTGAATTAAAAAGCAACACCAATTATATAATATCTGCAAAAAACCCTGTCTTTTTAAAGACCTCTTGCTTTCTTCATGTATAAAGACCTTGATATCATCTGCACTGAACACGTTCCCTTGTTACCCTACCGAGAGGGACC
>NW_006921779.1:1612828-1614051 GCF_000298275.1 Orycteropus afer afer | reverse complement strand
GATTGATACAGTGGCTGCGATGATGGGCTCGAGTATAGCAGGGATTGTGGGGCTGGTGCGGGATCGGGCAGTGTTTCCTTCTGCTGTGCATGGGGTTGCTATGAGTCGGAAACGACTCGACGGCACTTAACAACAACAACAATCATCTCACAACTTATCTGGTCTTCAGTGATTGGTGTTCAATGTGTCAAATCTATTCTTGAGATAGTCTCCAAATTCAGGTGGGATATATTCAAGGTTGTAGTTTGGTTCTCATGGACTTTTTTGAGCTTCAACTTGAACTTGCATATGAGCAATTGACAGTTTGTTCCCTGGCTGCCCCTGGCCTTATTCTGATGGATGATATTCAACTTCTCCATCGTTTCTTTCCACAGATGTGGTTGGTTTGATTCCTGTGTATTTCACCTGGTGAGGTTCATGTTTTAATTGCCATTTATGTTGTTGCAAAAAGGTATTTATTGAATTGGATCCGACTCAGTAAATCCATGTACAACAGAGTGAAACACTGCCCGGTCCTGCACCATCCTCACAATTGTTGCTATATTTGAGCCACTGTTGCAGCCACTGTGTCAGTGCGTCTAGCTGAGGGTCTTCCTCTTTTTTGCTAACCCTCTGCCTTACCAACATTATGTCCTTATCCAGAGACTGGTCCCTCCTGATAACATGACCACAAAATGAGGGATGAAGTCTCACCATCCTTGCTTCTAAGGAGCATTCTGGTTGTACTTGTTCCAAGACAGGTTTGTTTGCTCTTCTGGCAGTCCATGGTATATTCAATATTCTTTGCCAATGCCATAATTCAAATGTATCGATTCTTCTTCAGTCTTCCTTATTCTTTTTTCCAGTTTTCATATGCATATGAGGTGATTGAAAACACATGACCTTAGTCATGAAGGTGGCATCTTTGCTTTTTTCTTTTTCTTTTTTCTTTTTTAACACTTTAAAGAGGTCTTTTGCCACAGAGTGGTCCAATGCAATATGTCCTCTGATTTCTTGACTGCTGTTTCCATGTATGTTGATTATGGATCGAAGTAAATGAAATCCTTGATAACTTCTATCTTTTCTCTGTTTACAATGATTTTGCACAAAAAAACACACTTTAAATAAAACAAAAAACCAAACTCACCGCTGTTGAATCAGATCCAACTCATAGCGACCCCTCCTTGGGTTTCCAAGGCAGTATCACTACAGAAGTAGATTGCCCAATCTTCCTTCCAAGGAGT
>NW_006921779.1:1609670-1611221 GCF_000298275.1 Orycteropus afer afer | reverse complement strand
TTTCTGACAATTTAGTATTAATCTTCTGGATTTCTATCTGTAGATTTAGAATCATTTTTAATATTTCATTTATTTTATTATTTTGTTCTTGTATTTTCTTCCAAAATTCCTCCAGGGTTTTTTTCTGTGTTTTCTTTGGTCTGTCTCTCAATCCTTTGAAGACACCTAAATATAATTCTTTTGAATTCCTTATCAGGAGTTCCAATGCTGCTTCTTCCTCAGGGATATGTTCTGGATCTGTATCCTGCTCCCTTGTTTCTACCACTTTATTCTGCTTATTTGTGTGGACTGTGATGGTCTGTTCTCTCTGAGGCATCGTGGTGTTGTTGTATTTAGATCTCTGTTAACTGTTTGTGAAGAGCAGCCAAGGTTGATTCAGGCTTTTGTTGGTGTTTTTTTATCATTGGCCCATTGGTGGAGAAGGAGATAGTGGCTGTCATTCAGTAAGTGAAGTTGTAGGAGGTGTGGGTATAGTTGTGTCTTATGGGAATTGTTGCTGTCTCCCACTCAGTGCACAAAAATTACAATTGAATAACCATCAAAAAACTAAAAGCATGTGGCCAAAAAAACACACCATGTAATCACACAGGAACAGTAACCAAAAAAATAAAAAAGGGAAAAAGAAGAAGAAAAAACAAGAAAGCTTGCACTATCTGGGGATAGGGCACTAAGAGAAAAAAGGTAGAGAAGGAAAATAATGAAGAAAAAAATGGGAAAAATGCAAAAAGAAAAACAAGGAATGGGGTTAACCATGAGAATAAAGGGTAAAAAAGGAAAAAAAGAATTAAAAAAAAAATTTCAACCAGGAACAGGGAAAAGAAAAAAAGCTGAAAACTAGGACTTGGTAGGGGAAAAATAAGATTAATAGTAAAAAGGACAAAAGTATTAATAATAATAGTTCTTTAAAACAGACAAATGCAAGCAAACTAATTACCAGAAAAAAGAAAGCGAAAAAGAAAAAGAAAAAAAAAAAATCGGTGGAGGACAGGGCAGGGCACCCAGGCTCCGTCTGAGCACACAGACTATGATGGAGTTTCTGTGGGCCCAGAAGGTGAGTGGGAGTGGGGGATGGCCGCATGTCCATTCACCAAGCGGGTGTGGGGTAGAAGAGTAACAAGAGGAATGTCGCACCTTTTCAGTCTTGCAGGTCCGGAGTGTCCTTGGGGTTGCTGGAAAGCCCAAACTCTTCTTAAGCCCCTGGAATCTCAGAGATCGCTGTCTCTTTAAATATCCAAAATAGTCAAGTTGCTTGTAACATTCAAAATGGCGGTGCCCTCCGGACTGGCACAAGGCCACAGCTCAGCCCACTTTTCTCTTCACCTTCTCCGTTTATTCCCCAGCCACCAGAGCAGTCCCTGTGCAGTCCCTGGCTAACACTGCTGATTTTTAGGTTAATTCTTAGGTCCTAACACCACTTGGGAATCTCCAAGCTGTCTGTGTTGTCAGGATCGCTCAGGATTTTTGCCAGACCGCAGCTCCTTCTGTCTCCTTTTTTGGTATTTTCATGCAAAATTCTTCTGCTAGTTGGGGTTTAGTCCACTTCTATATCCT
>NW_006921779.1:1603786-1609570 GCF_000298275.1 Orycteropus afer afer | reverse complement strand
GTCTCATATCACCCCCAACTGGGTCCCTGTGGCTGACTGTACCTCTGTCTGGCTTCCTGGCTTTTAATCCCCTTTCTCCTGCTCTTCTGCCCTGCTGTTTTGTGCATCCCTGAGTTGTCCTTGGGGCTGACTGCTCCTCTTACAAAAGCTGGCAAATCCAAAGTTTCTGGATCAAATGTCAAGCTGGAGGTTTTTCCCAACTCTTGCAACTGCAGGGGCTGAGGAGCTCAAGGCTGGCAGGCAGTACACTGGCTGTTGACTCCAATGAATGATGAATCCAAGATCTCCAGGCCAAATGGTGGACTATTCACTCATGGACAGTTGTAGGCAGCACAGCAGAATCCCGATCCACAGAAGAAATATACCATGCTAGCACTAGTCAAAAGAAAGCTGAAGTGGTTTACATTAATATCAAACAAAATGATTTCAACACAAAGAACATTATCAGAGATAAAAAGGATCATTTCATAGTGACAAGTGATCAATTCATTAAGAGGATAAAAAGGTTGTAAATGTTTATGCACCTAATATCATATCTTCAAAACACATGTAGCAAAAAAATTATAAAGTTCTCAAGGAGAAATAGATAAAGCCACAATTATAGTTTGATATTTTAATTCTCCTTTCTCAATAATCAATACAAGTAGAAAATCAGTAAGGGTATAGAAGAGATGAACAATTCTTATCACTTAATTTGGACCTATTTGTCATTTATAGAACAATTCACCCAACAACAGTGAAATACACTTCTTTTTCCCAAAAATACACCCAGAAAATTTACCAAAATAGACCATAAAATATGCTTCAGTAAGTTTAAAATGATTCGAATCATACAAAGTATGTTCTATGACAATAATGGAAATATATTAGAAATCAACAATAAAAAGATTTCTAAAAAATGTTTAGAAACTAACACAGTTTTAATTCTTTGGTCAGTAAAGTAAGAAAGAAGGAAATTAAAAGTAGTTTTCATTGAAAATGAAAACACAACATATCGAAATAAAGGGATGCAGTCAAAGCAGTACTTAGAAGAAAAATTACATCCTATATTAGAAAAAGAGAAAAATATCAAATCAACGAGTTCAACTTTCACCCTCAGGAGCTGGAAAAAGAAGAGCAAATAAAACCAAAAGTAAGCAGAAAAAAGGAGATAATAAAAAATCAGAGTAGAAATTAAAAAACTAGAAAACAGAAAACAATTATGAAACCAAGAGCTATTTCTTGGAGAAGATCACTAAAATTTATCAAATTCTAGCCAGGCTAATCAGAAAAAGAAGAGAAAGGACATAGATTACCAGTATGAGGAAGAAGGGAGTGTTATCACTTTAGCATCTTCAGATATTAAAAGAAAAATAAAGGAAGATTATGAACCACTTTATATCAATAAATTTTAAACTTAGATGAAATGGACAAATTTCTTGAAAGACTCAATCTACCAAATCTCACTCAAGAAGACACTGATGATGTCATAACCCTACATTTATTAAAGAACTTGAATTTATAGATGAAACCCTTCCCACAAGTGAAATTCCAGGCCCATATGGCTTCCCTGGTGAATCACAGCAAACATTTCAGGAAGAAATAATACCAATCCTAAACAAACTTCCAGAAAACTGAAGAAGAGGGAATACTTTTGTATCATTCTATGAGACCAATTTTATTCTGGTATCAAACCAGAATAAAGAAAGAATACTACATATCAATTTCTGTCATGAGTATAGATGAAAAAATTCTTTAAAGAATTTATCAAATTAAATATAAAAAGCATAATAAATTATGTCACATGGAGTTTAATCCCTAGGACACAAGTGCAATTTGACATTAGAAAATTAATTGATGTAATTCGCAAACTGAAAAAGAAACTTTAGTTGCATGGTTTAATTCTGCATGATCATCTCAATAGATGCAGAAAAAGTATTTGATGAAACTGAGTGTGTAATCCCAATAAAAACTCTCAAAAGCTAAGAATAAAGGGAACTTCTTCAACCGGACAAAGGATATCTACAAAATACATAACAGCAAATATCATACTTAAGAGTAAAAGACTGAATTCTTTCTCCCTAAGATTATAGCCTAAGGTTCTGACTTAACAGCACACAACAAGAAGATCAGGAAAAAGGAAAGAATGTTCACTCTCACCACCTCTATTAAACATTGTAGTGGAAATACTAGCCAGTGCAATTAGACCAAAAAAAAAAAAAAAGATGTGAAGCATTCAAAATGGAAAGGAAGAAGTAAAATTGCATTCATTCACAGATTATATGATTATCCATGTATAAATTCCTGTGGACTCTACAAATAAAACAAAGTAAAACCCTGTTATTGTTGTGTTAGGTGTTGTTGAGTCGGCTTCGACTTATAGTGACCCTATGTACAACAGAAAGAAATACTACTTGGTCCTGCACCAGCCTCACAATCCTTGCTATACCTGAGCCCATCGCTGCAGTCACTGTGTCAATCCATCTCTTTGAGGCCTTCCCCTTTTTTGTTGACCCTCTACTTTACTGAGCATGATATCCTTCTCCAGGGAACAGTCCCTTCTGACAACATGACCAAAGTAGGTGAGACAAAGTCTGGCCATTCTCACTTCAAGGGAGCATTTCAGCTACACTTCTTCCAAGACAGATTTATTTGTTAGTTCCTTTGGCAGTCCATGGTACTTTCAGTATTCTTTACCACACCACAACTCAAAAGCATCAACTCTTCTTTGGTCTTCCTTAGTCATTGTCCAGCTTTCACATGCATGTGAGGAGATTGAAAATACCATGGCTTGTGTCAAGCATACCTTAGTCTTCAAGGAGACATTTTTGCTCTTCATCCTTTGAAAGGTCTTTTGCAGAGGATTTGCACAGTGCAATATGTCCTCTGATGTCTTGACTGCTGCTTCCATTGGTGTTGATTGTGGAACCAAGTAATATGAAATCTTGACAACTTCAATCCTTTCTCCATTTATCGTGATGCCGTTTATTGGTCCAGTTGTGAAGATCTTTGTTTTCTTTATATTGAGATGTAATCCATACTGCAGATTATAGTCTTTGATTTTCATCAGTAAGTGCTCCAAGTCATCCTCACTTTCAGCAAGTGAAGTTGTGTTGTCTGCATATCACAGGTTGTTGATGAGTCTTCCTCAAATCCTGATGCCACGTTCTTCTTCATGTAGTCCAGCTTCTCAGATTATTTGCTCAGCATACAGATTAAGTAAGTACAGTGAAAGGATACAGCCCTGATGCACTCCCTTCCTGATTTTAAACCATGCAGTATCCCTTTGTTCTGTTTGAATGGCAGCCTCCTGGTCTATGTACAGGTTCTTCATGAGCACAGTTAAGTAGTTTGGAATTCCCATTCTTCTCAATGTTATATGAAATTTGTTACGATCCACACAATCAAATGCCTTTGCGTAGTCAATAAAACACAAGTAAACAGCTTTCCAGTATTCTTTGCTTTCAGCCAAGATCTATCTGACATCAGCAATGATATTCCTTGTTCCACATCCCTTCTGAATCCAGCTTGCATTTCTGGAAGTTCTCTGTCAATATACTGCTGCAACCATTTTTGAATTATCTTCAGCAAAATTTTACTTACATGCGATATTAATGATATTGTTTGAAAATTTCCACATTCTGTGGGATCACCTTTCTTTGGAATGGGTACAAATATGGATCTCTTCCAGTAAATTGGCCAGGTAGTTGGCTTTTAAATCTCTTGACATAGACAATTAACTACCTCTGGT
This sequence comes from Orycteropus afer afer, assembly GCF_000298275.1. Taxonomy (NCBI): domain Eukaryota; kingdom Metazoa; phylum Chordata; class Mammalia; order Tubulidentata; family Orycteropodidae; genus Orycteropus; species Orycteropus afer. The sequence continues at coordinate 1,605,840 of NW_006921779.1, read as the reverse complement.
GTGGCATCTGGTGAATCCATCATTTCCTGGTGCCTTGTTTTTTGCAAATTCCTTCAGTGCTGCTTCAACTTCTTCCTTCAGTATCATTTGTTCTTGGTCATATGCCACCTCCTGAAATGGATGAACATTGACCAGTTCTTTTTGGTACAGTGACTCTTACGTATTCCTTCAATCTTCTTCTGATGTTTCCTGTATCGTTTAGTATTTTGCCCATAGAATCTTTCAATATTGCAACTCAAGGCTTGAATTTTTCTTCAATTCTTTCAGCTTAGGAAATGCTCAACATGTTCTTCCCTTTTGATTTTCTAACTCTAGGTCTTTGCACATTTCATTATAATAATTGACTTTGTCTTCTCGAGCTCCTCTTTGAAATCTGTTCAGCTCTTTTAACTTGTCATTTCTTCCATCTGCTTTAGCTACTCTCCATTCAAAGGCAAGTCTCAGAGTCTCTTCTGACATCCATTTTGGCCTTTTCTCCTTTTCCAGTCTTTTTAGTGACCTTTTGCTTCCTTCATGGATGAGGCTCTTGATGTCATCCCGCAATTCCTCTAGTTTTTGGTCATTGGTGTTCAATGTGTCAAATCTATTCTTTACATGGTCTTTAAATTCAGGAAGGATATAATAAAGGTCATATTTTGGTTCATATGGACTTGTTTTAATTATCTTCAGCTTCAACTTGACTTCCATATGGGCAGTTGATGGTCTGTTCCACAGTCAGCTTCTGGCCTTGTTTGGGCTGAAGAGGTATCCCATAACTTCTTTCCACAGATGCAGTAGACCTGATTCCTCTGTACTCTATCTTGCGAAGTCCATGTGTATAGCTGTTGTTTATGTTGTTGAAAAAAGGTATTTGCAATGAGTAAGTTGTTGGTCTTGCAAAATTCTATCACGTGATCTCCAGTGTGATTTCTATCACCCAGGCCATATTTTCCAACTACCAGTAATTCTTCTTTGCTTACAACTTTTGGATTCCAATCACCAGTGATAAGCAGCACATCTTGATTGCATGCTTGGTCGATTTCAGACTGCAGAAGTTGGTAAAAATCTTCATTTTCCTTGTGTTTGGCTTTGGTGGTTGGTGTGTAAATTTTAATAGTAGTAGGATTAACTGGTCTTCCTTGTAGGCATATGGATATTATCCTATCACTGACAACGTTGTACTTCAGGACAGATCTTGAAACATTCTTTGTGATGATGAATGCTATGCCATTCCTCTTCAATTTGTCATTCCTGGCATAGTAGATCATATAGTTGTTTGATTCAAAACAGCCAAAACCAGTCCATTTAAGCTCACTAATGCCTAGGATATTGATCTCTATAGATTCCATTTCATTTTTGACAACCTCCAATTTTCCTAGATTCATACTTCGTATATTCCATGTTCCGATTATTAATGGATGTTTGCAGCTATTTCTTCTCATCTTGAGTCATGTCACATCAGCAAATGGAGGTCCCGAAAGCTTTACTCCATCCACATCATTAAGGTGGGCTCTACTTTGAGGAGACAGTTCTTCCCCAATCATATTTTGAGTGTCTTCTGACCTGAGGGGCTCATCTAATGACACTATATCAGACAATGTTTCAGGGCTATTCATAAAGTTTTCCAGTAATATATCAGACAGTGTTTCACTACTATTCATAATTCTTTGGCCCCTTCCTTCTTCCAAGTCTGTCTTAGTCTGAGTTCTGCTAAAACCTGTCCATCGTGGGTGACCCTGCAGGTATTTGAAATACCAGTGGCATAGCCTCCAGCCTCACAGCAATAGGGAAGCCACTGCAGTACAACAAACTGACAGATGAGTGGTGGAAATAAAACCCTTGTTGTTGTTGTTAAGTGCCATCGAGTCATTTCCGACTCCTAGCGACCCCATGCACAGCAGAACGAAACACTGCCCGATCCTGCGCCAGCCCCACAGTCCCCACTATACTTGAGCCCATCATCTCAGCCACCGTATCAATCCATCTCCTTGAAGGCCTCCCCCTCTTTCGTCGACCCTCCACCCTACCAAGCATGACGTCCTTCTCCAGGGAATGGTCCCTTCTGACAACATGAC
>NW_006921779.1:1601418-1603686 GCF_000298275.1 Orycteropus afer afer | reverse complement strand
GGGGTTTAGTCCACTTCTATATCCTTCCCTTCAAGGCTCAGGGGTCCAGGATTATCTTCTGTGTCTGTGTTAATTGGTTTCCCTTTTCTTTGTTGAAGGGGGTCTGTGCAGTCTTTCTGCCTAGTCCGCCATCTTACCGGCAAAAGGAAATTTCTTTATGGTGGGAAAACATAATAGGTGTCTCTTTGACCAATTGATCAAAATTAATTAACATCACCAATGATAGTCTAAAATATCATCAGGGCCTTGTGATGTGATGTACTGAGAAGAACACAACAGGACTTTTGTCCTGCCCAAAATGGATAATCTGAATCTAATCATGAGGAAGCATCAGACATTCTGCAGAACAACTGCTCTGTACTTTTCAAAAATGTCAATGTTGTGAAAGACAAAGAAAGGCTGAAGGACTATGCTAGATCAGAGGAAACCAAATTGATATGACAGCTAAATGCAATCATGATCATGGCTTAGATCCTGGATCAGAATTTTTGTTTTGTTTTGTTTAAAAGACAATTGTTGAGACAATAGGAGAAATTAAAATGTGAACAATATTTTAGATAATAGTATTATATCAGTGGTACTTTTCCTTGTTCTTAGGAGATGCATGCTTAAATATTTAGGGGTGATGGGCCATGATGACTGCGATTTATCCTTAGATGGTTCAGCAAAAATAACAACAGCAATATATTTCCTTTTATGGAGAGAAAGAGAGAAATAAAGCCAACTTGGTAAAATGGTAACAACTGGTGGATCCAGATGAGGAATGTATACATGTTCATTGTAGTATTCTTGCAAATTTTCTGTAGGTTTGAAATGTTTCAAAATAAGAAGTTAAAGAGTTCTAGTAAGATGGTGGAATAGGCAGAAAGACTGCACAGACCCTCTTCAACAAAGAAAACGGGAACCAATTAAGACAGATATAGAAGATAATCCTGGACCCCTGAGCCTGGAAGGGAAGGATATAGAAGTGGACAAAACTCCAACAAGCAGAAGAATTTGCATGAAAACACCAAAAAAAGGAAACACACAGAGCTGCAGTCTGGCAGCAATCCTGATGGCACGGATAGCTTGGATATTGCCGAGTGTTGGTAGGACCTAAGAATTACTGAATAATCAGCCCTGCTAGCCAGAGACTGCATGGAGGACTGCTCTGGTGGCTGGGGAATAAAATGGGAAGGAGCAAAGAGGAAGGCAGGCTAGGCTGTGGACTTTTGTCTGTCTGGAGGGCACAGCCATTTTGATTGTTTACAATGGCTTGACCATTTTGGATATTTAAATCCACAGCATTATCCCAGACTCCAGGGACTTAAGAATAGGCTCCACTTGCTGGGAACCCGATGGACATTCTGGACCCTGATGACTGGAAAGGTATGACGTTCCCCTTGTAACTATTATACCCCACACCCTTGGTGAACGGAGGTGTGGCCATCCCTCACTCCCACCCAATTTCTGGGCTGGCAGGAATTCCATCCCAGTCTGTGTGCTCAGACAGAGCTTGGATGCCCTGCCCCGCCCTGCCCCCATTTTTTTTTCCTGGTTTTTAGTTTGTTTGTTTTAAAACTACTACTATTATTATTACTTGTGTCCTTTTTACTATTATTCTTTATTCTTCCCCTCCCAGGTTCTAGTTTTTAGCTTTTTTCTTTTCCCCATTCCTGGTTGCAATCTTTTTGTTCTTAATCATGGTTAACCCCGTTCCTTATTTTTCTTTTCGCATTTTCCCCCTTTTTTCTTCATTATTCTCTTTCTCTAACTTTTTTCTCTTATTGCCCTCTCCCCAGATACTGCAGGGTTTTTTTCTTCTTCTTCTTCCCCTTTTTTCTTTTTTAGGTTACTATTCCTGTGTGATTACATGGTGTATTTTTTTTCCATGTGCTTTTACTTTTTTGATGGTTATTCAATTGTTATTTTCGTCTAACTGAGTTGAAGACAGTAACAGTCCCCATACAACACAACTACACCCACACCTCCTGCAGCTTCACTTACTGAGTGAGAGCCACCACTTTCTTCTCCACCAATGGGCTAGTGATAAGCAACCACCAAGAAAAGCCTGACTTACCCTTGGCTGCTCGTCACAGTTAACAAAGATCTAAATACAACAATGCCATGATGTCTTGAGACAACAGATCATCACAGTCCACACAATGAAGCAAGATAAAGTAGTAGAAACGAGGGAGCAGGATACAGACCCAGAACACATCCCTGAGGAAGAAGCAGCATTGGAACTCTCTGATAAGGAATTCAAAAGAATTATCTTTAGGTATCTTC
>NW_006921779.1:1597746-1601318 GCF_000298275.1 Orycteropus afer afer | reverse complement strand
TTCCTGTCTTTTAATCCCCTTTCTCCTGCTCTTCTGGCCTGCTTCTTTGGGTGTCCCTGTGTTTCCCCTCCTCACCTAATCCCTTTGGCTGATTGCTCTTCTCTTTGGCTTCCTGGGTTTTATTCCTTTCTCCTGCTCTTCCGGCCTGCTACTCTGTGCTACGCCCGCGCTCACCCTGCTCCCGGAGACCCGGTCCCTCTTGGAAGGGTAACAAGGGAAAGTGTTCAGTGCAGATCAGTGAGTAAGCACAAGCCCGCCCGTGCTTACCTTGCTCCCCCACTGTATTTACTGCTATTTATTTATAATAGTCTCTCACTATCTTTGGGAGCTCTGGTGGCATAGTGCCTAAGGCATGTTTAGCAGGGTTGCAACATAAAAAAATCAATATATAGACACAAATTGTATCTCTATACTCTAGAAAAAAACACTGGAATTTAAGGCTAGAGAATAATAGGCTTTATATTGTATCAAAAATATGATATACTTAAGGGTAAATCTGAAAAAAGATATGTGATATCTGTACACTCGAGAACTACAAAATATTTTGTTTTATTGTGATTTGGGTGAAAGTTTACAATTTCATTTTCCATACAGCAGTTCCTACACATTTTGTTTCAGGACATTGGTTACAATCCCCATGATGTAACAGCTCTCTTCTCACTTCCTCCCTGTGGTTACCTTTTCCTTGTGTCCTTCTTTCCTATGCATTCCTGCCCTCTGAGTTATCTCCCTATGCAAACACTGCCCTTCTGATCTTCCATGATTGATTGTTCTAGGGAGTGTACCTACCTAGTGTAAATGTTCATCTTATATGCCTGTCTACTATTTGGGTGGAAGCCACAGGAGCGAATTCAATTCCAGGCTCAACGGTGACTAGTGGCCATAGTCTTGGGGGGTTAACTAGTCTCTAGCAGACCAGTTAGCCTGGTCCTTTTTTTTTTTTTTTAATGATTTTGAGTTTTGCTCCACATTGTTTTCCCAGTCTATCCAGGATTGCCTATACTGATCCCTTTCTGAGTGATTGATAGTGGTAGCCAGGTACCATCTAGTTCTGGTCTCATGATCATGTAGGCTGATGTTCTCATGGTCCACTAGTCCCTTGGACTAATTATTTCCATGAGTCTTTGGTTTTTTTCATTCTTCTTTGCTACAGATGAGGAGACACCAATTGTTGCATCTAGATGGCCGCTTGAAGCTTTTAAGACCCCAGTTGCTACTCACCAAAGTAGGATGTAGGACAATATTTTTGTGCAGTCTGTTATGCCAATTGAACTTGATGTTCCCTGGAATCACGGTCCTGAGCCCATAGGCCCAGTGACTCATTTCCCTTAGGGTGTTTACCTGTGGCTAAGAAGTTAATCACTTTGCCCCGTTAACTCTATTGTGTATATGGATATTCTTATAGCACACACAAATATGATCATAGAAATATCATCTTCCAAACTTATATATGGTCATAGGTACATTCTTTTTTGCCCAGATATTCCTGATCATTTAGCCCTTCTACCTATGTATGTACCCACCCGTAGATATATGTTTATTATTACTGATAATGCAGTACTGAGTATGCAAAAGTGTTTTTCTTTGTTGTCTATACCTCTTGTGAACCTCTCTGTGTCTTCCTTTTCCTTAGGGTTACTGTGTTGGTGACTCACTTCTGGTGTATTGTCTTTCCTTTCACCCAAAGGAAATTACCTATCTAGTAATTTTTCCTTCCCTCCCCTCCCATCCCTGGTAACCAACAAATAAATTTCCTTCCATGTGTAAACATTTTCTGTGGTGTTAAGGACACTCCATAATCCTACCCCTGGTAACCAACAAATAAATTTTCCTTCCATGTGTAAACCTCTTCTGTGGTGTTAAGGACATTCCTTACTCCCAACTCAGTGGACACCAGAGTCCAGTAGTATACTCAAAGGCATCAAGTCTGATATAGGTTGATCAGGTTGATATAAGATGATTCCAATTGGATCTTCCTTGCCAGTCTGATGAGCCAAAGCTATTATCTCAGAAAAAACATTGTCCCAGAAAAATAATTGCTATTGTTTCCATGGTATATTATGGTGGATTCTTTTGAAATAGAGCTTGCATTTCTCCATGTTTTCTGTACTCATTACCATTTTCCCTCTATTAATGCATTTCCCTCCGAGAGACATGGAGTATAGCCTAAAAGGAAGAATCCCTTTCTTAGCTTGTGAGCTTTTAAATAGATATTTGTAAAACTTTACTGCAAGTGTTAAATATGAAGTATTTTAATCTCAGAAGCTTAGCTTTGAAGAAATAAAATGTGGTTATAGGTTTGTTTATTTGTTTTATTCTAAAACTTTTGTGTTGAACACCAGGGAATATAGATTTATACCTCAAATCATAGTGGAAAAGAATAACTGATGTCAAAGTTTATAGTAATTAGTTATGGCAGCCCTAGGAAAATAATAGAAAGACTCAGAACTAGAACTTAGAGTGCATAAACATTTAGAAGTTGATTAAAAGAGGGTAGGAGGACAAAGGGGATTGAGAAGAAATGTTGAGTGAGGTAGGAGGAAAAACTGGGTAATGTAATACCACAGTCTTCCAGAGAAGAAAGTGTTCAAAAAGGAGATAGTGACCTCAATAACAATAAGCTCAAGTCATGCTCAAATCTTGGTTTCTAAATACTATTCCCATTAAAAGGAATATAGCCCTTTAGAGAGAAAAAGGTTGTGGCAGGGAAAGTACAAGATGAACTTGGAACACTGTGTGCCAAAGAATAAGGAAATACTCGATAGATAAAATGATAGGGGAATGTCAAAAGAGTCATGGGAACCAACCTGACAGAGCTCCCATTGCCCAATGTGAGGATAATTAGAACATGAAAATGAATAATAACAGTAATGGATTATAACACATTGAATAAAAAAGAATCTATGAGTTGATATTGATTAGAAAAAAATAATAAAATGGGGAAGAAGGGACATGTCTTTCTTACAATAGAATGCTCATTAATATGTATGGAAAGAATGACAGAGTAAGAAATTCAGCATTGTGCAGTAAAGATTGAGATAAAAATCCTTAATGGATCTAAAAATCTTTGGTTAAAAGTTTACTGGGGATCCAGGTCAGAGTATTTCCTTACAGATCACCTTACTAAATACAAAGAGAGGAAATTTCTTTCTTTTTTTTTTTCCATGATTATAGAGTTTATTGGGGAAGTAACAGGCTATAACAACTCAGGTTCAGGAACATGCTCAGGATACAGTTCTTTGATCAGGGCAGTCTCCCCTCTGCTATGGCCTCAGGCACTTTTCTCTGACCCTTGGCTTCTTGGCTTGGCCTCTGCCCTGCCCAGGCAAGTGTTATACCAGTCTTTTTTTTTTTTTTAATTGTGATTTGGGTGAAGGTTTACAGAGCAAATTCACTTTCCATACAGCGGTTCACAGGTATTTTGTCTCATGACATTGACCACAGTTTACCACAATGCAACAGCTCCCCTCCCATTTCCTCCCCATAGTTACCTCTTCCCTGTGTCCATCCCTCCATGCACTCCTGCCCCCTGAGCTGTCTCCCTGTGCATAAGCAGCCCTTCTTTCTCCCAT
>NW_006921779.1:1591534-1592973 GCF_000298275.1 Orycteropus afer afer | reverse complement strand
CTAAAGGGAGTCCTTTGAACAGAGAACCAAAAATAGCAAATAACAACTGACCATTAATACACAAGATGACACAACCCAGAAACCACAGCTATGGACATATCCAAAGTAAAATAAGTTTACAAGATTGTAAACAGGGAACCAGAGACATCGATTGGCAAGTGAGGAGAACTACTAACAAAAAGAGGGAAAATACTGTGTAGTTACAGAACTTCTAGAGGAAGTCAAGACAGTTGCAAGGTAGAATGTATTGTTCTAATCTTGGTGAGAAAATTATAAATCACAGGGTAACCTCAAAGAAAAATGATAAACTTCACATCACAATAAAAAAGAGGACAAGCACAAACATTCAGCAAATACTAAAACAATAGCAACAAAGGAAATGATAACATGATTCATAAACATAATGAGCAAAACACGGAAAATAATATGGAACAAAGAAACCAGGGATACCATGAAAAAACACATAATAAAATCACAGCAATGAATTCATACTTGTCAGTAATTACACTGAATGTTAATGGATTAAATGCACCATTCAAGAGACAGAGAGTTACAGCTTGGATAAGAAAACAAAACCTATCAATATGCTGTCTACAAGAGACACAATTTAGAGACAAAGACAAAAATAGACTAAAAATCAAAAGTTGGAAAAAGACATATGAAGCAAATGGCAACTGTAAAAGAGCAGGAGTGGCAATATTAATTTCTGATCAAATTGACTAAGACAAAAACCACCATACAAGACAAGAAAGGACTTTATAAAATGATTAAAGGGTCAATTGAACATGAAGATATAACCATAATAAACATCTATGGACCCAATGAAAGAGCCTCAAAATACATAAATCAGACTTTAAGAGTTGAAAAGTCAAATTGATGACTCCACAATCATAGTGGGAGACTTTAATACACCACTTTCAATGAAAGATAGAACAACGGGAAAGAAACTCAACAAAGATGCAGAAGAGCTAAACAATAAAACCCACAACTTGACCTTATAGACATCTACAGAGCACTTCAGCTAACAACAGCACAATATGCATTTTTTTCCAGTGCACATGGAACATTTTCCATGATAGACCATATGTTAGGCCATAAAGGAAGCCTTAATAAATTTTAAAACATTGAAATACTGCAAAGCATCTTCTCAGATCATAATGCTATCAAATTAGAAATAACAATGGGAAGATCAATGGAAAAAGAGTAAAAACATGGAAACTGAACAACACCCTCTTTAAGAAAGACTGGGTAAGAGAAGAAATAAAAATTGAAATTCAAAAATTCCTTGAATCAAACAAGAATGAAAATGCAACATACCACAATCTTTGGATAGAGCAAAAGCAGTGATCAGAGGCCAATTTATAGCAATAAATGCACACATCAAAAAAAGAAGAAAGAGCCAAAATCAACACTTTAAACCAACATCTCCAACAATTAGA
>NW_006921779.1:1573389-1588649 GCF_000298275.1 Orycteropus afer afer | reverse complement strand
ACCAACTGAGGAATGAATAACCAAACTATGATACATACACACAATGGAATACTACGCAACCCTAAAGAATAATGTAGAATCTGCAAAACACCACATAATGTGGATGAACTTGGAGGACATTATGCTGAGTGAAATAAATCAATCACAGAAGGACAAATATTATATCAGTTCATTATTGTTAAAGTCAAGGAAAGGTTTATTTATGGAAGGAAATTTTCTTTGTTGGTTACCAGGGGTGGGAGGTTAGGGTAGGGCACATTATCAGATAGGTAGAGATAAGTATTGATTTGGGTGAAGAAAAGGGCAATGTACCAAATGTGAGCAATCAACATGGTAGCATTGAAGAAGAGGTCATAGAGAAGTACATGGGATGTACAGAAAACAAAGATAAACCCTTTTGTACATACAGTACTGTGTTGTCAGTGAAGGCAAACATGGGTATATGGCTGGATAGATGGATGGACAGGCTGAACTATTAGGTATCTCTATGAAGTGGAGAGTGTACCCTAGACCATGTATAGGGTTGGCAGACAATGGTCCTGTAAATGTATTTGTATGATCTGTAAGAATTCCCAGGGGTACAGTAGAGCTGACAAGGCACAAGTTTGTAGTCACTTCTTGGTCACAGCCAGCTACTCAGAAGGACCAAGTAGTTGAACCTGTGGGCTTGGGACCATAGTCACAGGGGACGTCAAGCTGTATTGGCATAACCTACTACCCAAAACATTGTTCCACTGCCTACTTTGACGAGTAGCGACTGGGATCTTAAAAGCTTGCAAGCAGCCGTCTAGATGCAATGATGGGGCTGTCCTCATCCAGAGCAAAGGAGAATAAAGAAAACCAAAGATTCATGAAAACAATTAGTCCTAGTGACTGGTACACCATGGTACACCATGTGATCTGCAGCGTGTACGACTATGAGACCAGAAGAACTAGATGGTGCCCGGCTACCACGGTCAACCACTCAGAGGCAGATCTATGTAGGAGATACTGGGTAGAGAGGGAGAACAATGTGGAACAAAACTCAAAATCATTTGGGAAAAAAAAGGTAGGGGGGAAGGGGACCAGGTTTGCTGGTCTGATAGAGGTTGGTGGAACCATTGAGACTATATGGCCCCTTGCTGCCCTTCAGGTCTGGAATTGAACACACACCTGTGGCTTCCAGCCAAACAAAACACAGGCACAGGAGTTGAACATTTTTCTGAGGTAGATACACTCCTTGGAGAGAACAATCATGGCAGAAAGAAGAGCTGCTTATGCACAGGGAGACAGCTCAGGGGCAGGAGTGCATGGAGGGATGGACACAGGGAAGAGGTAATTATCGGGAGGAAGTGGGAGGAGACCTGTTGCATTGGGGTAGATTGTGGTAAATGTCATGAGACAAAGTGTATGTGAACTACTGAATGGAAAATGAATTTGCTCTGTAAATTTTCACCCAAATCACAATAAAAAAAAGTAATAATAAAAAAAAAATAAGAAGTTAAAAATATAAAATAAAAGAGGTGGTGGCCAACTATGTAGAATATTGTCAACTGGTCAAGTAAGACAAGACTTGAGGAGGAGCCATTGGATTTAGGAATATGGTGGGTTTAACAAGAAACTTAGAAAAGTGGGACAGAGACAATTTCAATTGGCATGGTTAGAGAAGAGAATGTAAATTGAAGAGTAGAGACAGCAACTTGAAATAAGTCTTTTAGAACGTTTTGTTTGTTTAGCACATTTAGAGTAGGAATGAATGAAATTAGTAACTTCCATTCTGATTTTTTGTTTTTAAATCAAAAATGATTAAGTAGTATCCATGACTATTTGAATCAGTCTGGTCTGGATTTATTTACAGAACTGAGCAAAATGCTTTTCATTGATCCTGAATACTTAACTCCTTGGATTCGGGATTCAATGGATTCGAAGTCAGCATGGTGTCAAAAGCCCTGGAGTCTTCCCATCATTGGGAGAGTCCTCCCAACCCACTGGCTGTCCCTTGCCGCCCAGTTTCTCACCTCTCCCTCTCTTAGTTTGCAGAGGTCTGCCAAGAGAGGAGCACCAGGGCCTCTCCTCCAGAGTCTGCCCATTCTATTCTCATCCACTGGAGAAGGAAAAATAAAGTTCCTGATAGCCACCACAGCATCAGGACTAAAGCCTCATTATCCATAGTGAGTTCCCTCCAGTCCTATACATTCCTCTCCAGTTGATCACTTTTTCACTTTTCCTATTTTTCTCTTCATTGATATGAATCCATTCACATTTTTGCCTTTCCTATTAATTATTTAAATTTGCATCCTCTGATACAACTGATTGGATACAACTTCTTTTTGATACAGAGCTTAAAATTTCCTAATTTTAAGTTTATATCAAACGCTAGCCTCTAAATCAGACAATAGTTCTACAGAACAGATTATTTCAAATATACTTATTAACAAAAAACTCTAACAATAACAGGGTGTTACAGCAGTTTCCTCCTGTTCCAGACAAGTTTCCTCTTAAGCTAAATACAGGAATTGATGGTCTTCTAATAGGATATACTGTGAAGAACTATGATATTCTTAAACTCGGTCTCCAAGTCTTTGTAGCTTTGCTAAGTGAGATGAGAGTATGCCAAGAAAGATTCCAGAAACGCTTGCTTTTCAATTCTCAACTAATCCTACCAGCTTCACAGGTCGAGTTACAACAGACCTGTGAAGTTGTACTATTCTTCCTGCTTTACAGATGAGAAAACAGGGGCTCAGAGAGGCTAAATAACTTGGCCAAGGTCCCAAATCTAGAGAACTGAGGACCAGAATTAAAAAGTGTGTGCTCTTTCTATTATGCCAAGCTGCCCTCAAAGAAAGCTTTTGCTTTCTCCAGTTGGTCTAAGGAACAAGAACTCAGGATTTCAAACATTTTGCTGATTATTATTATTACTAAAGAATCATGTATGAACTCACCATACATAACAGGGATGTTACTGACGTTGTGTGTGAAGCTAATGTTTGTAAATTGACTCACACTGTAAATGCACTGGCTATTGAAATAATTCCTGAATTACAAATCATTTTGTATTTGTGAATCTGGATTTTCATATGTATCCTATTTGCCTGTTACAAAAATTACTTGTTCTCAGCTGCCCCAAAATGGATGCAGAGACCATCACTCAGAAGCAGGGAATAGAATTTCATTTCAAAGAAGTGTCACTGACCCAAGGAAAACACTCAAGATAACAGATAAATGAAGTCCAACTCACAACTAGCTTTAGTTGTGCGTGGTTTGTGTTTACGATATATTCTCTTTGATTATACCATAGATGAAGAGAGAGGCACATGGAGACAGTGATGGAGGCAGAAAGGGCAAGAGGAAGGGAGAGAACCACAGACGCAGAGAGAGTACGATAGAAGGAATAGGAAATAGAGGCTGAAAAACAGATGTGAGAGTCAGAGATGTAGAGACCAGCCAAAAATAGTGATTTGAGTAAGAGAAGGAGGGAGGAAAGAGGAGCACGAAGAAAGGAAAGAGTCAGGATCTAGGGAAGAAAGAGGTGGGAGAGAAAAAGCGTTGGTTAGACACATGTGCCCCGTTCTGTTCCAGAGCCCTGTGAACTCCCATCCAGCTGGTTAAGACCTTTCTGTGGATCTGCTTTTGGACACAGCTGAATTAGAATCCTGCCCTCCGCCCCCCTCTGCCAACACTTTGTCAGCCTGAGGCTTTGTTAGGACTTTACAGCTCTCATCTGCTTCCATCCCCAGGAGGGTAGCACAGGTGGTTGCTCACCAGGAGAGCCACAATCTCTTCCTGGGACATGAGGCCTCAACACCATTTCCTGCATGTATAACCAGAAAAGAAATGTAGAAAGTCCATCTTCAAGTACTGATGGGCAGCCATGTGGCACAAACTCAGTGTAGCTCCAGAGGCTGAGATTTCAATATAAGAAAGAAAAAAACGAACCAAACTCACTGCCGTTCAGTCGGATCTGACTCATAGCAACCCTCCCTTGGGTTTCCGAGGCAGTATCACTACGGAAGTAGATTGCCCAATCTTTCTTCAGAGGCATGGCTGGTGGGTTTGAACTGCCAGCCTTCTGGTTAGCAGTCAAATGCCTTAGGCACTACGCCAAACTGTTATATTACAAAATTAACTGGTATATTAATTAATTACTAATTTTAAACCAAACCAGTTGCCTTGAGTCAATTCTGACTCATGGTAACCCCATGACTGTCAGAGTAGAAATGTACTCCCCAGGGTTTCCAATGGCTGATTTTTTGAAAATAGAAACTTTTCTTCCAAGACACCTCTGGATGAATTCAAACTGACAACTTTTTGGTTAGTAGCTGAGCATTTAAGAATTTACACCACCTAGGAACTCCTTATTATTAATATGTTAGTATATATTAATGTTGTTTTCAGGTGCCTGTGGTAGTTAAGGTTATCAGTCATCTTGTCTGGGCCTGGTTTTGAGTGGCTGAGCAGCTGGCTGTAGTAGAGGGCCAAAACAATGCCTTTGAGTCAGTCTCGACTCATAGTGACCTTATGTACAACAGAATGAAATACTGCCTGGGCCTGTATCATCCCCATAATCCTTGCTTTGCTTGAGCCCATCCTTGCAGCCACTGTATCAATCCATCTCATTGAGGGCCTTCCCCTTTTTCACTGACCTTCTACTTTACTAAGCATGATATCCTTCTCCAGGGACTGGTCCCTCCTGCCAACATGACCAAAGCACAAGAGAAGTCTGGCTATTTTTGACTCTAAGAAAAAATCCAGCTATATTTCTTCCAAGATAGATTTCTTCATTCTTCTGGCAGCCCATTCGATATTCTTTGCCAAAACCACCATTCAAATGCATCGATTCTTCTGTGGTTTTCCTTATTCATTGTGCAACTTTCACATGAATATTGTTGTGGTTGTTATGGCTTGGGTCAGGCACATCTTTGTCTTCAAAGTGACATATTTGCTCTTTAACACTTTAAAGAGTTCTTTTGTAGCAGATTTGCCAGTGTAATAAGACATTTAATTTCTTGACTGCTGCTTCCATGGGTGTTGGTTGTGGATCCAAGTAAAACTGAATCCTTGACAACTTCAATCTTTTTCCATTTATCGTGATGTTGCGTATTGGTCCAGTTGTAAGGAATTTTGTTTGCTTTATGTTGAAAGGTGATCCATACTGAACACTGTAGTCTTTGGTCTTCATCAGTAAGTGTTTCAAGTCCTCTTCACTTCCAGTAAGCAAGATCGTGTCATCTGCATATGGTAGGTTGTTAATGAGTCTTCCTCCAGTCCTGATGCCATGTTTTTCTTCATATAGTCCAGCTTCTTGGATTATTTGCTCAGCATACAGATTGAATAAGTAGGTGAAAGATACAACCCTGATGCATACCCTTCCAGATTTTAAACTACTCAGTATCCTCTTGTTCTGTCTGAATGACTGCCTCTTTGTCTATGTATAAGTTCTTCATGAGCATAATTAATGTTCTCATTTTTTACAATGCTATCCATAATTTGTTATGATCCACACAGTCAAATGCTTTTGCATAGTAATAAAATACAGATAAACATCTTTCTATTATTCTTTGCTTTTAGCCAAGATCCATCTGACATCAGCAATGATATCCCTTGCTCCACATTCCCTTCTGAATCCAGCTTGCATTTCTGGAAGTTCTCTGTCAATATACTGCTGCAATAGTTTTTGAATTATCTTCAGCAAGATTTTACTTGTGTATGATATTAGTGATTTTGTTAGATAATTTCCACATTCTGTGGAATCACCTTTCTTTGCAATGGGAACAAATATGGATCTCTTATAGTCACTTGGCCAGGTAGCTGTCTTCCAAATTTCTTGGCATAGCCAAGTGAATGCCTCTAGCAGGACATTTGTTTGTTGAAACATCTCAATGGGTATTCCGTCAATTTTTGCCAATTCCTTCAGTGTAGCTTTGACTTCTTCCTTCAGTACCATTGGTTCTTGATCATATACCACCTCCTAAAATGGATGATCATCTACCAATTCTTTTTGGTATAGTGATTCTGTGTATTCCATCCATTTTCTTTTGATGTTTCCTGTATCATTTAACATATTGCCCGTGGAATCTTTTGATATTGCAATTTGAGGCTTAATTTTTTTCCTCAGTTCTTTCAGCTTGAGAAATGTTGAGCGTGTTCTTCGCTTTTGTTTTTCTAACTCCAACTCTTGGCATATTTCATTATAATAATTGACTTTGTCTTCTCAAGCTGCTCTTTGAAATCTTCTGTTCAGCTCTTTTATCCTGTCAGTTCTCCCACTTGCTTTAGCTACTCTCTGTTCAAGGGTAAGTTCCAGAGTCTCCTCTGACATCCACTTTGGTCTTTTCTTCCTTTCCTGTCTTTTTAATGACCTTTGCTTTCTTCCTGGATGATGTTCTTGATGTCATCCCACAATTCTTCTGGTTTTTGATCATTGGTGTTGAATACATCAAATCTATTCTTTAAATGGTCTCTAAATCAGGAGGGATATAATCAAGGTCATATTTTGGCTCTTGTGGACATGTTTTAATTGTCTTCAGTTTCAACTTGAACTTGCATATGAGCAATTGATGGTCTGTTCCACAATCAACTCCTGGCCTTTTATTGGCTGAAGATATTGAGTTTCTCCAACACCTCTTGCCACAGATGTAGTTAGTCTGATTCCTGTGTACTCGGCCTGGTGAAGTCCACATGTAGAGCTGCCATTTGTGTTGTTGAAAAAGGTATTTGCAACAAATAAGTCGTTGGTCTTGCAAAATTCTATCATGTGATTTCCAGTGTCATTTCTATCACCAAGACCATATTTTCCAACTACTAGTGATTCTTCTTTATTTTCAACTTTTACATTCCAATCACCAGTGATAATTAACACATCTTACTTGCATGTTTGGTCGATTTCAGCCTGCAGAAGTTGGTAAAAATCTTCAGTTTCCTCCTCTTTGGCTTTGGTGATTGGTGTATAGATTTGAATAATAGTAATATTAACTGGTCTTCTTTATAAGCATATGGATATTATCCTGTCACTGACAGCACTGTACTTCAGGAAAGATTTTGAAACATTCTTTGTGATGATGAATGCCATGCCAATCCTCTTCAATTTGTCATTCTCGACATAGTAGCTCATATGGTTATCTGATTAAAAATGGCCAGAACTGGTACATTTCAGCTCACTAATGCCTAGGATATCAGTCTTTACGTGTTCTGTTTTAATTTTTGACAACTTCCAATTTTCCTAGATTCATACTTCATACATTCTGATTATTAATGGGTATTTACAGCTGTTTCGTCTTATCTTGAGTTGTACCACATCAGCAAAAGGAAGTCCTGAAAGTTTTACTCCATCCACATCATAAAGGTCAGCTCTATTCTGAGTAGGCAGCTCTTTCTTAGTCATGTTTTAAGTGCCTTCCAACCTTTGGGGCTCATCCTCTGGCACTATATCAGAAAATGGTTCAGAGCTATTTTTCAGTAATATATCAGACAGTGTTTCACCACTATTCATAAGGTTTTCACTGGCCAATTCTTTGAGAGGGGAGCTCTGGTAGCGTAGTGGCTAAGACACTTGCCTGCTAACCAGACGGCTGGCAGTTCAAACCCACCAGCCACTCCTTGGAAGGAAGGTTGGGCAATCCTACTTCCATAGTGATACTGCCTTGGAAACCCAAGGAGGGGTCGCTATGAGTCGGCACCGACTCGACGGCACATAACAACAACAACAATTCTTTGAGAAGTGGATGGCCTTTTCCTTCTTCCAAGTCTGTCTTAGGCTGAAGCTCTGCTGGAACCTGTCCACCATGGCTAACCCTGTTGGCACTTGAAACACTAGTGGCACAACCTCCAGTCTCACAGCAACACACAAGCCACCACAGGACAACAAATTGACAGACAAGTTCATCTCCCTTAGCTGTTCCAAACTGCTCCACTCCTGTTTCCCAGCCTTCCCTATCAGTTCTGGCCCTCCAAAAATCTGCTTTTTTTTTTTTTTTTTTTGACACATTTGGACCCTGCACATAGCTGAGTCTTCTTTCAGCAGCCTGTCATGCTCTGCCAGTCTTGGGGCTTTTAATGGACTTGAATCAATGGCCTGCTATGTCATTTGGTAAAATCAGGACTATGCCTTTTCACTTGCTGACTTTGAGTTTGTCAGCTTCAGCAACTATCAGCTGTCTGAATGAAGAGATTCCTCCAGCTTCAGTGAATTGAGAGAAAGAGGCAGAGCTAATGCCCAAGGGCTTTCACCCAGCCTGGCACTTTGAACTTGGACTTCTAGCCTCCCAAACTAAGAGAATAAACTCCTGTTTGTTCAAACCATCCTATTTGTGGTATATTCCTGTCAGAGTGGCACTAGGTAACCAAAACAGAATATGGCACTGAGAGGGTGGGATGCTGTTCTGACAAATACTGAAAACATGGAAACGAGAGTGTAGTATATCCTTGACTCGAGCTACTGGCAGAGAGACACCATCAGAGAGATGGAGAGACTAAGATCAAACAGCAACAGGCTTACCAGCCCACAGAGGAGAAAGCCAGGTGCCACTGGGCAGGTGGCTTTCTGGTGGAGTGGGTTGCCTTTGGGCATTATTTGATAGAAGAGACTGGCGTGAGATGCAGTAACAGGTTGGCCAGTACACAGAGCAAGAAAGCTAAGTGTCCTTGGGGCAGGAAGTGTCCTGGTGAAATGGTTTGCTCTCAGGCATTAATTGGCAGAAGCAGAAAGACTAAGGAAACTGGATAATGAATTTGGAAAATTCTATCATGTGACCTCTGGTGTCATGTCTATCACCAAGGCCATACTTTCCAACTACCAATGCTTCTTTGTTTCCAACTTTTACATTCCAATCATCAGCAATCGATGCATCTTGATTGCATGTTCGGTCAATTTCAGACTGCAGAAGTTTGTAAAAATCTTCAATTTCTTCATCTTTGGCTTTAGTTGCTGTGTAAATTTGAATAATAGTATAGTAATAGTATATATAATAATAGTATATGCCTTATTGGCATATAGAGTATCCTATCGCTGACACCATTGTACTTCATGATAGATCTTGATATGTTCATTTTGATTATTAATGTGACACCATTCCTCTTCAATTTGTCATTCCTAGCATGTGTTATTCATGGATCATATGATTGTCCAATTCACAATGGCCAATACTAGCCCATTTCAGCCCACTAATGCCTAGGATATTGATTTTTATGCATTCCATTTCATTTTTGACAACTCCCAATTTTCTGAGAGTCATACTTTTTACATTCCATATTCTGATTATTAATGGATGTTTACAGCTGTTTCTTCCATTTTGAGTGATGCTGCATAGGCAGATAAAGGTCCTAAAATCTTTCCTCCATCCAAGTCATTATTAAGGTCTCTCTACTTCAAGGAGATAGCTCTTTCTCAGAAATATTTTGAATGCCCTCCAACCCAAGGAGTTCATATTCTGACATTATTCCAGACAATATTTCACTGTTATTCATAAGTTTTCAGTGGCCAATTTTTTCAAAAGTGGACCATGTCTTCCTTCTTCCTAGTCTGTCTTCATCTGGAAGCTCCACTGAAATCTGTCTACTCCATGTGATGCTGCTGGTATTTGCAATACCTGTGGCATAGCTCCCACCATCACAATAATAAGTAAGACACCACAGTATGACAAATTGAGAGATAAGTGGTGGATATATTAATAATATCTAATAATAATAATTCTCCAAATGGAATCAGTTGTCTCATAAGTGGTGTGGTCACCATTATAGAACATGTGTTATCCTGTAAACATGTGTAATCCTGAAAACCCATCATGTACCTGTGATTAAATTGAATGACCTGAGATTTCTTCTAAAACCTTTTAAAAACAGTTTTAAATCCAACATTTCCCAGAAAATATTACTTATCCTATTTATGTAATTAGAAAATATTTACTTCACATGTAATTCAAGGAGAAAGTTAATCCAAACCCTTATTCAAATGATCACAACTTCCGAATCACTGGGCTTTGAATTAATGGCATTTCTCAAGGGAATTGAAATGTATCCATGAGATGGGAAGAAGTTTTTCACCTTTCCTGAGAACGTAGCCCAAAGAATGAGGGGAAGATGGCAGGCAGGCTGCCTCCTGGGCTTTCCAATGGACCCATTGCTTCACAGAATGTCAATGTTCCAGGCCTGGTACAGTTGGTGAAGATGGAATTTCAGGAAATGAGAGAAAGCAGAACTGCCAGCACTCAGGCAGCTAGTGATGGAGAGCAGTTTCTCCAGGTAATATGCCAGATCCAGGCTGCCATGACCCTTCCTGGAGCTTGAGTCAAATACCATCACTTCCATGAAGCCTGTCCTGAACCCTCCTCCTCTGTGCTAGACAGCACCCTGTGTGTCTTCTCACTATTATTTGAACCCTGAAAAGTTACTGTTTCCCCACTGCACTGGAAGAGAAGCAATGAGAAGTGACTTTCATACTCAGGATGGAAGCACTACATGTGCTATGGGGGGCAAAAGGCAGCAGGAATAACCTGTTCCTCTCACTCTTTGGATGCTCTGGGTCCTTTCTGATCTGACCCTTTTGGGGTTATTTTTAGGTCTTTGCTTTCTCTCTACTTGTCTTCCCCATCAACCTTACTTAACCCATTTCTGGTTGCCTGGTTCTTGTTCTTAGTACTGCCATATTATCCAATCCCACCCACTGGCTTAGGTAACTCTTCCTCTGGAGTTCCATCCTCCTTGGGATTTGATGATTCTTGTGATGATACAAATGGTTAAAGTGCTTGATTGCTAACTGAAAGGTTGGAAGTTTGAGTCCACACAAAGTTTTCTGGGAAGAAAGGCCTGCCCATCTACTTCCAAAGATCAGCCATTGAAAACCCTATGGAGCACAGTTCTACTCTGACACACATGAGGTTGCCAGGAGTTGGAGTTAACCGACAGCAATTTTTTTTTTTTTTTTTTTTTTGATGAGGTCTAAGGGAGCATCATGCTGGTTCTGCTTTCTGTCAGGCTTCCTGTTGGCTTCAGACTCTGAGACAGCCCAGCATCTTTCTCTTTGTTCCCAACCATCCTGACACATTGAGAACTCTATGAAGGCAGAGACTGTGTTTGTTCTTTTCTGGACTTCTGACCCTGACAAGGGTTGCCCATATATGGGAGGTGCTCAGTCAGAAATTGTCAAATTAAAATTGAACTGAAAGGAGAGAAAAAAATAAATGCTTTCTTTCACAATGCAAGATTTTAGCAAGGAGAGCTTGGGACCAATTAGAGAGCTAACTTAATGATGTACTGGTTACAATTCTCTCTCCCTCTCCTGAACAATCATTCATTGTTGTTGGTGGCATTAGTTGCCTGGAATCTGCTCCAATTCATGGCAACCCCATGTCCAACAGAATGAAGTGTTGCTTGGACACAGTCTTTGACATAGTCCAACCCATTGTTGGAGTCATTGTGTCTTTTGAGTGCCTTCCAACTTAGGGGGCTCATTTCCAGGCACTTGACTGCTAACCAGAAGGCTGATGGTTCAAACCCACCAGCCACTCCTCGGAAGGAAGATGGGGCAATCTACTTCCATAGTGATACTGCCTCAGAAATCCAAGGAGGGGTTGCTATGAGTTGGGTCCGACTCCATGGCACATCACAACAACAACAACAACAACACATATCAGACAACAGTCTGTTGTAATCCATAGTGTTCTCATTGGCTAATTTTAAAAACAAATCCCCAGTTCTTTCCTCCTGGTTTGTCTTAGTCTGGAAGCTCTGCTGAAATCTGTCTATGATGGGTGACCCTTGGTATGGGAAATACCAGTGGCATAGCTTCCAGCATCACAGCAACATGCAAGCCACCACATGAAAAACTGAATGAAAAATTGACAGATGGGTGGTGGAATCACTCAGAAATCATAATTATGTCTTAATATAGCCCTTGGGTATGGCCCAACAGTAGCAAAGGCTTGGGTCCAGCTCGATGCATAAGCTTATACTGAGGACATCATCACCATCCTGCTGCATCTGCTTCAGAATCTCCTTCTCTGGACTTGTCCAAAATTATCTTCTTGGTTCTGGGCACTTCTGTCTGGCAATATCCAGCCACTACCCTGCCTTTTGGAAAGTCCATGCCTCCAGGCTTAAAGGAGAGTGGGAAGGGGGTTAGAGGGAACTTGATGCTCTGCTAGTTGTCCTGAAAACATGACTTCATTCTAAATCTGATTTCTATTTGTTAGATGTCCCCACAAATAGGCAGGAGATTGCTGTTTTATATGTCATGCTGAATTGGGCCAACTTCAGAAATTCCCCACAGAAGATATCTTCTTGTTAAATCCCTGGGTCTTTCGTCATTATTACTATCCAATCAGCAGCATTGGCTTTATTTTATTCAGTAGTCCTCTTACCTCCCCTTATATAACAAAATTCATACAATCCCTGTGGAAACTGGTTTGGATGCAATTTCATAACCTTTCATCATTGCCTTCCAGCCCTGTTCTCAATGCAGGTACAATTTAGGACATAATAATATGTTTTTTAAAAAAGGTATTTTCCTCTAAAAGTTTTGTTTAGTACTACAATTCATCTAGAGTTGTTGTTGTTGTTGTTTTAGCTATGGTGTGAGATAGGGACCAAGACTTATTATTATTATTTTATCCATACAGATATTCAGTTGACCCAATATCATTTATTTAAAATATCATCCTTTCCCTCACTGTAGTGAATTAGCACCTTCGCCATAAATCAAGTGATCTAATACATATGACTTTTCTCTATTTCTTTCTAGTGATCTATTTGTCTATCCATGTGCCAGTGCTTTACTGCCTTAAATCTGATCTTTATATGGATCTTGATAACTGGTAGTATAAATTCTCCAGCTTTGTTCTTCGTGACTGTTGGCTATGTTAATTTTCTTTTGAGTTTCTTGCTATTGTTTTTATAAACAACTTTACTGAGATATAATTCACAAACCATACAATTCACTCATTTAAAGTGTACAATTCAATAGTTTTTAGTATATTCACAGATATATGCAACCATCACCACAGTCAATTTTAGAATATTTTTATCACTCAAAAAGAAACTCCTAACTCTTTAGTTATCTTTCTGTTGTCCAATGATTCTCTCCAGCCCCAAGCAACCACAAATCTACTTTCCATCCCTAAATATTTACCTATTCTGGACTTTTCTTATCAATGACATTATATAATATTAGTATGACTGGCTTTTTCTACTTAGCATAATATTTTTTTGTGGTTCATCCATACTGTGTCATGTATCAACACTTCATTTCTTTCTTTCTTTCTTTTTTAAATAAAACTCTTTATTTCTCTTAATTTTTATTTGGATGAAAGTTTACAAAGCAAATTCGTTTTCTGTATAGCAGTTTATACACATTTTGTTTCATGACATTGGTTGCAATCCCCATAAGGTAACAGCTCTCTTCCCACTTTCTCTGTGGTTACCGTTTCTCTGTGTTCTTCTTTTCTATGCATTCCTGCCCACTGAGCTATCTCTCTGTGTAAATACTACCCTTTTGATCTCCTGTGATTGATTGTTTTAAGAAGTGTACCTATCTACTGCAAATGTCCACCTCATATGCCTGTCTATGGTTTGGCTGGAAGCCATGGGAGTAAGTTCAATTCCAGGCCTGAAGGGTGACTAGGGGCCATAGTCTTGGGTTTCACCAGTCTCTGTCAGACCAGTCAGTCTGGCCTTTTTGTTTTGCTTCATGATTTTGAGTTTTGTTCCACATTTTTCTCACACTCCATCTAGGATGTCCTGCACTGATACCTTTCTGAGTGGTTGACAGTGGTAGCTGGGCACCATCTAGTTCTCGTCTCATGGTCATGAAGGTTGAGGTTCACATGGTCCACTAACCCTTTGCACTAATTATGTCCATGCATCTTTGATCTTCTTCATTCTTCTTTGCTCTGATTGAGGAGAGACCAGTTGTTGCATCTAGATGGCCACTTGCAAGTTTTAAGACCCAGTTGCTATTCAACAAAGTAGGATGTAGAACAATGGTTTTGTGTACTAGGTTATGCCAATTGAACTTGATGTCCCCCATGACCCTGGTCTTGAGCTCACAGATCCAACAACTTGCTCCCTCAGGGTGATTGCTTGTGGCTAAGAAGTTATCATAACTTTGCCCCCTGTTAATTCTACTTATATGGACATTCTTACAGCACATACAAATATGTATGTAGAAAGTATGTATGTATGTAGTAAGTAAATATGTATGTAGGGAGCTCTGGTAGCATAGTGGCTAAGACACTTGCCTGCTAACCAGAAGGCTGACGGTTCAAACCCACCAGCCACTCCTCGGAAGGAAGGTTGGGCAATACTACTTCCATAGTGATACTGCCTCGGAAACCCAAGGAGGGGTCGCTGTGAGTCGGGTTTGACTCGATGGCACATAACAACAACATGTAGAAATATCATCTGCCAAACTTATATGTGGCCATGGGTTTATTCCCTTTTTCCTAGACATACCTGATCATTTAGCCCATCTACCTATGTACCCCCCTGTAGATTGATGTTTATTACTGATGCTGCAGTATTGTATATGTAAAAGTGTTTATCTTTGTTGCCTGTACTTCTTGTGAACCTCTCTGTGTCTTCCTTTTCCTTAGTGTTATTGTGTTGGTCACTCGCTTTTTGTATATGGCCTTTCCCCTCACCAAAATCAAAACTTATCTCTTACCTATCTAGCAATTTTCCCTCCACTCTCCCTCCAGCCCCCCACACCCCTGGCAACCAACAAAGAAAGTTTCCTTTCATATACAAACTTTTCCTTGACTTTTTACAGTAGTGGACTAATACAACATTTGTTCTTCTGTGACTGACTTATTTCACTCAGAGTAATGTCCTCCAAGTTCATCCATGTTATGCAGTGGTTCATGGATTCTACCTTATTCTTTAGTGTTTCATAGTATTCCATTGTGTATATGTACCACAGTTTGATTTTCCATTCCTCTGTTTATGGACACTTAGGTTGTTTCCTTCTTCCTAAGTGAAGAATAGTGCTGTGATGAATATGGGTTACAGGTGAGGAGATACAATGCAGGGACGCCAGAGTAGCAGGCTGGAAGAGCAGGAGAAAGGGGATAAAAGCCTTGAACTCGGACAGAAGAGCAATCAGCTGACGGGATTAGGAGAGGAGGGGAAACTCAGGCCCACTCAGAGTAGCAGACTGGAAGAACAGGAGAAAGGAAATAAAAGCCTTGAACCCAAACAGAAGAGCAGTCAGCCCCAGGGATACAGGTGAGGAGAGACAACTTAGGGATGCCCAAAGAAGCAGGCCAGAAGAGCAGGAGAAAGGGGATTAAAAG
>NW_006921779.1:1560022-1570010 GCF_000298275.1 Orycteropus afer afer | reverse complement strand
AGAAGGGACCATTCCCTGGAGAAGGATATCATGCTTGGTAGGGTGGAGGGTCGACGAAAGAGGGGGAGGCCTTCAACGAGATGGATTTATATGGTGGCTGCAATGATGGGCTCAAGTATAGTGGGGATTGTGGGGCTGGCGCGGGATAGGGCAGTGTTTCATTCTGCTGTGCATGGGGTCGCTATGAGTTGGAAAGAACTCGACGGCACTTAACAACAACAACAGGTTGTTTCTATCTCTTTACTATTGTGAATAGTGCTGTGATGAATATGGGTGTGCACATATCTCTTTGTGTCCTTGTGCCCCTCATATACACTTTTAGGATATATACCTAGCAATGGGATTGCTGTATTAAATAGTATTTCTACTTCCAAGTTTTTAAGAAATTGCCATACTGATTTACACAGTGGTTTTATCATTCTATAACCCTGCCAGCAGGGTATGAGAGTCTCAATCTTTCCACATCTTCACCAGCATTTGGTATTTTATGTCTTTTTGAACTTGGCTATTTGTGCTGGAGTGAGATGCTATTTCAATGTTTTGATTTGCATCTCTGTACTGGTTAATAACACCACTAGCCTGCCAGTTTGTTGTACTGTGGTGGCTTGCCTATTGCTGTGAGGCTGAAGGCTATGTCACAGGTATTTCAGGTACCAGCAGGGTCACCCATAGTGAACAGTTTTCAGTGGAGCTTCCAGACTAAGATGGACTTGGAAGATAGAAGGGGCCATCTGCTTCTCAAAGAATTGGTCATCAAAAACCTTATGAAAAGCAGTGAAACACTATCTGACATATTACTGGAAAACTTTATGAATAGCCTTGAAACATCCTCTGATATAATGCCTGAAGATGAGCCCCTCAGGTCAGAAGGCACTCAAAAATATAACTAGGGAAGAGCTGCCTCCTCAGACAAAGACAACCTTAATGAAGTGGATGGAGTAAAATGTTTGGGACCTCCAATTGCTGATGTGTCATGACTCAAAATGGGAAGAAACAGCTGCAAACATTGATCAATAACTGGAACATGGAATGTATGAAATATGAATCTAAGAAAACTGGAAGTTGTCAAAAATGAAACAGAGTGCATAAAGATCAATATCCTAGGCATTAGTGAGCTGAAATGGACTGGTTTTGGCTGTTTTGAATCAGACAACCATCTGACCTACTATGCCAGGAATGACAAATTTAAGAGGAATGTCATGGCATTTATCATCACAAAGACTGTTTCAGGATCTGTCCTGAAGTACAATGCTATCAGTGATAGGACAATATCCATATGCCAACAAGGAAGACCAGTTAATACTACTATTATTCAAATCTATGCACCAACTACCAAGGCCAAAGATGAGAAAATTGAAGATTTCTACCAACTTCTGCAGTTTGAAATTGACTGAACATGCAGTCAAGATGTGTTGATCATCACTGGTGACTGGAATGCAAAAGTTGGAAACAACGAAGAGTCAGTGGTAGTTGGAAAATATGCCCTTGGTGACAGAAATAATGCTAGAGATAACATGACAGAATTTTGCAAGACTAATGACTTATTCACTGCAAATACCTTTTTCAACAACATAAGCAATGAACAAACATGTGGACTTCACCAGATGGAGTACACAGGGATCAGATTGACTACATTTGTGGCAAGAGGTGATGGAGAAGTTCAATACCTTGGGCCAAAACAAGGCCATGAGCTGACTGCAGAACAAATCATCAACTACTCATATGCACATTCAAGTTAAAGTTTTAGACAATTAAAACAAGTCCACGAGAACCAAAATATGACCTTGATTATATCTGTCCTGAATTTAGAGACCATTTGAAGAATAGATTTGATCATTGAACATCAATGACTGAAAACCAGAGGAACTGTGGGATGACATCAAGAACATCATCCATGAAGAAAGCAAGAGGTCATTAAAAAGATGAGAAAGGAAGAAAAGACCAAAATGGATGTCAGAAGAGACTCTGAATCTTGCCCTTGAGTGGAGAATAGCTAAAGCAAATGGAAGAAATGACAAGATAAAAGAGCTGAACAGAAAATTTCAAAGAGCAGCTTGAGAAGACAAAGCCATTTACTACAATGAAATGTGTAAAGATCTGGAGTTAGAAAACTAAAAAGGAAGAACATGCTCGGCATTTCTCAAGCTGAAAGAACTGAGGAAAAAATTCAAACCTTGAGTTTCAATATTGAAAGATTCTATGGGCAAAATACTGAATGATGCAGGAAACATCAGAAGAAAATGGAAGGAATACAGAGAATCACTGTAACAAAAATAATTGGTCAATGTTCATCCATTTCGGGAGATGGCGTATGATCAAGAACCAAAGATATTGAAGGAACAAGTTGAAGCTGCACTGAAGGAATTGGCAAAGAACAAGGCTCCAGGAATTGATGTTTCAACAAATGGATGCTGCACTGGAGGCACTCACTCGTCTATGTCAAGAAATTTGGAAGACAGCTACCTGGCCAACTGACTGGTATATATCCATATTTGTACCCATTCCAAAGAAAAGTGATCCCACAGAGTGTGGAAATTATCAAACAATATCATTAATATCATATGCAAGTAAAATCTTACTGAGGATAATTCAAAAATGGTTGCAGCAGTGTATTGACAGAGTGCTTCCAGAAATGCAAGCTGGATTCAGAAGAGGACATGGAATGAGGGAGATCATTGCTGATGTCAGATGTATCTTAGCAGAAAGCAAAGAATACCAGAAAGGTGTTTACTTATGTTTTATTGACTATGCAAAAGCACTTGATTGTGTGGATCATAACAAATTATGGATAACATTGAGAAGAATAGGAATTCCAGAACACTTAATTGTATTCATGAGGAACCTGTACATAGATCAGTAGGCTGTTTTTCAAATAGAATGAGGGGATACTGTATGGTTCAAAATCAAGATGGGAGTGCATCAAGGTTATATTCTTTCACCATACTCATTCAACTTGTATGCTGAGCAACTAATTTGAGAAGCTGGATTACATGAAGAAGAACGTGGGATCAGAATTGGAGGAAGACTTATTAACAACCTGTGATACTCAGATGACACAACTTTGCTTGCTGAAAATGAGGATGACTTGAAGCACTTACTGATAAAGATTAAAGACTACAGTCTGCAGTATGGATTACACCTCAATATAAAGAAAACAAAAATTCTCACAACTGGTAATAAACAGCTTCACGATAAATGGAGAAAAGATTGATGTTGTCAAGGATTTCATATAACTTGGTTCTAAAACCAATACCAGTGGAAGTAGCCATCAAGACATCAGATGAAATATTGCATTGGGCAAATCTGCTGCAAAAGATCTCTTTCAAGTGCTGAAGAGCAAAGATGTCTCCTTGAAGACTAAGATGCACCTAACCGAAGCCATGGTATTTTCAATCTCCTCTTATGCATGTGAGAACTTCTAGAGGTGCAAGCTGGATTCAGAAGAGGATGTGGAATAAGGGATATCATTGCTGATGTTAGATGTATCTTGGCTTAAAGTGAAGAATATCAGAAAGACATTTACTTGTGTTTTATTGACTATGCAAAAGCATT
This sequence comes from Orycteropus afer afer, assembly GCF_000298275.1. Lineage (NCBI taxonomy): Eukaryota > Metazoa > Chordata > Mammalia > Tubulidentata > Orycteropodidae > Orycteropus > Orycteropus afer. The sequence goes on along the minus strand of NW_006921779.1, from coordinate 1,566,458 downwards.
TGATTGTGTGGATCATAACAAATTGTGGATAACATTGAGAAGAATAGGAATTCCAGAACACTTAGTTATTCTCATGAGGAACCTGTTCATAGACCAGGAGGCTGTTGTTCAAACAGAACAAGGGGACACTGCATGGTTTAAAATCAAGAAGGGAGTGCATCAGGATTGTATCCTTTCACCATATTTATTCAATCTGTATGCTGAGCAAATAATCCGAGAAGATGGACTATATGAAGAACATGGCATCAGGATTGGAGGAAGAAACATTAACAACCTGCAATATGCTGATGACACAAATTTGCATGCTGAAAGAGAGGATGACTTAAAGCACTTACTGAAGAAGATTGAAGAATACAGTGTGCAGTATGGATTACATCTCAATATAAAGAAAGCAAAAATCCTCACAACTGGATCTATAAGCAACATCATGGTAAATGAGGAAAAGATTGAAATTGTTAGACTTCACACTGCTTGGTTCTACAATCGACAGCAATGGAGGCAGCAGTCAGGACATCAGACTACATATAGCACTGGGCAAGTTGGCTGCAAAGGACCTCTTCCGAGTGCTGAGGAGCAAAGATGTGTCCTTGAGGACTAAGGTGCGCCTGACACAAGCCATGATATTTTCAATCATCTCATATGCATGTGAGAGTTGGACAATGAATAAGGAAGACCAAAGAAGAATTGCTGCTTTTGAGTTGTGGTGCTGGCGAAGAATGCTGAAAGTACCATGGACTGCTAAAAAAATTAACACATCTGTCTTGGAGGAAGTACAACTGGAATGCTCCTTGGAAGTGAGAATGGCCAGACTTCTTCCCACCTAATTTGGTCATGTTGAAAAAGATGTCATGCTTGGTAAGGTGGAGGGTTGACAAATGAGGGAAAGGCCCTCAAGGAGATGGATTGACACAGTGGCTGTGGCAATGGGCTCAAGTACAGCAAGGATTACGGAGCTGGTGTGGAACCAAGCAGTGTTTCGTTCTGCTGTGCATAGGATCACTGTGAGTTGGAGGCAACTTGACCACACCTAACAACAACTTATGAATGTGAGAGCTGGACAATGAATAAGAAAAACCAAAGAAGAGTCCATGCTTCTGAGCTGTGGCATTGGAGAAGAATGCTAAGGGTACCATGGTCTGCTAAAAGGACTAACAAATCTCCTGGACGAAGTGCACCCAGAATGCTCCTTGAAAGCAAGAATAGCCAGACTTCATCTCACCTACCTTGGTTATGTTATCAAAAGGTACCATTCCCTGAAGAAGAATATCATGTTTGGTAAAGTGGAAGGTCAACGAAGAAGGGCAAGGGTCTCAATGAGATGGATAGACATAGTGGCTTCAACGATGGGCTCAGGTATAGCAAGGATTGTGAGGCTGGTACAGGATTGGGCAGTGTTTCATTCTGCTGTGCATAAGGTTGCTATGAGTTGGAGATGACTCAACAGCACCCAACCATAACAACTATAAAATATCAAATTCGGTGTTTTAGAAGGAGAGGCAAATAAACTGTAAATGGAAGCAGCAGTCAAAACATCAAATAACATATTGCATTGGGAAAATCTGCTTCAAAAGACCTCTTTCAAGTGCTGAAGAGCAAAAATGTCTCCTTGAAGACTATGGCACGCCTAACCCAAGCCATGGTATTTTCAGTCCCCTCTTATGCATATGAAAGCTGGGCAATGAGTAAGGAAGACCAAAGAAGAATTGATGCCTTTGAGTTGGATGTTGTAGAAGAATGCTAAGAGTACCATGGCCTGCTAAAAGAACTCAAAAATCTGTCCTGGAAGAAGTGCAGCCAGAATGCTCCTTGGAAGCGAGAATGGCCAGACTTCATCTCACCTAATTTGGTCATTTTGTCAGAAGGGACCATTCCCTGGAGAAGGATATCATGCTTGGTAAAGTGGAGGGTCAATGAAAAATGGGAAGGTCCTCAATGAGATGGATTGACACAGTGGCTGCAATGATGGGCTCATGTATAGCAAGGATCATGACCTTGCACAAGACTGGGCAGTGTTTCATTCTGCTGTGCATGGGGTCACTATGAATCAGAAATGACTCAACAGCACCTAACAACAACAACATTAATACACACACACACACACACACACACATACATATATATATATTACATAATAACATGTTGCAGCTGAGTCCAACTGAAGAACTATTTGTTGAGTGCCTACTGTGTACCAAAGCTGGTGGTAGGAGCTAGAAATCCAGTCTTGCTTAATGGCTGGTTTTTCTGTTGCATTCACTTGCTAACCAAAAGGTTGATAGTTTGAAACCACAAGCTGCTCTACTGAAGAAAGATGAGGTAGTTTCCTTTTGTAGATTACAGTTTTGAAAACCCTATGGAGCAGTTCTACTCTATCCTAAAGTGGTTGTCATGAGTAGGAATCAAGTCTATGGCAGTGGGTTGAGTTCTGTTGCTTGAATTACAGAGTCTTCACATGAGCTAGATTAAAGGAGCATTAAGCAAAGGGTGAATATGCGTGTTGTTTATCTAGGATTTGGAATTAGTACCATCTCTCTTGTTTTTTTATTCAATAAAAATTACTTTATATGAGGCCTGGTACTAAGTACTAGGGAGATAAAGAAAGATCAGACATTTCCTGTTCACAAGAAGCTCATAATTTGATTGAGTAAAGAGAGAATCCTAGTATTGTGTGATAGATGCTGTGATAGAGGAATGTGTGGTGTAGTATGGGAGAAAGAAGATTGGTACCTGATACAGACCAGAGAAGAGTGACAGGTGTGATAGAAGCCTTCCCAGGGGAGGTGATATTTGAGCTGTCTTGAAGGATGAAAATGAACTTACCTAGAGGGGTGTGAGAAGTAACTTCTAGATGGCACATGAAAAATCACAATGATGTGAGGAAATCTAGCCAGCTCAGGAACCCTAATTAGTATCCAAGAGAAGGACGAGTAAGAAGTACATCTGGAGAAGCAGACAAGGGCGAAATCATAAGGAGCCTATTAAGGAATCAGACTATTGTTAAAAAATGCTGGTGTTCAGGAGACCCATCAGAGAGCTTTTGTAATAATCTAGAAGAGAAATGATGAGGGTCCAAACAAAGGATGTGGCTGTGAAAACAGAGATAAGGGGGCTCCAAGATATCTTTTGAGGATTGAAGCTACAGGGTTCAATGATGCATTGAAAGTGGCAGGAGGGATAGATAAGGATAAAATTAAAGATTGTACCCATGTTTTTGGCTTGACTGAAGGGTATATTACAATAGTTTATAGAACAGAACTAATAATGCAATGCTAGTAACATTAATAGGAGCCCTAGCGGTGCAGTGGTTAAGAGCTCGGCTGCTAACAAAAGGGCAGTAGTTCGAACCCATCAACCACTCCACAGAAAAGATGTGGCAGTCTGCTTCCATAAAGATTACAGCCTTAGAAACCTTATGGGGCACTTCTACTCTGTCTTATAGGGTTACTATGAGTCGGATTGACTTGATGGTAAAGGGTTTCAGGTTAAGTAACATTAATAATAATATAAAACAATCACTAAAGTGGAGGAGTGGGGAAAAATTGAAAACGTACCAAATAAAAGAACAAGGCAAGAGAAAAGCAATGGAAGAAAAGTCATATATAGATAACTCACCCACTTCCTCCTATAAAGAAAAAGAAGAAATCTGATCAGAAAAGTAAAGGTATTTCCAAAGATGAATATAGAATATCTACAACAGCAGTAATCAAAGACATAATTTTTAAAAGAAAGAGAAAATCTTTCTAAGCTGAAATTAAAGGTGATATGAGATAGAAAAGATTCACTGTTATGAAAAAAAAAATGAATAAAAATAGAAATATTGAAATCTCCAACCATAGTTATATTTCTGATTATTTATTCTTACATTTCTAATATCATTTACTCTATACTTTGGATGCAAAATCATTTTGTGCCTAAAAGTTCTTGAAAATCTACTTTCATTGTAAAGTGCACATTCTATCAGTAAAACCCAAGTTTTCCAGATTTCAATAGCTTGTGGGAGCAAAGGACACCATGATTTCACTAGGTCTGGTTCCCGCTCAATTATGCTAGACCCACAAACTTCTTCAAAGTCTCACTCTGTTATATCTAAGAGTACCCAGGTGGGGAGGGCTTCTAAAAACAAACCAAACTCACTGCTGTTGAGTCGGATCTGACTCATAGAAACCCTCCTTGGGTTTCCAAGGCAGTATCACTATGGAAGTAGATTTCCCAATCTTCCTTCCTGGTTGGTGGGTTTGAACTTCCAGCCTTCTAGTTAGCAGTCAAATGCCTTAGACACTACCCTGAAATGAGCGCATTAACAAGTTTACTCCCTTGTGTTGCCCCTGCCACTCTACCAGTCATCTATATTTGTGTTCCATATCATCTAGTACCATCATTTCTCATCATACTTCTACTGGGGACTGATATGTCTACCTGGTGTTACCATTCTTCTTCTAGGTTCATAGGTAAAATTGGTTTCTAGTTTACTTTTTTTATATTGTCTTTGTCTGTTTTGGTATGGAACTGAGGAAATGCTGGTAATGTTGGTCTTTTAAAATATGTTGTGAAGTGTTTCTCCCGCCTCTATTTTCTGAGTTTATATAAGATTGCATTTTGCAGAATTCATCAATGAACATACAAAGGTTTGGAGTTTCCTATGTGAGTCGATTTTGAATTATAATATACGTACACAGACATACATATACATACACACACATACATATATGTTTATATATGGAGGGGGAATTAATTCATTTTCTACTTTTTAATGTCAGTTTTGAGAACTCATGTCTTTCAAGGAATGTGTCTATCTAAGTTGTTGAATTTATTAGTAAAAGTTGTTGAAGTCCCTTATTATCCATTTAATGCCTGTAACATTGGTAGTGATGTCATCTATAATTCCTGATATCGTTAATTTATGTCTTTGCTCTTTTATTCTTCATGACTCTACCTAGAGATTTGTCAATTTTGTTGATCTTTTCAAAGAACCAAATTTTGGTTTCACTGATTTTCTCTACTGTTTGTTTTCATTGATCTTTATTCTTGTCTTTGTTGTTTCCTTATTTCTGGTTACTTTAAGCTTAATCTGCTCTTGTTTTTCTAGGTTCTTAATTTGAAATTAGATAATTGAGATGGGACTTTTCTTCTTTAATAATGCAAGCATCTAAAGCTATGAATTTCCCTCAAAGCACTCCTTTAAGCTACACCCACAGATTTTGGCATGTCATGTTTTCATTCAAAATAAAGTGTTTTCTACTTTTTTGTGTGATTCTCTATGATTTATGGATTATTTAGAAGTGTATTTTTAACTTTCAAAATATTTGGGGGAACTTCTCAATATCCTTTTGTTATTTATTTCTAATTTAATTGTGTCTCATTTTTAGAACATATTCTATATGATTCAATCCATTTAAATACGTATCAAGACTTTTTACAGACCAGCATATGGTCTACAGTAAATCCCTGGGTTAAGAATGTCCAGTTTATGGACTACTCAATCTTAAGAATGAACTGTCATAAAGCCTATTGTATTAAAAATTTGAGTTAAATGCAATGGTTTGTGATAATGAACCAATGCACCCACTACTTTGTGGGTTCATGAAAACATTGCATAGCTTTGCAGTTTGTCAGCTCAAGGAAGGAGAATACCGTCAATCTTTCTGTGTTTGAAAACATTGTCATTAACACTGTGTTGAGTGTGTAACCTTGTATTTGGCTTAAATTTACCTCTTATTTACTCTTGTAACCATGCCTCCAAAGCATACATGTGATGCAAATTCTGGTGATGCATTACAGAAAAGGAAAGCAATCATGACTGGAAATAAAGTGGAAATAATAAAGCGATCAGAAAGAGGTGAAATGCCATCAGAGATTAGAAAAGCATTCAACGACTGGAACAATTTTAAAGGATAAAGTCAGAAAAATAGAGCATGTAAAAGGCTCTGCCCTGATGAAAGCTACAGTTATTAATAAGCAATGCAGTGGTTTAATTTCAAATGAAAAGTCTATTGATAATTTGGTTAGATGATCAAAATCAATGTAATATGCCTATTAAACTTATTTTACTGCAAGGTGAGCACAGGCGGGCTTGTGCTTAAAAACTGATCTGCACTGAACACTTTCCCTTGTTACCCTCCCGAGAGGGATTGGGTCTCCTGGAGCAAGGTAAGCACGGGTGTAGCACAGAGTAGCAGGCCAGAAGAGCAGGAGAAAGGGGTAAAACCCAGGAAGCCAAAGAGAAAAGCAACCAGCCAAAGGGATTAGGTGAGGAGGGGAAACTCAGGCCCGCCCAGAGTAGCAGGCCGGAAGAGCAGGAGAAAGGGATAAAACCCAGGAAGCCAAAGAGAAGAGCAATCAGCCGAAGGGATTAGGTGAGGAGGGGAAACTCAGGGACGCCCAAAGAAGCAGGCCAGAAGAGCAGGAGAAAGGAGATTAAAAGACAGAAAGCCAGACAAAG
>NW_006921779.1:1551249-1556997 GCF_000298275.1 Orycteropus afer afer | reverse complement strand
TTTTGGTCATGTTGTAAGAAGGGACCATTCCCTGGAGAAGGATGTCATGCTTGGTAGGGTGGAGGGTGGATGAAAGAGGGGGAGTCCTTCAAGGAGATGGATTGATATGGTGGCTGCGATGATGGGCTAAAGTATAGCAGGGATTGTGGGGCTGGAGCGGGATCGGGCAGTGTTTCATTCTGCTGTGCATGGGGTTGCTATGAGTCGGAAACGACTCGACGGCACTTAACAACAACAACTGCAAGGAAATGCTCAAAACATCTTTAATGATTTAAAATCTGAATATATAGCAAACGAAGGTGATTGTGATGAAGAATTTGTTGCAGGCAGGTATTGCTTCAATTGTTTTAAAGGCAAAGTTACATAACGTTAAAATGCAAAGTGAAGCAGCAAGTGCCCATGTAAGTGCTGTGAGTGATTTTCCTGAAATGTTGAAAAAATTATTGAGGAGTGAAGTTATTTGCCAGACCACGTATTTAATGTAGATAAGATTGGCTTATTTTGAAAAAAAAGTACTGGAAATGACCTACATTTCAAAAGAGGAAAAAAATACACCAGTGCATAAGGCAACAAAGGATGTTGTTGCTGTTGTTTGTAGGTGCCATCGAGTTGCTTCTGACTCATACCAACCCTATGTGAAAGAGAATGAAACACTGTCTGGTCTTGTGCCATCTGCACAATTGTTGTCATGTTTGACATCATCATTGCAGCCACTATCTCACTCCATCTCATTGAGGGTCTTCTACTTTTTCACTGACCCTCTGCTTCACAAAGTATGTTATCTTTCTCCAGAAACTGGATCCTTCTGATAACATGACTAAAGTACAAGAGATGAAATCTGGCCACTTTCACTTCTAAGAAGCACTCCCGGTGCACTTCTTCCGAGACAAATTATTTCATTCTTTTGGTTTGTTGTTTGTAGGAGTTGGCTCTGATTCATAGCAACTCTAAGTACAACAGAATGAAACACTGCCCACTCCTGCAACTCCCTCACAATTTTGGTTATGCTTCAGCTCAGCATTGCAGCCACTTTGTCAATCCATCTCCTTGAGGGTCTTCTCCTTTTCGTAGACCTTCTACTTTATCAAGTATAATATCCTTCTCCAGTGACTGGTCCCTACTGACAGCATGACCAAAGTACATGAGACAAAGTCTGGCCATTCTTGTTTCTTGTTTTTTTTTTTTTTTAATTTTTTATTGCGATTTGGGTGAGAGTTTACAGAGAAAATTCATTTTCCACACAGCAATTCATACACATTTTGTTTCATGACATTCACTGCAATCCCCCATAGTGTAACAGCTCTCTTCCCACTTCCTCCTCATAGTTTCCTCTTCCCAGTGTCCTTCCCTCACATGCATTCCTGCCCCCGAGCCATCTCCCTGTGCAAACACTGCCCTTCTGTTCTCCCACAACTGATTGCTCCAAGTCGTGTATCTACCTGATGTAAATATTCACCCCATATGCCTATTGTTTGTCTGGAAGCCACAGGAGTGAGTTCAGTTTGAGACTCGAAGGGTAACTAGGGGCCATAATTCAGGGGTCTCACCAGGCTCTATCAGATCAGCAAACCTGTTTTTTTTTTTTAAATGATTTGGAGTTTGGTTCCACATTGTTCTCCCATTCTATCTAGGATCTCCTGCACTAATGCCTTTCCAAGTGGTTGACAGTGGTAGCTGGGCACCATCTAGTTCTTCTGGTTTCATGGTTATATAGACTGAGGATCACATGGTCCACTAGTCCCTTGGACTAATTGTTTCCATGTGTCTTTGGTGTTTTTCTTCATTCTTTGCTCTGGATAAGGAGAGACCCATCGTGGCATCTAGATGGCTGCTTGCAAGCTTTAAAGGTCCCAGTTACTACTCACCAAAGTAGGATGTAGAGCAATGTTTTTGTGTAATATGTTATACTTGATGTCCCCTGTGACCATGATCCTGAGCCCACAGGCCCAACTACTCACTCCCTCTGGGTAGCTGGCTGTGGCCAAGAAGACACCACAACTTTGCCCCTTGTCAGCTCTACTATATTCTTATAGCACATTCTTATAGCACATGCAAATACACATGTAGAAACATTGTCTGCTAACCCTAAACACGGTCATGGGCACACTATCACCTGCTTAGACATACCTGCCTAGACATTCAGCCTGTCGACCCATCTGTCCACCTGTATAGAGCAATGCTTGACATTACTGGCAATGCAGTACTGTACTTGCAAATGAGTTCATCTTTGTTGGCTGTACCTCCCAGGTATCTCTCTATGTCTTCCTCTTCCTCAACGCTACCAGGTTAATCACTCACATTTCCTACATTTCTGTCTTTCACCCAAATCAATACTTGTCTCTTCCTATCTATCATGTTCTTTTGAAACTTCCTGCATTATTCCATGTTTTGCCCATTGAATCCTTCAGTATTGCAACTTGAGGCTTGAATTTTTTTTTCTTCAGTTCTTTCAGCTTGAGAAATGCTGAATGTGATCTTCCTTTTTGGTTTTTTAGCTTATGGTCTTTGTACATTTCATTACAATACTTTACTTTTTCTTCTTGAACTGCCCTTGGAAATCTTCTGTTCAAATCTTTTATTTTATCTTTTTTTTTTTTTTTTCCATTTGCTTTAGCTACTCTCCATTCGAGAGCAAGTTTCAGAGTCCTTCTCACATTCATTTTGGTCTTTTCTTCCTTTCCTGTCTTTTTAGTGACCTTTTGCTTTCTTCGTGTGTGATGTTCTTGATGTCATCCCTCTACTCATCTGACCTTCAGTTCTTGCTGTTCAGTGTATCAAATCTTTTCTTCAGATGGTTTCTAAATTCAGGTGGAATGTAACCGTGGATATATTTTGACTCTCATGGACTTGTTTTAATTCTCTTCAGCTTCAACTTGAATTTGCATATGAGCAATTGATAGTCTATTTCACAATTGGCCTCTGGCTTTGCTCTGACCAATGATTTTGAGCTTCTCCATTGTCTCTTTCTACAGATGTAGTTGGTTTGATTCCTGTATATTCCATCTGGTAAGGTCTCCATGTATAGTCACTGTTTCTATTGTTGAAAAAAGGTATCTGTAATGAATAAGTTGTTGGTCATGCAAAATTCTATCATGCAATCTCCAGCATCATGGCTACCAGCAACGGCATGTTTTCCAGGTACAGATGTTTCTTCTTTGTTTCCAACTTTTGCATTCTAATCATTAGTAATGATCAGTACACCTTGATTGCATGTTTGATCAATTTCAGACTGCAGAAGTTGGGAAATATCTTCAATTTCTTCATTTTTGGCTTTAGTGGTTGGTGTGTAAATTTGCATAATAGTCATATTAACTGGTCTTCCTTATACTCACTGCCATTGAGTCTATTCCAACTAATAGCAACCCCTATTGGGTTTCTGAAGCAGTAAATCTTTATAGAAGTAGATTGCCTCATCTTCCTTCTGTGGAGTGGCTGGTGGGTTTGAACTGCCAACTTTGTGGTTAGCAGTCAAATACCTTAGGCACTGCATCATCAACAATCCTTATAACCAAACCCAAACCAAACCTACTGCTATCAAATCAATTCTGACTCAGAGTGATCCCCATTGGGTTTCCAAGATGGAAAATCTTTATGGAAGTAGATTTCCCAACCTTCCTTACATGGAGTGGCTGCTTGGTTTGAACCACCAATCTTCTGGTTAGCAGTCAAATGCCTTAGGCACTACCCACCAGAACTCCTTACAGGCATATGTATATTATCCTATTACTGACAGCTTTGTACTTCACTATGGATTTTGAAATTTTTTTTTTTTTGAGAATGAATGCTATATCATTCCTCTTTGTCATTTCCAGCATAGTAGACCATATGTTTGTCTGATTCAAAATGGCCAATACCAGTCCATTAATAGATATTTGCAGCTGTTTGCTCTCATTTTGAGTCATGCTCCATCAGCTAATGAAGGTTCCAAGAGCTTTACCCCATCCATGCCATTAAGGTCACCTCTACTTTGAGGAGGCAGCTCATCCCCAGTTATATTTTGAGTTCTTTCCAATATGGGGAGCTTGTCTTCTGACACTGTATCAGACAATGTTTCACTGCTATTCATAAATTTTCAGTGGTCAATTTTTTTCAAAAGTGGACCGTTTCTTCCTTCTTCCTAGTCTGTAAGCTCTGCTGAAACCTGTCTACCCTATGTGACCCTGCTAGTATTGAAATACAGGTGGCACAGCTCCCATCATCACAGCAACAAGCAAGCCACCACAGTATGACAAACTGATAGATGAGTGGTGAGCTGACAAATGAGTGGTAAAACTTAGGCTAACATTATTGGTTGTAAGAAATGCATCCAGAAATTTCAAGCTCATCCTTCTCCTTGTGTATCACTCCCTAAAACTGAAGGCATTTCATGGTATCATTAAGGCTTAGAAGGCAAATGCAAAGGCTTGGGTTACAATTGCCATTTTTGAATACCGGTTCTTGAACCATTTTGTCCCTACTGTTAAATATAATTGGTTGTCAAGAAAATTCTTCTCAAAATTCTCCTTGTGTTTGATAATGCATTCAGACATCCAACCACCACTGTAGATGACCTTCATCCCAATGTAAATGTTGTTTTTTCAAACCCCCTCCCCCCAATAGCACATTGCTACTTTAATCAATGGATCAAGGAGTCATAGCCTCCTTTAAGGCCTATTATTTTTAGTGGAGCTTCTCACTAGAAGTCAGGGCTACCCAAAATGACATGATGAGCTTAAAGTAGTTCTGGAAGAATTGTAATATGTATGATGTCATAAAAAATATTACTTATCCTTGGGATAAAGTGAAGCAGTCAAATATCAGATAAATATGGAACAATTGTGTCCCCAATTAGTGCATGCTTTTCAGGGGTTTACAGCTGATGATATCATTGAAGCCAGGCAAGCTGTGGTTGATATTAGTAATCAACTACAGGTAGACATCATTGAAAATAATATCATAGACTTACTTGACTCCTGTGATAGTTGGAGCTGTGTGTCAACTTGGCTGGACCACAATTCCATGTGGTTTAAGCAATTGTGATGTGGGTTGTTCCAATGATCAGAAGTATATGTTTTGAGCAGCCAATCCACTGAAAGGGAGTTTCCCTAGAGGTGTGGCCTGCTTCCAGTATATTTATGGACATCCTAGGAAACGACTCTCTCCTCTGTGGATTGGGATTCTGTCGTGCTGCTTACAACTGTCCGTGAGTGAACAATCCACCATTTGGCCTGGTGATCTTGGATTCGTCATTCAAATGACAGTCAGTATACTGCCTGCCAACCTTGAGTTCCTCAGCCCCTGCAGTTGCGTGAGTCGGGAAAAGCCTCCAGCTTGATGTTTGATCCAAGAACGTGGGACTTGCCAGCTTCTATAAGTGTGTGAGCCATTTTCGTAAGATAAATTTCTCTTTCTCTATATATATAAGCTTTACTGGGTTTTTTTCTCTAGAGAACCCAGTCTAACACAACTCCCATGCCAAAGAACTAACAAATGAAGACCTTATGAAATTAGAGCAACAGATGATAACATTTGAAAAATAAAACCAGGATCTAAAAATCCAGAACTGAAAATATTTTTGATGAAATAGTTAGCTGAAATCTTTTGTCTCATTGAAGCAGGTATGGCAAAGTTAGAAGAGCAAGACCTTAACACAGAGCAGTTCCCCAAAGTTTACTGTATAGTTACCAAGGACCTTAGCTGTTACAAGACCATTTATGATAAGGAAAAGAAAAGCTCTGTACAAACATTTTTTTTTTTTTTTTTTTTTTT
>NW_006921779.1:1542980-1546029 GCF_000298275.1 Orycteropus afer afer | reverse complement strand
CTTTTGTATCCTTCCCTTCAAGGCTCAGGGTTCCAAGATTATCTTCTGTGTCTGTGTTAATTGGTTTCCCTTTTCTTTGTTGAAGAGGGTCTGCGCAGTCCTTTTGCCTAGTCTGCCATCTTGCCGGAACTCCCTTACAAACCTTTTTTTGATGCCTACTTCAAGAAATTGACTCCAGTAGTAAAACCCTCTTCCTGGTAGCAGAATCAAAACCCTGACTCTCCAGCACCAAGTCCATCCTTTCCAACACCAGGCCAACCATTTTCAACAGTAGCTATCTCTCCATCCTCCTTTCCTGTATCATCCAATTATTAATGTTATGATAATATTACCTCACAAATGGCCATTCTACTATGCAAGATATCAATGGAACAAGAGCATTAACTTTTAATAATGATCTTTTTTCTTTTTATCTAAATTGTTTTAAGAACTGTTTCTTTACTTGTTTAAGTATTGCATGCCTACACACACACACACACAGATTCTCAGTATAGTACTGTATGTAGTTACTTTTACTGTTTCTGTATTATTAATATTATTACTGTATTATTATGATTAAGATGTTCTAGTGTATTTGGAGCCATTTCATAAGTGTTTTATATAACTAACCCACTGCCATCAAGTTGGATCTGACTCATAGTGACCCCTCCTTGGGTTTCCAAGGTGGTATCACTGTGGAAGTTGATTGCCCAACTTTCCTTCCAAGGAGTGGCTGGTTGGTTTGAACCACTAGCCTTCCAGTTAGCAGTCAAATGCCTTAGGCACTACACTAAAAGAGCTACTTTTATATACCTAGAAAGGTAAAATATACACTATATGCTAGGACAAACATTTGACTAACTAATGCTACTTGTTCTGACTTATCTACACATTCAGCTTAACCCTTTCAAGACTGAATTATTTTCTGCTTTGAATTTTTTTTTTTTTTTTGTGGAAACTGTGTGTTTTTAGTAATGGCAAGGCAATTTGAATGAAATGAAAAAAAAAAAATAAGGTACTTTGGATTTTGATACAATTAGTTGAACACATATGTCCCCAGGGGTATATGGTGCTGAGGTTGGTGTGATAAGGCCAGTTTCTTCAGATTCATACAGTTAAATAGGCTCCCACAAGATTGCAGCATGCACTAAAAATGGGATACAGTTTCCCACTAAACTCAGAGATAGATAACATTGGTGGGGACTATATGTCCTATGAGTCATGAAAGCATTATGGACAAAGTTAGGAATGGATGTTGTTTGTAGTCCAGGGACTGCCTGCATTTCATTACATGGGCATTTGTAAAGAATGCTTATTCTCCTGTTCTTGGTTAGTATTCTTTAAAAAATTTATAACTGTCAATTAGGTCAAGCTGGTTGATAGCATAGTTTAGGTCTTCTATATACTTGCTTATCTTCTGATGGTTTGTTCTATCAATTACTGAGATGGGAGTGTTGGAATTTCCAACTATAATTGTGGATTTATCTATTTCTCATTTCAGTTTTGACAGTTTTTACTTCCTATTTTGAAGCTTGTTTCTTAGGTGCATGTAAGATTGCTATGTTTTCTTGATGAATTGATCCTTTTATCATTATGAATATCCCTGGTAATATCCCTTCTTCTGAAACCTGCTTTATTTGATATTAATATAGCCACTTTACCTTTCTTTTGATAAGTGTTTTGATGGTATATCTTTTTGCATCCTTTCACTTTTAGCCCATTAGTGTGTTTTTATATTTAAAGTAATCTCTTGGGCTGGCTTACTCAGAGAAGGAAAACCAGTGATATCTATCTATCTATCTATGGAGAAAGACATTTATCTCAAGGAAATGGTTCACACAGTTGCAGAGGCTGGCAAATTCCAAGTCTGTGGATCAGACATCAAGTTGGAGAGTTCTGCTGAATCATGTACCTATAGGGGCTGATGAATCTAAGATTGGCAGGCAATACAGCAGGCTGTTGGTTTCAGAAACTGAAGATCCAAGATTGTCAGGTCAGATGCTAGGCTGTTGGCTCACAGTCTGAGAAGGCAACAATCCCAAGATCAGCAGGCAGTATGGCAGGCCACTTATTCAAGTCCAAGAATCAGAGGTCAGATGATGACAAGCCAGATACAGGACCCAGATCAAGCAAAAAGCCATAGAGCTTTGCTAGGGCTCTTCCATATATATTGGGAGCAGGCCACACTGTGAAGGAAACTCCTTCTCAACTGATTGGCTATTCATAGCAGATCTCATCATGGAGGTGATTACATTATACCAGATCTCATCATGGGGGATGCCTACATCATTACTGCTGAACCACTTAAAATCATGGCCCAGCCAAGTTGACAAGCAACTTTAACTATCACAAGCAGATTTCCTGTAGAGAGCATATAGTTGTGTCTTGCTTTTTGATCCATTATGACAATTCACTTTGGTAGCACATATACTAAAATTCGAAAGATACAGAGAAGATGGGCATGGCTTCTGTACAAGGATGGCATGTAAATGCATTCCATATTTAAAATACCAGCAGGGTCACCTATGGTGGACAGGTTTCAGAGGAGCTTCATAACTAAGACAGAGTAGGCTGAAGGATGTAGCCAGATCCACCTCTGAAAAAGTTGACCTCTGAAAACCTTTTGAATAGGTGGAAAACATTGTCTGATATAGAACTTGAAGAAGAACCCTGCAGGTTGGAAAGTAATCAAAATATGACTAGGGAAGAGCTACCTCCTCAAAGTAGAGGTGACTTTAATGACATGAATGGAATAAAGCTTTTGGGACCTTCATTTTCTGATGTGGCATAACTCAGAATGAGAAGAAACAGCTGCAAACATCCATTAATAATCAGAATGTGGAATTACAAAGTAAGAATCTAGGAAAATTGGAAGCTGCCAAAAATGAAATGGGATGCAAAAAGATTGATATCCTATATTCAGGCAGCCAACAAACATATGAAGAAACGCTCACAATCACTAGCCATTAGAGAGATGCAAATCAAAACAACAGTGAGATACCATCTTGCCCCAGCACTAGTAGCAAAGTTCAACAAGACAGAAAATAACAAATGCTGACAAGGATAGAGA